>NC_140177.1:102752045-103151861 GCF_963971535.1 Notolepis coatsorum
CTGCTGCTATGAGAGAGAGAGAGAGAGAGAGAGAGAGAGAGAGAGAGAGAGAGAGAGAGAGAGAGAGAGAGAGAGAGAGAGAGAGAGAGAGAGAGAGAGAGAGAGAGAGAGTGAGAGAGGGGGTGTAGACAGACAGACAGACAGACACCATGTCTATACGTTGTGTTAGTTTGCTGCTGCTATGAGAGAGAGAGAGAGAGAGAGAGAGAGAGAGAGAGAGAGAGAGAGAGAGAGAGAGAGAGAGAGAGAGAGAGAGAGAGAGAGAGAAAAAAAAAGTGTAAACACTCTGCGTGTCCTCCCGGGAGAGGGAGCCGGGAGGACACGCAGTGTTACAGTTCTCTCTCTCTCGGTTCGGGAGCTCGTTTACAGTTCTCTCTCGGTTCGGGAGCATGAGCTGTAGCGCAGCACGGTGGTACTTCCTCGAGAGGGAGAGGGAGACACGCAGAGCGTTTACAGTTCTCTCTCGGTTCGGGAGCATGAGCTGTAGCGCAGCACGGTGGTGGACTTCCTCGAGACGCAGAGCGTTTACAGTTCTCTGCTTCTCTCGCTCGGCGGGCAGCTAGAGGGGGCGGGTGTTATTATGCAAATGCACCATATGACGTCCCATATAGGCAAATTTTCAGATGACTCACTTGAGGGAGGGACATTATTGTGAGGGGAGAATTGGAAGAATGCGCCAAATCGAGAATTAGAGACATAGATCCTATTACTATAAGTCCACATATCTAGAAAATAACCCTAAACACTGGAAAAGGTCATTTATAAGATAGTTCCCCTTTAAACAAGACTCCAAATGCTCCCAATGTACAAATGGGGACAAAGGGACATTTATGCACATGTATTGTGTGTGTGTGTGTATGGCTTCAACATGGACGGTCGCATTTTACGTAGCTCCCGTAACCAACGCAACAGAGCAACAACAAAAAAGTACTTTGCGCATTTTCTACTTTCCCTCCTGTGGATTATGGATTTGTACCTGAATTCACAACTCAAGCAGCAACTCCAGACAGAAGTGGAGGGTAGCGAAAACGTAAATCAGCAGTCCCATTGCGACTTCTACTTGTTAACGGGCACGGAGAGGAAACATCCAGCCTTCGGAGCCACGGCGATCCACGCAGTACTTACTGCAAATCCGGAACGAAAGAAATTACCCCCGGCAGGCAAGTGTAATAAGAGATCAATGTTTTTATTATATCTGCTCATGTCGGGTGACATACATCAGAACCCTGGTCCCGTAATGACACGGAACCAGAGACTACAGCAAGAAGCGATGGAGGTTTCCCATCGCGACCAACAGCATCAACAACGCAACCTGTGGTGACCTGTGATGACCTCGGAGCAGGTCCTAAATTATTATTATTATTATATACATCCACAGCGCGGGCGGCGAAGCTCCCCCAATGATGCCACAGCAGACGAGCACACGTGAGGCAGTGACGAGAGGAGGTGAACCGAGGGTCGAAACCATGACGACCATCTCGACGCGGGATGTAAACATCTCGACGCCCGATAGCCGGCTAGCTAGCAGAGCTAACAACGAAAACAACCAGGAACGAGTCCTTTGTTGTTCCAGCACGGCGCGGGACCCGACCGCCCCCTCCCCCCTCCTTTGTTGTTCCAGCACGGCGCGGGACCCTCCCCCCCCCTCCCCCCTTCTTTGTTGTTCCAGCACGGCGCGGGACCCGACCCCCCCCTCCCCCCTTCCCACCCACAACAACATAGAGGAACAGATCACAAATGAACAATACTTCGAACCTGCCAACATCAATGAAATAACCAACGCCAATGGACTGAACATTTTTCACATTAACATTAACAGCTTAAAAAACAAATTGGATGAAATCAAACAAATATTCATAAATGGTAAGGCAAACATACTGTGCTTCTCAGAAACTAAGCTCGACGATTCTGTAAAAGATCCAGAGATAGAGATTGAGAACTACTCAATAATCAGGAATGATAGGAACAAACATGGAGGTGGTGTCTGTATGTACATACACAAGGACACCAAATTCATCAACAGAAATGACCTGAATCATAAATCAATTGAAACTGTATGGGTGGAAATCCTATTCGAAAGGGCGAAATCCCTACTGGTTGGCACAGTCTACAGGCCGCCAGATCATAGTGGCTTTTATGATACACTGGATGGGTGTTTAGCTGGAGTTGAGGATGTAGACAAAATTCTTATTGGAGACTGGAACACGGATATGCAACGAAAAGATGCACCCGTCTTCAAGGCCTTCAGTAGGTTTTGTGATCTGCATGGCCTCAGCCAGCTAATCACCCAACCCACACGTGTATGTGAATCAACTCAGACTACCATTGACCTCATTCTGACCTCCGACAAGTCCAAGATCTCAAATAAAGGGGTTATAGCATGTGGGTTAAGTGATCATTATATGATATTCTGTACCCGAAAAAAACTAAAACAAAAGGCTGGCTGCCACAAAACAGTCACATCTAGAGACCTCAAAACCTACTCTAGCGAGGCCTTCAACCTTGAACTGGAGAGTCTGGACTGGTCAGATGAACTCAATGGTACACTGGTTGACGAAACATGGCTTGGTTTCAAAACCAAATTCTCAGCAATACTAAACGACATGGCCCCCCTAAGAACCACCAGGGTAAAAAATCGCGCTGAGCCGTGGATGCACTCCGAAATACTGGCCGCTATGAAAACCAGAGACAAAAAATGCTCTGAGTTTCGTAAAAGTCAGTCAAAGCTTACTAAAAGCACGAGCAGTGAACTCCAAGCCCACGTGACTGAACTCAAACTAGAAAGAAACAGACTAAGAAACGACGTAAACTCCATGATCAAAACTGCAAAAAAGAATTTCATCAATGACAAAACTGAGGAAAACAAAAACAAACCACGTGAACTTTGGAAATTACTCAATAATCAACTAGGATGCAGTAAAAAACTTAAAACCAGATTCTCAAACATAAACATAAAAACGGACAACACGCTCATCACAGACAAGCTGGATGTAGCCAATTACTTAAACATTTTCTTCACAAACATAGCCACAACACTGGTAAACAAACTACCCTCCCACTCAGGGCTTTATGGGGTAGAACACATAGTAGCTTACTACAAAAACCTAGGGGTCCGCAAGGACGACTTCAAGCTGGAAATGGTAACAACAGATGAGGTACTCAATAAACTGAGCGCCCTCCAACCTAACAAGGCCACTGGCCATGACAACATCCCCTCCAAATTCCTCAGAGACTCAGCAGCCGCCATCACACCAATCATCACACACATAATAAACCTCTCCATAAAACAGGGACACGTCCCCAAGGACTTCAAAATTGCGAGGGTGACCCCTCTGCACAAAAAGGGCAGCAAACTAGACCCAGGCAACTACCGCCCTGTTTCTATTCTCACCTCTATCTCGAAAGTCATGGAAAAAATAGTCTACGAACAGGTCGAAAAGTACCTAGCGGAAAAAAATCTAATCTACGAATTCCAATCTGGCTTCAGAACATCCCACTCCACTGACACATGCCTTCTCTATTTGAATGACCACATCAAATAAGAGGTGGACGCAGGCAAATACTGCGGCATGGTCATGCTGGACCTACAAAAGGCCTTTGACACGGTCAATCACTCCATTCTGATTGACAAGCTAAAAGCAATTGGTTTTGATAGTCTATCAGTGAGCTGGATGCAATCCTACCTTGAGGGGAGGGAACAGATGGTGGAGGTAAACGGTACCCTATCCCCCCCCCTCACAGTGAGCTGTGGTGTTCCACAAGGAAGCATACTAGGACCGCTACTGTTCCTAATTTATGCAAATGACATGTCGTCAGCTTGTGACTGCAACTTGTTCCTGTTTGCGGACGACTCAGCCCTGCTGGTCTCTGACAAGAACAAGTTACAGGTTGAAAAAACCCTCAGCTCGGAACTAGGCAGAATCTGCATATGGCTCGCTGATAACAAACTATCATTACACATGGGCAAAACAGAGTCCATTCTCTTCGGTTCAAATAACAAACTCAGCAAGACCGACGGCTTCTCAGTTACAGTGGGTGACAATATTGTCACAAGGAAAGATGAAATTACCTACCTGGGTTCCATCCTAGAGGCTAATCTCTCCTGTGACAAAATGGCATCCAATGTAATAAAAAAAGTCAACCAACGAACTCGATTCTTGTACCGGATCTCCTCTCTGGTAAACAAGAACACCCTGAAGACTCTGGCAGGAGCACTCATTCAGGGGTACTACGACTATGCTTGCACCTCATGGTACCAAAGCACCTCAAAGGCGCTAAAAACAAAATTACAAACATCTCAAAACAAACTGGTCAGACTACTGCTTGACCTTACTCCTAGAACCCACCTCACCCCTGCCCACTTTGACAACCTAGGATGGCTTAGAGTAGACGACAGAGTACAACAACTTGCAATGGGCCTGGTCTACAAGATACACTACACGACCAAGGTACCCATGTACATGTCAAAATACTTCCCAAAGGTCAGTGAATACCACGATCACAACACCAGAGGGAGCTCCACAAATCATGTTAAACCCAGATTCGGCTCAAATAAGGGACTAAACACGTTTCGCAATTATGCCACATCAATGTGGAACGCCCTACCCAAAGCTGTAAAGGAATGTGGATCACTACCCACTTTCAAAACCTCTCTCAAGGGACACCTACGGGAGACTGCAATTCAACACTGGCCCCTGTAAATATCCTAACCCAACCCCCTCCAATGTACAGTCATTTACCTAGTATGGTTTTGTCAATAGTTCAATGTACAATTGTGTTTGTTTGTACAGTGTCTCCTCCCCCCCCCCTCAATGTACAGTGTTACTTGTTTATACAGTGTGCCCCCCGCCCCCCCCCCCCCCCCCCAACCACCTCCAATGTAAATTACCCAGTATGGTTGTCAATATCCCAATGTACCCAACCCCCCCCACCCAACCTCCTCCAATGTACAGTTTTCTACGTCAAATGTATATACTCCCTTTTCTTGACTCCTTCTGTATCACAAACAGTACTGTATTTGCAAATCTGGTATGTCATAAATGTATAGATGTAGCAGTACTGACTATCTGTATGTCATGTATGTCATATATGTCTATATGAATTGAAAATGGGGGACCCTGATGGAAACAAGACAAACGTCTTTCTCAGGTCTGCATCCCCTTAACAATTGTATGTATTGAGCCGTACTGTATTGTACCCATTCTGCAATCTGTTAAATAAAGTTTTCATTCATTCATTCATATTGGGACTGCTCACCAGTTAAGGCATTCTGGAAAGATGTGACCCAACAAATATCAAAACTAGTATCTTGGAATATACCTGTACACCCCTCGGTATTACTATTGAATGATGTTTTTGAGTTTGCAGTGAATCCACAGCTAAAGAGATTAGTTTTATCGGGTATCACAGTAGCTAAAAAGCTGATCGCATCACGCTGGTTTCAACCAGAATAAATGTGCCGTAAAGTTTGGTTTCTTACATATCTCGATGTAATTTACCAAGAAATATCTACAGCAAGAATTCTGGGTCTCAATGAATCCAAAATGTCAATGTGGTTAGAAGTGGTGGAGAGAATAAAAGCTAGCTTATAATGGTAGTGTCTGGTTAGGTGCGAGGGATAGTGGAGGTACTTCTCAAGGTGGGGTCCGGGAGGGGGGGGGGTTCGAGCTGGAGCATATGTGTGTAGGTTTTTTAGATAACAGGTATTAGGGGTATATCTTATATAAGACAACTAACTAAAATGTGATCTTATTGGATATGCCCTGACAATTAATGCCTGTATATCTTATCGTGTGTTGTCATGTTTGTTTATATGTTTGTTTAAAAAAAAAAAAAAAAAAAAAAGGTGAGTCAGGTGAGTTTCCTGTAAGGGTAGTTCAGACTTTTGGACCCCATACCCTATTTCCTATTTCCCACTTATGTTGATGAGGGGTCGAGTCCATCATCCACAATCCATGCTGTGCCTCATACTGGATGCCCAGCTCCTCCTTGGTTAGGCTTCAGCGTTTGTTGCTGGGCTTATACTGTGTCACTGCCTACAGTATTGGTATTGTGGATAATTAGCAGGAGCTGCTGGTATTGAGTATGAAGAACAGTATGGATTCTGCTGAGAAAGGACTCGACTGATCGCCAACATAATTCGTAAGTATTAAATAGGGCTAGGGATAAAAAATTCTGAATGTCCAATTTGTGTGTAATTTACATACTGAGGACTGTAGGAGCCAACTGTCTCCGCTGCTCTGTGAGGAGCAGTGTTGGGGGAATGCATGCCGCTCTGTCGTGGCTTAGAGTGGATCAGAGGCTGGCATGTAGCCTTGTAACATTTTTGTTTAATATTTATCAGAACTACAACCCACCAATACTAGACATGGCTATGTCACCAGACACGCTGTGGGTCTTCATTTTACTCTACCTCTACCAAGAACGTATGTTTTTATTGTTTTTTTGTTACTGTAGTGTAATGTACTGTAATGTTGTAGGTTGTGTGTTAAGACCCCAGGAAGAATAGTCTTTCACCCATGGGTGTAGAGACTAATGGGGAGCCATAAATAAAAAAAATAAACAAATAAACTGTATTTAATTTCCTGACAGTGTAACAATATGCTGAATAAATCCAAATAAATAAACTGTTATAAATGAACCAGTACCTCCCCTGGCAGACAGGTGGCACCACACCTATCTTTATTAGCAGAAGAAAAAGCCTCTTAAGCTTATTTAAGGAAGCTGACAGATATTGTTGGGGAAATAATTGAAGCACCAATTTTGAATAAAGTAATTGCATAGACATGTGCATGGAAACATCCTATGTGCCACCCCCCCCCCCCCCCCCCCCACCACCCCTCTAAATGAACTATTGTCTTATTTGATAGTATATTTGTAATTTAGCCACAGAAGCTGTCTCCCACACATATACACCACCTAGTTAAGGTGTCCCCTGCCACCTTGTCATTTGATTTTTTTCCAACCTTCTTTTGGAGGAGAGATAGAGAGAGAGAGAGAGAGAGAGAGAGAGAGAGAGAGAGAGAGAGAGAGAGAGAGAGAGAGAGAGAGAGAGAGAGAGAGAGAGAGACAGAGAGAGAGATGCAGATAGAGTCTGAGGAAAGGGATATGGAGAGCAATGCAGATAGTCTAAATGAGGATAGAGAGACAGACAGACAGACACTGATAGAAACATAGAGATACGACGAGACAGAGAGAGATGAAGAAAAAAAGACAGAAAGAGAAGGAGAGAGAGAGAGCATAGGAAAGCAGCAGCCATCCCCCATAGCTCTGGCTAACTGCGGCTGGAGCATTTTTATGCAGAGTGACATGGATGACCCTTAGGGAAAATGAGGTTGTTAGCTGGAATTACAGCAGGTTCTGATCGCTGGGTAATGGGTTTTAATGATGGATTTTAACACGGAGACCCACAAGGGACTCAAATTACGCATACAGTACAGACACGTTGCGTGCACATGAACACGTGTGCATGCAAATACGTGCGTGCACACACACATACAGGTCATTTTATAAAGCGGGAGAAGAGAGAGAGCGAGAAAGTGGTTCTATTTTTGGGAGGCAAATGTAGGACTCTGGGATTTTCTGTGTGTGTCTGAAAGAAAAGGAGAGTGTGCGTGTACTGTATGTGTGTATTATGTGTGTCTGCGTGTGAGAATGTGTGTGCACCGTGTGTGTCTGCGTGAGAGAGAGTGAAAGAGAGCGGGGTGAAGGGGGTGATCTGATTCTGTGCAAGGGATATTACAGCCCTTCATTAAAGCCCTGATACCTCAGGTACATGAGTTACCTTTTCAGGCAATTATAGTCATCATTATGACAAGTAGGCCTACTGTATTTTGATCCATGATGAAAAAAAAAATGTAAGTCATTTTTCTCAGTCATTATTATAATTTTTGTTATATAGTTGCAATGTAAAATAAAGTTAACCGTAGTGTATTAATTCTTTTCATAATTATTGTTGTACTCACATGCAAGAGTGCCTGCAAGTAATTTTTTTTCTTCAGTGGATATTTCATTATGGAATGTTACTCTTAGTGTTATCTCTGAAGCTAGGCTAAAATCAAGAGACTCCAAATCCGTGGTCCTTAATATCTGGGTTTCTCTCTCTCTCTTTATTTCTTTAAAGATATTTTCATGTGTTTTGAATTTCCTCCTTTCCTTTTGTAGTTTTCTATTTCATTACTTCATTGCTGTTTTATAATATTAGTATTATATGGCTACATTAATGTAACTTTTATTTACATTTCTTTATTCTATTTATTTTTGTTCTTTTTTCTGTATTTTTCACCCATCCCAATTTAGTCGTTATGCCGATTCCCTTCCTGATCGTTGCGCGCATTGCCCCACTGTCGGCCTGGGGAGGGTGTAGAACTATTGTACCACACGCCTCCTCTGATACATGTGGAGTCGCCAGCCGCTTCTTTTCACCTGACTGCGAGTTTCACTGGGAGAATGTAACGTTGTAATGTAATGTAAATGTAATCTTCATGCTATTTCCCCCAGATCCCCTCCCTGCTGAACAGCCGACCGACCAGTAGGAGTCGCAGTTTACAACGTCCAGGACACATACCCCACCGGCTTCCCACCCGCTAACACTGCCAATTGTGTTAGTAGGGACGACTGACCAAGCTCGAGGTACCTCTGACAGCTGGATTCGATCCCAGAGATCTCTGCAGTGGTAGGCGAGTGCTTAGTTCACTGTGCGACCCAGCCGCACTATGTTACTTTGTTTTCTTACGTACATATGAACACGTTTATTTTCCCATGCCATCCCCTTTGTCTCTCACCACTTAGTTATACAGCAGTGTTCCAATTACAAAAAAAAATAGCAGACGCTTTCATCTGTTGATGTGTTGCGCTTTGATGGACAATCTTAATCACAGTAGTTGGACAGTCAAAGGAACCAAACTGCCATAAGACCACAAGAGAAAAGAGGATGAAGTGAGCTAACGTTGGCCAAGGAGCAAGCCAAGTCTGTTTTTTAAATCTAAAAAGTTTAGAAACAGAAGAAATAGCAATAACAAAAGATTCTTAAGTTCTACGAGTAATTGCAGATATAGAGCACGCTTGGCTTAAATTCCAAATGAGAGAAAACATTGGGAGATAAGAGACTAAGACACCAGACAGTTTGGAATGGGTTTAGCTGGCGCAGAAGACGCCTCTTGCTATGACTATTATGTGGGTAACACTTTAATTGAACTGTAAATGAAACTCAACCGAACAGGGGGTTTGTGGTTATGACATCACTCGTTCCTTGGCTCAAATGCAGATAGATAGAAGAACATTTAAAAGCCCAAACATACTTCTATAATATGCACAATTTTTTTTTGAATGTATATGTACAGTATATGTATGTGCACAATCATACACATATACACATATACTGTATGTAGACATATACACACATGCTTGGACATACATGTTTGTATGCAGACACACACACAGACACGTGCACATGCACATGCATGCACGCACACTGCACAGGTAAACACAAGAGCACACACGTATATGGACACACACACACACACACACACACACACACACACACACACACACACACACACACACACACACACACACACACACACACACACACACACACACACACACACACACACACACACACACACACACACACACACACACACACACACACACACACACACACACACACACACACACACACACACACACACACACACACACACACACACACACACACACACACACACACACACACACACACACACACTCAACCTCCCGTGCCCAGAGGCGACGTGTGATCCACAATGGAGAACAGAGTGGTTTGGGAAATGATGACCATTTATAACTGCCTGACACCTTATCCGACCAACCCCCCACACACACATCCACCATGCATGCATGCACGCACACACACACCAACCATGCACGCACACACACGCACGCACACACACACACTAACATGCAGACACACATGCACGCACACGCTATGCATGAATGCACACACTCACACTAACATGCATACACGCCTGCACGTACACACTATGTATGAATGCACACACACACACAAACACGATGTGCACACTTACACAACACAATTGCAAGCATAGGCCTACTATAAATCACACACTCTCACTTTCTCTCTCTCGTTCACATACACACAAAAATAAATACATGAACACCACAAATACACACATGCGCACATGCTTGCACTGCAAACCACACACACAACATGAATGCACACACAGATGCAAACCACATGATACACTGACATACAGTACATACATGCAGTATACTACACACATACACACGTCTCTTTCGCTCTCTCATACACACTCCATCTGCTATCCATCCAGCCCAGTTTGGCTCTGATGGGAGACAACGTGAGGACACCCCACCCCCACCCCTCCTGGCTAATGTCACACAATTACCTCTGAACTGCTCAGACGAGGGCTGTCGTGCGTAACGCACCCAAATTGTGACATCATATCAACGATATCACAGGTGATCGAGGCGAGTTCGTCTGTCTGTCACAATGATGATGAGTGTTGGATGTGTGTGTTTTCATAGGCATTTGTGTGTGTGTGTGCGTGTGTGCATGTGTGTGTGTTTGTGTGTGTGTGTGTGTGTGTGTGTGTGTGTGTGTGTGTGTGTGTGTGTGTGTGTGTGTGTGTGTGTGTGTGTGTGTGTGTGTGTGTGTGTGTGTGTGTGTGTGTGTGTGTGTGTGTGTGTGTGTGTGTGTGTGTGTGTGTGTGTGTGTGTGTGTGTGAGTGAGTGAGAGAAAATATACAAAGGTGCGCACATCCAAACAAATGCAATTCTTGGTGATGGACAGAAAAGAAAACACTAGAAACATTTAAAAATAGAATCTGCACATTTTGCATTACCAACACATGCACAATCATAATCTAGTGTGCAGACTCAATTTCAATTTGTGTGCGTGAGTGAGTGTAGATGTTTGCGCTGTTTACCGGTATGTGGCTTTGTGGATGTTAGTGGATGTGCATGGGCATGTGTGTACTGTGTGTTTGTTTGTCCCTTCTCACAGGAGACTGGGGAAAAGGGTGTCACTGTCAGATGATAGCAGAACATGTTATTAGAGGTAGAAAGGAGAGCGAGAGACAGACAGAGAGTAAGTAGAGAGAGGGAGAGATAGGGTCATGGGGAGGGAAAGAGAGATTGAGAGAAAGAGAGAGAGAGAGAGAGAGAGAGAGAGAGAGAGAGAGAGAGAGAGAGAGAGAGAGAGAGAGAGAGAGAGAAAGTCAGACAGACAGACAGACAGACAGACAGACAGACAGACAGACAGACAGACAGACAGACAGAAATGCAGAGATGGGGAGACAGAGCAGTAGAGAGAAAGAAATACAGTGAGTGAGTGAGTACAGAGAGTGAGATACAGAACGAGAGACAGACAGAAGAAAGGGAAAGATTGAGCGAGGGAAGGAGCAAGGTGATCCACAGAGCAGTCTCATTAATCAGTCAGCTAGCTGCTCTCTGCTGATCTGTACAAAGGCTAGCCAACTACCTGTCACTCCTCACACAGTAGCCCCTCGTGGATGTGGGCTGTCTACATACAGACGTACATGCACGCTTGTGTGTGCCCATGCATGTACCGGTTCATGTGTGGGTGTTCATTCGTGTAATTTCTGTGTGGGTGTGTGCATGTAGTGTTTGCAAATGTGCGTGTGTGTATGGTCGTGCTTCCGTGTTTGTGTGTATGGAAGGTGTGTGAATGCAGACGCATGTGTAATATATTTGCATACGTGCATAGGCATGGTGAGTGTATGCAGTGTGTGTGTGTGTGTGTGTGTGTGTGTTGTGTCATGGCCCAGGCCTGTCATTGTACTGGATGGGCTGTCACTTCCTTAATTGCCTGAATGTGACCCCGCCCCTTGCTCCACTCACCTGGCTAATTGCTGTGTCTTTGGGGCCGCCAGATTGAAATGAATCCAACTCTGTTCAAGCTCCACTGGCATGAGAAAGTGAAGGATCTGACATTGTCACAGTGCAGTATATCATGACACGGTCACTCTCTCTCTCTCTCTCTCTCTCTCTCTCTCTCTCTCTCTCTCTCTCTCTCTCTCTCTCTCTCTCTCTCTCTCTCTCTCTCTCTCTCTCTCTCTCTCTCTCTCTCTTTCTCACTCTATCTCTCCCACTTTGTCCTTCATAACATGATTACAAGAGGATGTACTAGAAACCCACACACTATTAGCTGCGTTTTGTACCAGTTAATGTGGCAATGCACAGCTAAAAACTGTTCCAATCTGAGTTAACACGGTCACTTTGAATCTGATTGAAACATTGTTTGCTTGTCACATTACATATTGGAAAAGGCAGCTGGTATTGTGTGGGTATATTGGTAGTCTCAGTTGATTCATACAGTTGAGCCACCAAGACAACCTTTATTGGTATACGTTTTGTAAATGTAACCTAAATGTAAATGTAATCAAGTTCTGTGTGAAAAAAATCTTCCCAAAAGAAAAAGTGTGTCAAAATCAAATTGTCTTTGAGTATCTGTTTAAAGTCAAAATATTTAATTTGTCATTTGAGCGCGTAAATGATGGACTATGGGATTATGGGTTATATTGTGAATTGGTGATGAGTAATAGTAAATTAGTGAAGATTAAACTGTGACCAGGCACGAAGAATAGGGTATTGTTGAGCAGTCTTAAATTTTTTCTTTTTTACATTTTAAAAAGGTTCTTACCTTCAAAATAAGCCATCACTTGTACAAATCGGGCGGATACATTTAAATCTATGTCTTATTAACAAAGATGATAACACAATAGCCTGCTACAGAGCAGGGGCGTTTTTAGGGTTAGAAAACATTGGGGGCTTAAGCCCGGGGGGAGTAGGCCTATGTAGTTGAGTCATCTTGTGGCACAAGCTCAGACCTCAGCTCAGGAGATCAGCTGAGACAGAGACTGTTCTATCCAGTCCTCGACAGAATGCTGCAAGTGCTTGAGAGCAGGTTCTCATAAGTTGGATAACAATTTATGAGAGGCATACAGGCACGTTATCCAGCCTCAGACCAGTTTCTCCCAGTGGAATTGCTGCAACCCCTCGCCACACATTACAATATCCAACTACTGCCAGAGGAGATCGCAAAGTGTTTCCTGGTCAGGACAGGCAGAGATGCAGTCCCTACTATCCAAAGTGTATTTTCCCTCCTGGATGATAATAATAATGCATTTTATTTATAAGGCGCCTTTCAGGACACTAAAAAAAAAGTCCACAAATCAGTGAATGAAAAAAATATAGGATCAAATGAAAACTACTTACTAAAAATGGATGTTTAAAAGTACTAAAAACCAACAAAAAATACCAAACACTAACAAACATTCAGCACAGACAATGGGGATGCTGACATCTTTAAAAAAAAAAAAAAAAAAGAGAATTCAACAATGTATTTGTTATTTTTTTAAGCTCCGGGGCTAGGAGAAAAACATCCGGGGCTAAAGGCCCGGAAGCCCAGGGCTAACAACGCCACTGCTACAGAGCTTCAAAGGTGCTGTTGGCTGTTCTTTTAAGACTGAACTATTAAGACTGAACTTCTCATTATTGGCACCAAAACCACCCTCACCAGATCCGGACCCATCACACTCACCATCAACGACTCCACCATCACCCCCCTCCCCCCTAGTCCGAAACCTTGGTGTCCTCCTTGACCCCACCCTCTCATTTGACCCCCATGTCCGCTCCATCGTAAAAATATCCTACTTTCACCTCCGCAACATTGCAAAAATCCGTCACTGCCTCTCCCCCCCTGCTGCTGAATCCCTCATTCACGCCTTCATCTCCTCCCGCCTGGACTATTGCAACTCCCTCCTCACTGGTATCACCTCCCGCTCCCTCCATAAACTGCAAATGGTCCAAAATTCAGCCGCCCGCCTCCTCACTAACACCCGGTCCCGCGAACACATCACTCCTGTCCTCCACTCCCTCCACTGGCTCCCGATCAAACACAGCATAAACTTTAAAACACTACTCCTCACCTTCAAAGCCCTCCACAGCCTGGCCCCCCCCTACCTGACTGATCTCCTTCTTCCCTACCGCCCCACCCGTTCCCTCCGGTCCTCCTCCACTGCCTCCCTCACTGTCCCGACATCCAAGCTTAAAAACTTTGGAGATCGGGCCTTCTCTCGTACTGCACCCCGACTCTGGAACTCCCTCCCCCAGTCCATCAGAGACTCCCCTACACTCTCCACCTTCAAAGCTCGCCTCAAAACCCACCTGTTCTCCCTTGCCTTCAACCCCCCCCACCCATAACCCCCCCCCCCTCCAACCTGATTGATGTCTGTCTCCAGTCTTTTTGTGCTATCATGCTGTCTTCCCTGTTCCCCCCATGGTCTCATGTTCCTTTTGTTTTTGTTTCTTTGTTGTTTCTTTGTTTTTGTTTCTTTGCTTTTGTTTCTTTGTTTTTACTTTTGCTCCCGACTATTGTCAGCGACTTCGGGTTATTGACAAGCGCTATATAAATTAAATTAATTATTATTATTAATTATTATTATTATGCACGCAGAACTACAAATACCCACTGGCCTTTGCCACCTAACCCCTCCCCCACCTAACACCTTTTCCAGGTGACTGGTAGGAGGTAGGTGTGCGAAAGTTACCATATCTCAGGGAGACTCAGGTGCATGCAAACCTGATTATGATCATGTCCCTACCATAACCACAGCCCGAGCTGTGAGTGAATTACGCGAAGGCGAGCATTATGGCAGGAGACTTAGTGGCAATTTTTCAAAGTAAAATACCCGGTAGGCGAATGAAAATAAAATACATTTCCTTTTAAACAACTTTATTCTTTCTTTGCGGCCCGGTACCAAATTATCCACAGTCAGGTACCGGTCCGCGACCCGATGGTTGGGGACCTCTGCTATAGAGCCATCTCTCTATACTCCGTTATGCGCACGCTTACAGACTTGTGGAGCGCGTACTGGAGTAGATTATTCTATGTGACTGCCAGCCAGCTTTTATGCAATGGAGAAATACACTTTAAATTGTGATGGAGAGAAGATCATCTCCCGATTCAGATACAATTTAACACAAATGGTTCCAAAGATATGAATGTTTCTCTGCATATTTTCACACCACCAACAAAGTAGGGGAGAACAGGGACGGTTGTCACACGGGTAGGTTGTTACATTCATTATATTTCGCTACCAAAAGGCGCTTTCTCCCATATTTTGGTATGGAAATGTCCAGAATTGGGATCAGAGTCTTCTTTGGAGTAAGACTGCTAAACTTTAGGTGAGAGGACTTTTTGTGTTTTTCACATGGAATTGTAAATATTCAGCTGAATGAATGAATGAATGAATGAATGAATGAATGAATGAATGAATGAATGAATGAATGAATGAAAACTTTATTTAACAGATTGCAGAATGGGTACAATACAGTACGGCTCAATACATACAATTGTTAAGGGGATGCAGACCTGAGAAAGACGTTTGTCTTGTTTCCATCAGGGTCCCCCATTTTCAATTCATATAGACATATATGACATACATGACATACAGATAGTCAGTACTGCTACATCTATACATTTATGACATACCAGATTTGCAAATACAGTACTGTTTGTGATACAGAAGGAGTCAAGAAAAGGGAGTATATACATTTGACGTAGAAACTGTACATTGGAGGAGGTTGGGTGGGGGGGGTTGGGTACATTGGGATATTGACAACCATACTGGGTAATTTACATTGGAGGTGGTTGGGGGGGGGGGGGGGGGCGGGGGGCACACTGTATAAACAAGTAACACTGTACATTGAGGGGGGGGGGGGAGGAGACACTGTACAAACAAACACAATTGTACATTGAACTATTGACAAAACCATACTAGGTAAATGACTGTACATTGGAGGGGGTTGGGTTAGGATATTTACAGGGGCCAGTGTTGAAATGCAGTCTCCCGTAGGTGTCCCTTGAGAGAGGTTTTGAAAGTGGGTAGTGATCCACATTCCTTTACAGCTTTGGGTAGGGCGTTCCACATTGATGTGGCATAATTGCGAAACGTGTTTAGTCCCTTATTTGAGCCGAATCTGGGTTTAACATGATTTGTGGAGCTCCCTCTGGTGTTGTGATCGTGGTATTCACTGACCTTTGGGAAGTATTTTGACATGTACATGGGTACCTTGGTCGTGTAGTGTATCTTGTAGACCAGGCCCATTGCAAGTTGTTGTACTCTGTCGTCTACTCTAAGCCATCCTAGGTTGTCAAAGTGGGCAGGGGTGAGGTGGGTTCTAGGAGTAAGGTCAAGCAGTAGTCTGACCAGTTTGTTTTGAGATGTTTGTAATTTTGTTTTTAGCGCCTTTGAGGTGCTTTGGTACCATGAGGTGCAAGCATAGTCGTAGTACCCCTGAATGAGTGCTCCTGCCAGAGTCTTCAGGGTGTTCTTGTTTACCAGAGAGGAGATCCGGTACAAGAATCGAGTTCGTTGGTTGACTTTTTTTATTACATTGGATGCCATTTTGTCACAGGAGAGATTAGCCTCTAGGATGGAACCCAGGTAGGTAATTTCATCTTTCCTTGTGACAATATTGTCACCCACTGTAACTGAGAAGCCGTCGGTCTTGCTGAGTTTGTTATTTGAACCGAAGAGAATGGACTCTGTTTTGCCCATGTGTAATGATAGCTCCTCAGTATTTTTGTTATAGGCTTTTACACAATTGGTTTATAATGAAACAATTATTACCCTTAAAACGTGTGAAGGGAAAGCTTTAGTTTAGATTGTTATTGGCTAACTAATGTTTTTATATGGTTGTTAGCCTTGATACTAGCAAGACATTCCAGTTAGGGTTAGCGTCACATTTTCTTTGGGCTTGGTTGTCACATGTGACATCATGGGCCATTTCTTCACCAACTTGGAGGTGATGGATGAGCTGAGGACAGACCAAGCAGAGCCCAATGAACCCCAGCCCACCTACCAAGCCTAGTAAATCCCAGCCTAGACCACCTACCAAGCCTAGTACATCCCAGCCTAGACCATCTGCCAAGCCTAGTACATCCCAGCCTAGACCACCTGCCAAGCCTAGTAAATCCCAGCCTAGACCACCTGCCAAGCCCAGTACATCCCAGCCAAGACCGCTATGAAAATCAGAGACAAAAAATGCTCTGAGTTTCGTAAAAGTCAGTCAAAGCTTACCAAAAGCACGAGCAGTGAACTCCAAGCCCACGTGACTGAACTCAAACTGGAAAGAAACAGACTAAGAAATTACGTAAACTCCATGATCAAAACTGCAAAAGAAAATGTCATCAATGACATAACTGAGGAAAACAAAAACAAACCATGTGAACTTTGGAAATGACTCAATAATCGACTAGGCTGCAGTAAAAAACGTAAAACCAGATTCTCAAACATAAACATAAAGACGGACAACATGGTCATCACAGACAAGCTGGATGTAGCCAATTACTTAAACATTTTCTTCACAAACATAGCCACAACACTGGAAAACAAACTACCCTCCCACTCAGGGCATTATGGGGTAGAACACATAGTAGCATACTACAAGAACCTAGGGGTCCACAAAGACGACTTCAAACTGGAAATGGTAACAACAGATGAGGTACTCAAAAAACTGAGCGCCCTCCAACCAAACAAGGCCACTGGCCATGACAACATCCCCTCCAAATTCCTCAGAGACTCAGCAGCCACCATCACCCCAGTCATCACACACATAATAAACCTCTCCATAAAACAGGGACACGTCCCCAAGGACTTAAAAATTGCGAGAGTAACACCCCTGCACAAAAAGGGCAGCAAATTAGACCCAGGCAACTACCGCCCTGTTTCTATCCTTACCTCCATCTCGAAAGTCATGGAAATTTTTTTATACGAACAGGTCGAAAAGTACCTTGCGGAAAAAAGTCTAATCTACGAATTCCAATCTGGCTTCAGAACATCCCACTCCACTGACACATGTCTTCTCTATTTAAACGACCACATCAAACAAGAGGTGGACGCGGGCAAATACTGCGGCATGGTCATGCTGGACCTACAAAAGGCCTTCGACACTGTCAATTACACCATTCTGATTGACAAGCTAAAAGCAATTGGTTTTGATAGTCTATCAGTGAGCTGGATGCAATCCTACCTGGAGGGCAGAGAACAGATGGTGGAGGTAAACGGTACCCTATCCCCCCCCTCACAGTGAGCTGTGGTGTTCCACAAGGAAGCATACTAGGACCGCTACTGTTCCTAATTTATGCAAATGACATGTTGTCAGCTTGTGACTGCAACTTGTTCCTGTTTGTGGACGACTCAGCCCTGCTGGTCTCTGACAAGAACAAGTTACAGGTTGAAAAAACCCTCAGCTCGGAACTAGGCAAAATCTGCATATGGCTCGCTGATAACAAACTATCATTACACATGGGCAAAACAGAGTCCATTCTCTTCGGTTCAAATAACAAACTCAGCAAGACCGACGGCTTCTCAGTTACAGTGGGTGACAATATTGTCACAAGGAAAGATAAAATTACCTACCTGGCTTCCATCCTAGAGGCAAATCTTTCCTGTGACAAAATGGCATCCAATGTAATAAAAAAAGTCAACCAACGAACTCGATTCTTGTACCGGATCTCCTCTCTGGTAAACAAGAATACCCTGAAGACTCTGGCAGGAGCACTCATTCAGAGGTACTACGACTATGCTTGCACCTCATGGTACCAAAGCACCTCAAAGGCACTAAAAACTAAATTACAAACATCTCAAAACAAACTGGTCAGACTACTGCTTGACCTTACTCCTAGAACCCACCTCACCCCTGCCCACTTTGACAACCTAGGATGGCTTAGAGTAGACGACAGAGTACAGCAACTTGCAATGGGCCTGGTCTACAAGATACGCTACACGACCAAGGTACCCATGTACATGTCAAAATACTTCCCAAAGGTCAGTGAATACCACGATCACAACACCAGAGGGAGCTCCACAAATCATGTTAAACCCAGATTCGGCTCAAACAAGGGACTAAACACGTTTGGCAATTATGCCACATCAATGTGGAACGCCCTACCCAAAGCTGTAAAGGAATGTGAATCACTACCCACTTTCAAAACCACTCTCAAAGAACACCTACGGGAGGCTGCAATTCGGAACTGGCCCCTGTAAATGTCCTAACCCAACCCCCTCCAATGTACAGTAAATGACCAAGTATGGTTTTGTCAATATTCCAATGTACAGTTTTGCTTGTACAGTTGTACAGTGTGTGTCCCCCACCCACCCACCCCTCCTACCCAACCCCACCCCCCCCCTACCCCACCCCACCCACCCAACCACCTCCAATGTACATCCCCCCCCCCCCCCTACCCACCCTCCTCCAATGTACAGTTTCTACATCAAATGTATATACTCTCTTTTCTGGACTCTTTTTGTATCACAAACAGTACTGTATTTGCAAATCTGGTATGTCATAAATGTATAGATGTAGCAGTACTGTCTATCTGTATGTCGTGTATGTCATATATGTTATGATTAATTGAAAATGGGGGACCCTGATGTAAACAAGACAAAAGTCTTTCTCTGGTCTGCATCCCCTTAACAATTGTATGTATTGAGCTGTACTGTACCCATTCTGCAATCTGTTAATAAAGTTTTCAATCAATCAATCAAACCACCTGCCAAGCCTAGTATATCCCAGTGTACTCCACCCCAGCTGGAAAAGGCAGCCAGCAAGAAGAAGAAACAGAAAAGAAAGAAACAGGAGGAGTCTTCATCAGATGAAGATTATTGTTTGTGTTTGGTTTGTATGGAAACATTCTCCAACAGCCGTTCAGGGGAGGTATGGGAGAAGTGTTGGATGTGCAACCAGTGGGAACATAAGCTCTGCTTAGTTGGAGTGCCCAGACCCTACATTTGCCATCACTGTAACTCAATCAATCAATCAATCAATCAATCAATCAATCAATCAATCAATCAATCAATCAATCAATCAATCAATCAATCAATCAAATTTATTTATATAGCACATTTAAACATGACACTTGTCAACCAAAGTGATTCACAAAGGATGCTTGGTTCATACACATACAGCTCATTATAGTAATATTCCACAATTATTACATTGATAGTAATAATGGCACACATAAATTCACCAACATGTGCATTTGTTATACATGCAGGACTGTTTGGTTGTCACAATGAGTGTCTTTGATCGGTAATTTCCTCTTTGTTAAAATATGTTGGAAAATTAGAAGGATACACATTTCAAACCAACATCATAAGCTTCAATTTAATGTAGGAATGACTATTGAAAGATGTTTTGATGATGAGCAATTCACACTAGAGTAAAAAGTGTGACAACCATCCCCATTCTCCCCTACTGGGCCTGTTGTCTCGGAATGGATTTTGGTGCATCTCCTCTCCGACACCTGAGACAGAAAGTAGTTAGCCAGTAGCCACTCCCCTCTGACACAACAGTAGTTTTTTCACACAGCAAGGAAAATAATACTGTCGGACAACAATAATTAACACATTTACAAGTCATATTAAGTTTAGCAAATAAGGAGACATCGCATGGAATACTTTTTGGGACGCCGGATACATTATGCTGTATAGCATTATGGCGTGTGACAAATTGATTCTACCAGATGGCGATCAAATAATTGGAAAATTCTTTTTGGAATCCAACCGGCCAAAGGTAAGAGCAATTTGATGTCAATTTTAGCTTGATTGTGCAAGGATTTCATAGCCATACCCCAGTTTAGTGTATGTTGTGGTACTGTAATAACGAATGCCTTTATTCCCAATCAATTAATCACAAATTACCCCCCCCCCCCCCCCCCTTTCACGCATTCACAATGGACATAATACCGATCATATGCATTTGGATTTTTAACTGTAGCGTGTGTAGGGACGAAATGGCAATGGATTTAACGGTATTAGCATTGCGCCTTATAAATAGCCTCACAGGAATGATCCCAGAGAATTAAAGAGAGTGAGAGAATTAAAGGCCATGTTGGACATTGGGGGTAAGAGATGGGTCTGTGGCTCTGACTGGCACAAGGTGATACCACCTGGCTGTGTGCAGGGAGCCATGTTGGCTTGTCTTTGGCCCAAGATACAAAATAAAAAAGAGGTTCTTAGGACCAGCCCCCTGACTGACCTCTGACTGACCAGCCCCCTGACTGACCTCTGACTGACCAGCCCCCTGACTGACCTCTGACTGACCAGCCCCCTGACTGACCTCTGACTGACCAGCCCCCTGACTGACCTCTGACTGACCAGCCCCCTGACTGACCTCTGACTGATATAACACTCATATTCACCACGGTATAAAACGGGAACGTATAGATGGAAAAAATATTTCTTTATGGCATATTGAACGGAAGGTTCATACTGTCAATAGAAAATGATATTGGATCCATAATATAAAATATAGGTTTAGCTCTACAAACAAGGTGACCGATTACATGGGGTTAATGGGTGGCATGAGCCTATGCACTTCCCGGAAGGGGCGTGGCACTCAATGTGTTAACTACTAGACGGCCTAGACTGTGCCGGGTCACACCTTTTCTTTTTAAGGATTGGGCATTAACTATTCAGACAGTATTTTTCCCATTTTCAAAACCTCTTAGGATTGGGCAATAACTATTCAGACAGTATTTTTCCCATTTTCAAAACCTCTTATGACCACCTGCCATCAGAAGGTATCATTGAGTCATGGTGTCCTATTCAAACAATCCTGTGCCACCAGTGGCTAGTCTGTTGATCATTTATTTTCTTTGTTGACAAAACCTGGCCCAAGCTTTATCTCTATAGTCAGACAAGTAGATAGATACCAATGTCCTCTCTGTGCATTCAGTAGACAGCTATCTGGCTGCAAGATAGCTTTGCTTAGCACATGACTTGGATTGGTCCCCGGGCGCAGCCCCACGCCACAGCCCATGTCTGCTCCCGGCTGCCATTGGGGGGAAGGACGATGGGATGGGTCAAACGCAGAGAGGAACATTTAATTGATGACCCAAAATAAATTTAAAAAATCATGTGTGTGTATCTGTGAGTGCGGCCCATCGCATGTGTGTGTGTCACTGCATGACGACATTGTCAATGTGTGCAATGAATAAAGACTTCTTCAAAGTCTAGTTTTAATCTTAACTCTTTCTCTGCCAGCTATTATCCTTATCCTGTAGTAAATGTGCCACGCTTTATATAGGCATTTTCACTCTGCGTTGCAGTGTTTGCAGGGGCTATATCTATATTCTATATTATAGCTATGGAGACAATACTATGGCTCATTTGACAGTAACAACAGACAGTTCAACATGTGAAAAAGAATACATTTTTCATGTATACGTTTGCGTGTTATCCCGTTGTGAATATTGTATAGTTTCAGAGTGATCCTGGCTAATTCCTGAAAACGGCGCTATGGAGCGATATGTGCATTTTGCTAAATGCGTTTGTGTTGCTCGCCTGGACATGCTACTGTTTCCAAATCAAAGGTATATAATAGGTATTATGTTTCATCATGAATGCATCAATGGGGGGGGGGTCATTTTTTGAAGCTCTGATCGTCATCAACGGCATTCGTTTTGAATACTACATAGTATACGTTGATACTGGATCGATATGAAATCATTGTAGGATCAAGGTGGAATTGACGTCAGATAGTCCTTACCTTTGATCAGGGGTATTTCAAAAAAAATATTCCAATTGTCTGATTGTATTGGTGTCCATTGGTTCCCCGACATAATCCGGCACAACACATGCATCGAGGGGCCATGGACTCGTTCCCATGTGATCGGGTGAACCGCTAGGCTTGCCTGGACCAAAATTAGATGTGACACACAGTCTGGAACAGGGTTTCAAAGGGTGGGCGATACTGCCACCTTGCAGGATCTGGCCGGTACTGCACTCTCGGGGTCCCAGTATGCAGTTTAATGGTAACATAGAGGTCAGTGACACTGAATAGAATAAAAAAATCGAAAAAAAGGAAAACGGACCAAATAACGTATACGTGATTGGCGTTCAACGCATGGCGAGCAAACGCATATATATATCACAAATCAGTATTGTCCTTTGATCCAAATGAAGGGAATTTCTTGATTCTTAGGCCCCGTGGAATATATCCTTTTCTCCAGTAATCGGATAACGTGATAGAATTAAGGTCCAATTTAATGTCTTTCTCCTTAAGGTATTTCAAGTCGGTAAAGATATCTTTAAGATCAGAGTTCATTGAGGTGTCAGCTTGTGCTCCATCAAGTAATGATGAGCTTATGATGATCCGTTTTCCATCCTCGTTAGAATAAGAAAATCCATTGGGTTCCATAGTTGAATCCAAGAGTTGAGTTTAGTAAATGATATAAAAATGACGCACTACACCTAGCCAGGTGGAGCACCTCTCCAAAAAGCTTACCCCGTGTGCTTGAATTTGAACAAAACAGAGGATATGGAGAGGGCTTCAGCGTTCTTATTTTGTTTCAGGTAGGTGCTCTTTGGATTAAATCCGGGGTAGGATTCGCTTATAGAAGAAAGGTTGAGATCCGAGGCAGCTCTACAATTTTTTAAAAAGCCTTTATTTATTGGCTTACATTATTTAGAAAAATCTTTTAAAAAAACCGACATGTTTCGGCCTACATGGCCTTCTTCAGGGTGTTGTAGCTGTGACAAAAACAATACTGTGACTAAATAGAGGAAAAAGGAAAAAACATAACTCAGGGAGTGACTATTGTCAGGGTCTCCAGCAGTGACAGCTCTGGTCAACGAGATCCAATCTCTGTGGACGAAGCAAGCCATCGTCGTGGCGTTCTCCTCCCGGTGTTCTCTGGTGCCTGAGAAATCGGGAGGGAGGGGTGTCAGACCCAGACTGGACCTGTCCCATGGGAAGGTTCAGCATTTTTTGGATCGTCTCCTACCTGTTGAACACTGTCAGGTGGGGGTCTGGTTCTCCTCCATAGACCTGTAGGATGCGTATGCGCATCTCCGATCTTCCATCCTAGGGCTTACCTACGCTTCCTTTGCAGGGTTAGCGTATGAGTACCAGACGCTGCCGTTCGGTTTTCTCTGGCTCCCCGCATCTTCACCAAGTGCGTGGAGGCCGCACTGGGGCCTCTGCGTCGTCAGGGGTTACGGAGTGTATTCTGCGCTGACAACGTTCTGGTCCTTCGCGGTCAAGGTGGATCGTCAGGTCTCGTACCAGGCAGGTCCCTACCAGCCTGGGGTTTGCTGTAGACTGGAAGTAGAGTACTCCTCTTCCCAGTCAACGGTTGGAGGGCTATGGGCATCCCTCTCAGAGCGTGTTGTCAACACACTCGGGAGGTTCCGTCCTAGGACGGTTACGGCGCTGTCTCACGTCACGTTTTTCACCGACGCCTCCCTCGCTGGTGACGCGTCGGGCCAACGCAGTAGGGGGCAGCTGGCAGTCCATGCTGCCCGGTCTGCGCTACGTTCAATGTGTTGGTATTGAAAGCGGTCCTTTTGGTCCTCAAACGGTATTGATCAGGACGGACAATGCGACGTCAGTGTCGTATATCGACAGACAGGGAGGAGTACGCTCCCCCCGTCTGCACCAGGCGGCGGGCGGCTGGCTATGGGCGTCCTCCATCTGCGCAGCCTGAGGGCTCCCCACATTCCCGGCAGGGAGAATGTGGGTACAGGTGTACTGTCGCGGGGCGGTCCTCATCCTGACGGGTGGGGATTATGTCCGGACATAGCCAGGCAGGTCTGGGACCGATGCCGTGCCGCCTGGGATTCTTCCCCATACATCTGTTAGTTCAGTTGTTGGGACGGGTACGTTGAGGGGCGCAGGTTCTTGATCCTGATGGTGTTACAATTCGGAATGCGCATGCTCCCTCCACTGTCGCGCTTTACGTGGGCAGATGACGTATGTTCCAAGTGTGGTGTAAGGCGGGGGGCCGGGACCCAGTCTCCTGCCCCCTGGATGCTGTCCTTAGTTACCTCCAGTCTCTCCTTGATAGACTGTCGGCTTCGACGGTGAGGGTATATGCAGCAGCTATATCCTCCTATCATGAGGGATTTGAGGGGATGTCTTGTTCAGCCACCCTCTTGTGAAGCGTTTCCTGCTTGGCGCTCGACGCGTTAAGCCGGTGCAACGCTCCTTGGCTCCGACTTGGGATCTTCAATTGGTCCTCGGTCGGTTGTCCTTGGCCCCGTTTGAGCCGCTCGAGCAGGCGCCGTTGGAACAGCTGTCGTTCAAGACCGCGTTCTTGCTGGCCGTCACCTCCGCTGAACGCGTGGGTGTGCTTTGTGCTCTCTCGGTACGTCCAGAGTGCCTGTCTTTCGTCCGATTGCGGTGCCACTCTGCGGCCTAATCCTGCCTTCGTGCCTGTAAATATCCGGAGTTCTTCTGCTCCAGGGATATTGTGGTTCAGGCGTTTCATCCGCCTCCTCACGGTAGTGAGTTAGATGCGGGCCTTCACCTGTCATGTCCGGTCCGTGCTTTGGGAATTACCTCAGCCGTACTCAGGACCTCGGGGTCACCGTTCAGCTTTTGTCTGTCACGGTGGTTCTCATGCCGGTAAGGCACTATCGAACAACGCCTGTCCCATTGGTTGTGCGAGGGCATTGCCCTCTGCTACACGTTGGCTGGGCAGGATCCCCCTGAGGGCGTCAGCGCGCACTCCACTCGTGGGGTGGCTGCCTCTGCCGCTCTCCTGGGTGGGGTTTCGGTGGAGGATCATGGTCCTCCCCGGGCCCCTTTGTAAGGTTTTACCTCATGGACATGACCGGGGGTTCTGTCTCCCAGGCGGTTCTGAGGTCTGTGGCCTTTCCTGCTTCCCGTCCTTTGGTAGGGTAGCAGGAGTGTGTGGGTATGGGCCACAGTGTGTTAGGTCACACGTGGTTCCGCCTGTGCTGTGTGTTCAAGGGGTTCTAGTTCCCTCTTGCTCGCACTCAGGTGGAGTTGACTGCGCCCCCCCTTCATTAGGAAGGATGGGGTGACAGGGCTCCCCGAACCCCTTGATGTGGGCTTACGGGTCCTCAGGGGGTACATCTGTCGGGTCTCGCGTCCGCTCTAACCCATATCTCAATAGGCTTAAGAGCGGGACGCGATAAGCCAGATACGAAATATAACGATAGGTTATGTATATAACCTAGTTATATGAGTATTGGCTGAGCGTCCTGCTCTTAAGCGGCCCTGAGTTCCCTTTTGAGGGATCTTTTACTGGAACAGGATTTTGGCGAGGAAGGGTGTGTTGGTGATCATGGCCATGGTCTTATAGGCTACGCCTCCATAGAGCCGGGACCCGGTCAGGTGTGGGTGTACAAGTTGTTTTCGTGGTGGAGTACAGTAGGTACAGGAGATAAGGGGTATCTCAATAGGCTTAAGAGCGGGACGCTCAGCCAATACTCATATAACTAGGTTATATACATAACCTATCGTTAAGTAGCATCACTTTTGTGATGATAGTCACATTGGACAGGGATTAACAATTTAAGTCAATAATAAAAGGTAAACAGAGTTGTATGTATGAAATAAAACACCAACACAGTTCTATAGTGTCAATAAACAATAACCACCAACATAGTTGCATGGATGAAATCAACGCTAAACAACTACAACACAGTTGTATCAGTTCCTTTTAGGGATGGCACGATACCACTTATTCATGTCCGATACCGATATCACAGCCTTGAGTATCTGCCAATACCGATACCCCTCCGATACTCCCTTAAAAAACTAAAACCTGTGTTTAACCTAGCCATCTATAAAACATCAAAAACTCCCCTAAAGGAAGAAATACATACCACACATGACTCAGTTATGCAATAGTGCTGCTGCTTTTTATTTAGTTAATACCTTAATAAGACTACATCGATTTCATGACTGCTTCCTGTCCTCGCGTCTAAAACGTCTGTTTACCGGTACAATGCGTGGAGATTTTCAAATCATTGGTAAACAAACGTAATGCTGAAAATATACACTTTGACTGCTGTTTTGATTAGGTTAGTGTCTTTACTCTTCGCTACATTTGAAAAAGAAACACAACATTGTACATGTGGTCGTCCAGCACAATAAATGTGGTTATTTTCTCGGTTTTCTTCAGCTTTGCTTTGTTACTGTCTGCAGGGAGTTTCTCACGCTTCTGAATGGTTTCTTTACGGCCTGTATCGGATCGGAAAATACTTCCTGTTTTTCTGATATCCAATCGTGTGAATTTGGCCAGTATCGGACCAATACCGATACTGAGTATCGGATTGGTGCCATCCCTAGTTCCTTTTATATTAACTCATGGTAAACTGCAGGCATTTTAAATTGAGGTACATGTGCATAGGTAAGTAGTGACTCAAACCCCACATATGGGAGAGAAATTGAAATATTCAATGCTACGCAAATCATGTTTTAACAAATCATGTTAGCAATGGCGTAAAAAAACTGTGAAAAACAAGTGCTTTTTTTGTGTTGAAACAAACAATTTCCCCTGAAAACCTAGAATAAAAAGCACACCAAAAAACAAAACACTGATATTTTTTCAACATTCCCCAAAGATATATCAAACACGAAACAAACTTTGATCAGATTATAATGCAGATGTTGCACAGTGCAATCCACTGAAAATGTATTGTTGAAATATGTCACTGTTGATCATGAGCTGTATATAACCTATATGGTTTCAATGGATGATAAACCTACTGTAGAATCAAAGTAAATTTTAGGGATTCAAATCCTCATTTATTGGTAGGGGATCCACCACAGCTTGCCCTGCTGCTCATCTCTACTTCTACACCAGCCAAAACTGATGGAGTGTTCTCCATGGATGGTGGTGTCAGGTCCAGCATTGCCTATTCCATCTTTTTCCTTCTCCCTGTAACCTCTGGATGCAGCCTTCTCACTCTCCGATAGCTCATCTGACTTCACATATGGAATTTTGCCCTGTTGTTTTCTTCTCTGGTAGCTGAAACAAGTTCAAGTTCAAGTTCAAGTTCTTTAATCGTTGTCATACAGAAGTACAGAATACTTTCATACAAAATGCTTCTTACTGTTACGCTCCAGAGACTGTGCTAGACAAGATAGTATCAAATAACATAATAACATAATATAGCATGAATTTAGAAGAAGAAAATGAGGTCACAGTGTTCGGTATAGACATATGTACAATGTTCTGAGTTACCATATAATATACAATACACAATACTATGCAGTGTACTAATGTACAGTACTATCTAGTGCAAAGCAGAAATGGGATGAGGTACAATTTTAGGTACAATTTACAGTAAGGTGTACGAGTTGTAGTGCAATCCTTCATCCATAAATATAAAGTGTGGGGAGTGGGTGCTACAGTGTGTTTGTTTAAAGTGGGTGTGTGCTATAAAGTGTGTGGAGTGGGTGCTACAGTGTGTTTGTTTAAAGTGGGTGTGTGCGTGTGGATGTGTGTGCTATGTGCGTTTGGTGGTTGTTGTTGTGTAGTGTTCATTCATTGTTCGTTTAGCAGCCTGATGGCCTGGGGATAGAAGCTACTTCTGAGTCTTTCTGTGCTCGCCTTGAGACTCCTGTATCGCTTGCCTGACCGCAGCAGTTCGAAGAGGCAGTTGTTCGGGTGTCTGGAGTCTTTAATGATTCTCTTAGCCTTGCCCTTGCAACGCTTGTAGTAAATGTTCTGGAGGGTGGGGAGCCCCCCTCCAATTGTGCGTTCGGCTGAACGTGTCACTCTTTGTAGTCTGCTTTGGTCTTTTGCAGTGCTATTCCCAAACCAGGAGGTGATGTTGCCGGTCAAGATGCTCTCTATTGTACATGAGTAGAAGTTCTTAAGGATCTTCTGGCTGACTTGGAACTTCCTTAGGCGCCTGAGGAAGTAGAGGCGTTGTCGTGCCTTCTTCACCACACTGTTAATGTGTGTGGTCCATGTCAAGTCCTCGGATATGTAGGCTCCGAGGTACTTGAAGCTGTTGACTCTCTCAACCGGTGCCCCGTCGATGCTGAGGGGGCTGTAGTCCTTGACCCCCGACCTCCTGAAGTCCACAATCATCTCCTTTGTTTTGCTGACGTTCAGGGAGAGGCTGTTTTCCTGGCACCATCCCGCCAGGACCTTGACCTCTTCCAGGTAGGCCCTCTCGTCGTTGGCAGAGATCAGGCCCACCACCACTGTGTCGTCAGCAAATTTGACGATTGTATTGCTACTCCGCTGAGCCACACAGTCGTGTGTGTACAGGGAGTAGAGGAGGGGACTCAGAACACAGCCCTGGGGGGCCCCTATGTTGAGGGTGATGGATGAGGAGGTGCAGTTGCCTGCTCTCACCACCTGGGGTCTGCCAGTCAGGAAGTCCAAGACCCACTGGCAGAGGTCATAGCCCAAGCCCAGGTCCCTGAGCTTGGCTATGAGTATGGAGGGGACTATGGTATTGAATGCCGAGCTGTAGTCGATGAATAGCATTCTCACATAGTTCCCCTGCCTCTTGTCCAGGTGTGATGCTGCTGTGTGCAGCACATGGGATATGGCGTCCTCCGTGGACCTGTTGGGGCGGTATGCAAATTGCAGGGCGTCCATGTTGATGGGGAGGGAGGAGCAGATGTAGCCCTTTACTAGCTTCTCAAAGCACTTCATGGCTATGGAGGTGAGAGCTACAGGGCGGTAGTCGTTGAGGCAAGCAGGCTTGGATTTTTTGGGTACAGGGATAATAGTGGACTTCTTCAGGCAGGTGGGGATGACAGCCTGTTCTAAGGACAGGTTAAATATGTCAGTGAATACTGGGGCCAGTTGGTCGGCACAGACTTTTAGGACGCGGCCGGGGATGCCGTCCGGACCTGCTGCCTTCCTGATATTCACTTTTTTAAAGGTCCGCCTCACCTCATGCTCTGTTACCCTGAACACTGCGCCTCCATCAGCAGCCGACCCCCCCCCCCCCATTGCAGAGGCTTGTGAGCTGGTGTTGTTATTACCAGCATCAAACCTCGCATAGAAGGTATTGAGGTCGTTTGCTAAGGAGATGTCACTGTTCAGTTTGAGGGAGGCGCCTTTGTAGTCTGTCATCGTTTTGAGCCCCTGCCACATAGCTCTAGAGTCAGCTTGTTCAAACTGGAGTTCAATTTTATCCCTGTAGCGCCGTTTGGCCTCTGACACTGTCCTCCTTACGTTGTGTCGCGCCACCTTGTGGTCATTCATGTTGCCTGCCACTAGGCCGTCATTGTATGCTTTGGTGCGCTCTCTCAGAGCTTCACGGACGGATTTGTCTACCCAGGGTTTTTGATTTGGGTAAACTTTCATTTTGGTAGTGGGGATTGTTTCTTTCACCCTAGTACAGACATAGTCCAGCACTGTCTCCGTGTAGGCATTAATGTTATCTGTGTCGCGGAACACAATCCAGTCTGTGTGGTGAAACACTGACCGGATCGTCTCTTCTGACGTCAGATCCCATTTCTGCACCTCTCGCGAGACTACGGGAGTACTTTTAATTCTCTGTCTATACTTTGGTGAAAGGAAAATGGATGCGTGATCTGACTTGCCAAAGCCACTATCAGAATGAGCCTTGTAGCCACCTTTAAATTGCGTGTAACAGTGATCTAGGATGTTACCGCCTCTGGTGTTGCAAGTCACATGCTGATAGAAGTCGGGCAATACCTTTCTCAGATTGGCGCTATTGAAATCTCCCAGTACTAAAATGGCGGCGTTAACGTTAGCCACTTGTATTCTATTTACCTCGTTGTGTAGTCTGGAGAGCGCAACCTTGTTGCTGGCTTGCGGTGGAATATACACTCCGACCAGGACGATCGCCGTTAACTCCCTCGGGAGGAAGAAAGGACGACACTTGATGGTTATATATTCCAGTTCTGGGGAGCAGTGGTTGGATAATTCCTTCACGTTCGTTGGATCACTCCAATTTTTGTTAAACATGAAGGCAATACCTCCTCCACGTTGTTTACCGGACTCTGATGATGTCCGATCCTTTCTATGGATAAAGAAGTGATCCGCTGGTTGAATTGCGTGATCTGGAACCTCCGGTGTGAGCCATGTTTCGGTGAAGCAAAGGATATTGCAGTCCCTAACGTCTCTTTGATATTGAATCCTTGCTCGGATGTCATCCAGTTTATTGTCTATTGATTGTACATTGGCTAGCAATATACTGGGAAGTGGTGTACGGTGGCGTCTGGATCTCAGCCTGTTTCGGATCCCAGCCCTCTTTCCTCGTCGTCTTTTCCTGGGCTCTGGGAACAAAGGGTCTGGTCCTAGTCTCCGGAGAATTTCTTCAGGCCATTGGTGTGGTTCGGAAAGCTGATCCAGCGAGTAATCCAGTTGGTAAGTTTCCCGTAATCCAATGTCTATGAGTGACTGACGGTCATATACATTAAATGCACCAACAGTTGGTACGCACAAAACTCTAAAAACTATAAATATTAACAAAAGTAAACACAGTCTCGACGGAGCGAACAGAGAGGCAGCCGATCGGGGCGGCGCCATCACTACACAAAAAACACAATGGTGTATAATGTGATACTGATTCTGGTGGGCTAAATTACATACAAACTTAAGTTCAAGATATTACAGAAAAGGTCATTCCTAATCCTACTAACATGACAGTTTGAAATACACCAGAGAAAAATATACTGCATGTTACCTACCTTTTTTTTTTACCTTTCTCTTTTCCTGGCAAGATAGTCGGCTCTTGCTGTAGGGTCTGCATTGACCCGCTGTCTGTAGTGAGCAGTCTTCTGTTTGCTTGTTTGTGCCATCTAGAAAATAGGTTAAACTAGTTCAACATGACTAATACATGTACAATTACCTAAATGGAATGTCATGCTATATACCGTTTGAAAAAAATTCTCGTAAGATTGTACAATACTAAAAATGAAACGTTAATTCCTAAATAGGAATGAAAAATTACAGAAATGTTGAAAAATATATGTTAAAGTATACAAAGAGTTATGCTAAAACAAAGAACGTTATGTATATAAATCATGAATAAAATATAAATATACAGAAACTACAAATACAGGACATATATCTATCATCTAAAACACTCAGCAGTGGTCGCCCCACATGATACTCGGTTGCCCAGATGATGTTTTCAAGGTCAGTAAAATATTACAGGCTAACCGTTAGCTACAGAAACCAAACTAGCTAGCTCTTACCACATGTCACTATCAAATTCATCATCAAAATATAGATTTTCAGATAAAACGTATTATTCCCAGTTTTGGGGCGGTCGTCCCACAAGACATTCAAAAGTGGCAAGTACATTACAGCAGTTAAAAAAATTATTTATTTGCAAATATGAAAGAGACTTACTAACCTGCTAGTTGTTTCTCTGGGTCCCTCACATGTGACTGGCTGATGCAACATCCTGTCCTTGAGGTGGTTTCAAAATAAAAGTCACACAATTGTGTTTTCTTGATGGTCGCCCCAGATGATATTTCATCAAATTAACATATGTGGACAACATTCGTTTTTGTATATTATGATGGAAGTATATGTGCAAATGCTTCATAATTTTGTCAATGAATGCAAAACATGTTTGACATTATGCCAAATAGGGCAAGGGAAATATTTAAATAGATTTAAAGGGGAACTATTTTACTATTTCTTTCACTGTTTAGGCACTTTTACACAATTCCTGTGAGTTTATGGAACACCTCTGTAATTTTTAAAACATTTTAATTCATTGTTTTGTATTTCTAATCAAGTCCTCAAAAACAGCATTTTTCTACCTCAAGATCTTAAGCCGTTTTGAGCTGACTGTGTGGAGTGGGTGTGAGTCTCAGCACATGGGGCCACATTATCATGCAGCTGAGTCTCTCTGACATCAAAAATCAGCACATTTTCAGATGACTCAGTTCAGTGAGGGTGAATATTGTGAGAGGAGAATTGGAAGAATGCGCCAATATGAGAATTAGAGACATAGATCATATTAATATAAGTCCACATAGCTAGGAAACAATGCTAAACACTGAAAAAGGCCATTTATAAGATAGTTCCCCTTTAAAGTGATTTTAAGCTGGTTGTCCAAATAGAAGTCAATGCTGGACGGTCGTCCGACATGGACTTTTGACACTTCAGATAGCAGAAAAATTACCAATAATTCAAATGTTTGGAGGAGTTAGAGTGGGTCTGTTTATGGGGAAGGTATTAGAGATACATGTTATCTTTTTATGAATTTTAATGTTTTTTTAAGGTAAATTCAGTTGGACAGAACAAATAGGCATCACGTCATTGACCCACATAAAGAAAGACACCAAATTCATTAACCGTACTGACCTGAATCATAATACAATTGAAACGGTGTGGGTTGAAATTTAGTTCGAAAGGGCTAAGACTGTACTAGTCGGCACAATCTACAGACCACCAGAACAGAGTGGCTTTTATGATAAACTTGATGGGTGTTTAGCTGGGGTTGAAGATGTAGAAACAATTCTGATCGGGGACTGGAACACGGATATGTGACGAAAAGATGCGATCTGCACAGTGTCAGCCAGCTAATCACCCAACCCACAAGAGTGTGTGATTCAACACAAACTACCATTGATCTCATTCTGACCTCTGACAAGTCCAGGATCTCTAATAAAGGTGTTATAGCATGCAGGTTAAGCGATCATTATATGATATTCTGTACTCGCAAAAAGCTAAAACAAAAGGCCGGCTGTCACAAAACAGTCACATCTAGGGACCACAAAACCTAATCTAGCGAGGCCTTTAACCAAGAACTGGAGAGCCTAGACTGGTCAGATGAGCTTAGTGGTACACAAGTTGAAGAAACATGGCTTGGATTCAAAACCAAATTCTCAACAATACTAGACATACTAAGAACCACCAGGGTTAAAAATCGTGCTGAGCCATGAATGCATGCAGAAATACTGACCGCTATGACAGCCAGAGACAAAAAATGCTCTGAACTTCATAAAAGTCAGTCAAAGCTTGCCAAAAGCTCAAACAGTGATCTCCAAGCCCATGTGGCTGAACTTAAACAGCAAAGAAACAGACTAAGAAACGATGTAAACACCATGATCTAATCTGTGTGAATCAATGAAAAAACTGAGGAAAACTAAAACAAACCCTGTGAACTTTGGAAATGACTCAACAACCAACTAGGCTGCAGTAAAACACTAAAAACCAGATTTACAAACATAAACATAGACAGAAAACACTCTCATCACAGACAAGCTGGATGTGGCCAATTACCTAAACATTTTCTTTACAAACATAGCCACAATACTGGTTAATAAACTACCCTCCCACTCAGGGCATTTTGGGGTAGAACACATCATAGCCTTCTACAAAAACCTAGGGGTCCGCAAAGACGTCTTCAAACTTGAAATGGTAACAACAGATGAAGTACTAAAAAAACCGAGCGCCTTCCAACCTAACAAGGCTACTGGCCATGACAATATCCCTTCCAAATTCCTCAGAGACTCAGCAGTAGGGTGACCAGACGTCACGCATTGCGCGTGATTGTACAGCATTCCTGTCTCCTTTCACGCGTCACGCATATTGAGACCATGTCCCACATGATTGGTTGTCATCCGCGCTAAGGCCCCCCCCCCAGCCAATGTGAAAGAACCTATATGCGTCGCGTAACGTTACTACTAGTATCTGACCGCGAGTGACACCGCATCCTGGGCATCCAGCCCAGGCGACATGACAAGTCCCAACGGCGCATTTCTGGAGACTAACGTTATGTTTTGACAACAGATGTTTTGACAAATTGCTTGTATTGCCACCCATACTTGCAAATGTTTTATTGCACTTGTGGCAACGTGCGTTGTCTTCGTTTTGTTCTCTCCGCCATGATAATAATAATAATAACAATGAGCGCAGAGCTCGGTCTGAAGCGATTGAAGAGCTTGAAACGCTGAGGACACAGACCGAGCTCTGCGCTCATTGTTATTATTATTATCATGGCGGAGAGAACAATGAGCGCAGAGCTCGGTCTGTGTCCTCAGCGTTTCAAGCGTTTCAAGCGCTTCAGACCGAGCTCTGCGCTCATTGTTATTATTATTATCATGGCGGAGAGAACAATGAGCGTAGAGCTCGGTCTGTGTCCTCAGCGTTTCAAGCGCTTCAGACCGAGCTCTGCGCTCATTGTTATTATTATTATTATCATGGCGGAGAGAACAATGAGCGCAGAGCTCGGTGTGTGTCCTCAGCGTTTCAAGCGCTTCAGACCGAGCTCTGCGCTCATTGTTCTCTCCGCCATGATAATAATAATAATAACAATGAGCGCAGAGCTCGGTCTGTGTCCTCAGCGTTTCAAGCGCTTCAAGCGCTTCAGACCGAGCTCTGCGCTCATTGTTATTATTATTATTATCATGGCGGAAATATATTTGAAAGATGACAGCCCACCCCACGCCTCCTCCCTCTCCCTCCACCACCAGCCTCCCAGCCAAGCCAAGTCCCTTCACCCTAGCAGCTAGGAGGGGGGCGTACTAGTGTAGGTCAGTGGCCAATCAGAGCGCAAAACAGGAACCCGGAAACACGAACGCGTTGGTAAAAGCATAGACGCGACAGGGACAGTCCACCAAAAAAAGGGGAGGGGGCAGCACTGGGGGGGGGGGGGTGTCCCACATTGTCCCTCACAAACATACCCTTTGTCCCACATTTGGTTTATTGGGATCTGGTCACCCTACTCAGCAGCCGCCATCACCCCAGTCATCACCCACATAATAAACGTCTCTATAAAACAGGGACACGTCCCCAAAGACTTCAAAATTGCGAGAGTGACCCCCCTGCACAAAAAAGGCAGCAAATTAGACTCAGGCAACTACTGCCCTGTTTCTATTCTTACCTCCATCTCGATAGTCATGGAAAAAATTGTATACGAACAGGTCGAAAAGTACCTTGTGGGAAAAAAACGAATCTACGAATTCTAATCTGGCTTCAGAACATCCCGCTGTGACACGCTCAGCGAGGGATATAGCAGCGGCCAATACAACGGCACCGGTGTTGACTTGCCCCGTTGGGGAGATAGCAGCTGATAATATAACGGTCCGGATGACGGCTTGCCCCGGGAGGGAGATACCAGACGACAATATAGCGGCAGCGGCGGGGACGAGCTTCGTGAAAGGGAAAGCAGTGGAAATTGAAAAGAAAATATCCGACAATACCGCCGCGGCTCCCAACGCTCCTACAACCTCAACTGACACAGGCATGGAGAATACACCACCCGATTTCAAGTCTCTGACTAACCTGATAAAGGATTGGATGGATAAAGCGGACATTCATTTTGTCAAGGCGGACGCCAAGGCTGATGCTTTCAAATTACACATCGACGCCTTCAAATTACACATCGATGCTAAGTTCGAAGAGGTTATAACAGCGGCCGCAAATCAAACCGAGCGTATTACTGCAGTGGAAAACACGGTGATCGAAATCACATTGAAAGTCGAGGAGAACAAGAAGGAATTTCACGATGGATTCATGGAGCTAGCGGAGGAGATACAACAGGTCGACAAAGCGCTTTCGAAGAAAATACAAGACAACGAAGAGAAAGCAATGGAGAGGCTGCTCGAGACCGAACGTCACTACCGTAGATATAATATCCGTATTGTGGGATTGGATGAATCAGTCAAATGCACAGACGACACATTTCCAGCAGTGTTAGCTGATATTCTAGGTAAAGAAATCCTCCCCACAGTGCCGTTAGTGGACCATTGTAATAGAATCGGTACACGGGACCCCAACGGCAACAAGACAAGGGTTATCATTGCCCACTCTGCGTAAAACAGAAATAAGAGACACGATCATCAGAGAGGCACGTAGTCGATGGGGGAGACTGAAATATAATGACAAACTAGTGTCGTTCTACGAGGATTTATGCAGGGAGGCTATAACCCGACGTGCCCCTTACAAAGAGGTGCTGCAGAAACTCTTCAGGATGAAACTCAAACCCAGCCTTCGCTACCCATCGTGGGGGAAGATGGAAAAAGATTTGGGTTACGCTCGCCTAAAGACGCCGAAGAATACATGAAGCAACATGATACCGGTCCCCAGGGGCCGAACGCACCATAGGCCCGTCTCAGAAGACAAGCTTATTCATCTCTTCTTCTTATTTTTTATTATTATCTTTATTAGAATGACTTTGCCATGGCTCAACTACAAAAGCGACAGCAAATAAGCCTGTAGGCAACATTGAGGTACAACGAGTTTAATATGAAACGATAGGCACTATATTTATAGATTTCTGGTTTTTGTGCAGGCAATAATCTAACGCTGACATTGGGAACACTCTGGAAAATTCTGGATTCTTCTTCCGACCGTTCAGGGTCATACTGGAATATACTGGAAAACACTAGAAGGACATAACTCTTGGACAGGAAGAATATTCTAATAATATAATTTAGGACCTGCTCAGAGGTCATCAATCGGCACACATGAGACGCATGCATGCAATTCGTATCTGCGATTAATCCATCCCGTCGGCGTGAATATTTTAGGCAACCAACTTGTGTTTAGCGTTTCTCTGATTGGCCAATACGCCCATGTGACCACGGCAGCGCGAGAGAGCGGCAGCGCGGAAATAGGCTGTCTATTGCCATTCTCTAAGTCAAACTCTAACCTTAACCAGCTCCTTAACAGCGCCTAAACTTAACCCTTCTAACCTTAAGCAACTCCGAAACAATGCCTAACCTTAACCAACTCCGAAACAATGCTTAAAGTTATGCCTAAACTTAACGGCGAAAGAATGCGAATGCACGTTAAAAAATAAAAATAAAAAAAATTGAAGGGAATCGAACTAGCCAGCAACGAGCCATAGGATCCACAGCCATGCAGCGTTGCCAATTGAGCTATTTCTGGATAGTGAATAAGAGGCGGTTACTGGCATATAATGCTGCCGCGACGGAGCTCCGCGGCCGATGCTGCTGCCGCGTCGCCGCGGGGGGGTGGCTAGATGCAAGTTGGGCGTGGTTAGACACAAGTTGGTTGCCTTTAATATTTAGGCATCCCGTCGTCCTTCCCCCCCAAGGGCAGCCGGGAGCAGACAGGCGTCAACGTGAGCCGTGCCAGGGGACCAATCCAAGCGCTCCTGTCCGTCTCCGTCAAGGACGCCACAGCGTTAGCGATCTTGTTGTTGTGCATGTTTTTCCATTGGGTTTATCTTATCGGGGGGGAAACCCTTGCGAGCACGGGGAGAACATGCAAACTCCACACAGAAAGGCCTGGGAGATACCCCACCTGGGTAACTGGCATCATGGAAACCTGGTCCCCAAGCGGGAATCGAACCCTGGACCTTCTTGCTGTGAGGCGACAGTGTTAACCACTACACCACCGTGTCGTTATGTTCCGTTATTCTGGAACATAACATCAGTGTTTACAAATATACAAGGGTATTCTACAACTTTCTAGAATACACTGTACTCCTACAATGAAGGCCTGTGAACAATAACATCCGGTATGTATATGCAAATGAACCAGATATGGAAGTTCAATAAACCCTCATAACAGTTTAACGCTCACACTTGTCGGGAGACGAACTGCATACAAGGTTTTAAAAACCTCATCCTCATCTAAATGTATAACTCTGACAAAGTTATTTTAATATTTTAAGCAATTGCTCCACCGCTTTAGGGATTTGCATAATTTAGTTAAAAAAAATATCTTTTTTTTCCTCTTTTTTTTGTTGTTGATTTGTATTTTATTTGTATTTTTTTTCTCTCTCTTTTCTTTTTCTTTTTTTTCTGAAGGTTCCAACATATACATGTTAGTAGAAGGTTCAAATAAATATACCAATGGAGGTATATTTTTCATTTTTCACACTATTTTTATTACATTAATGGGAAGGCGCTAGACCTTGAGTGACATTCTATTAAATTAGAATGAACGTTTTATATCCTATGGCAATTAGCATAGGAAAGTTAAGGTCAAAAGGCTCATTTTGGGCAATCCGGTGGTTTAAGGGAGGGAGTTATACGCGAAGGTTGTGTCTATGGAACACAGTCCTGTACGACTCTCTGAGGGAGAGGGATTTAGGGGATTATTTGTATATATGTATGTTTTTAAGCTCGGCTCTCAACGGGACCTAAATAGTTGGATGTATATCCATTGTAGATTCGCACTCCAGAAGCATTACTAACAACTACACAACAACATGTATAGATTATGGCTAGTTTGAATATAATGATATGGAATACTGGGGGAATAAATAATCAACATAAATGCAGAAGCGTGCTCACACTGATGAAAAACAAACAGGTTGACGTTGCCCTGCTAAGCGAAACGCACATTTTAGAGGAAGACAAAGCTACGTTAGCGGACAACATATACCATAACATTAGTCACTCTTCATTTGGAACGAGAACCCGTGGAGTTGCTATAGTCGTGAAACGGAAGTTGAATATTGAATTGAAGGGAGTATGGTCTGATGCAGATGGTCGGATAACCATAGCTAATATTGTACACAGGAATAGGAAAATAGCGTTGGTAGCGGTATATGCCCCAAATTTGTACGAAGCTAATTTCTACACTACACTTACCAGAACAATGTTAGACCTTCCTGAATACTCATTTATAATTGGTGCGGATTTTAATGTCATTTCACAGTATAAAATTATGGTAATTTACCAAGACAATACCTTATAAAAAGTGAACACTGGCTGATGATAACCAACCATTGTTTCAGTGCATTTAGGTGTTTGCTGGTAACATTCACAGTATAGGATTATGGTAATTTACCAAGACAATACCTTATAAAAAGTGAACACTGGAGGATAATCAACCATTGTTTCAGTGCATTTAGAAGTTTGCTGGTAACATTCACAGTATATGATTATGGTAATTTACCAAGACAATACCTTATAAAAAGTGAACACTGGCTGATGATAACCAACCATTGTGTCAGTGCATTTAGGAGTTTGCTGGTAACATTCACAGTATAGGATTATGGTAATTTACCAAGACAATACCTTATAAAAAGTGAACACTGGAGGATAACCAACCATTGTTTCAGTGCATTTAGAAGTTTGCTGGTAACATTCACAGTATAGGATTATGGTAATTTACCAAGACAATACCTTATAAAAAGTGAACACTGGCTGATGATAACCAACCATTGTGTCAGTGCATTTAGGAGTTTGCTGGTAACATTCACAGTATAGGATTATGGTAATTTACCAAGACAATACCTTATAAAAAGTGAACACTGGAGGATAACCAACCATTGTTTCAGTGCATTTAGAAGTTTGCTGGTAACATTCACAGTATAGGATTATGGTAATTTACCAAGACAATACCTTATAAAAAGTGAACACTGGCTGATGATAACCAACCATTGTTTCAGTGCATTTAGGTGTTTGCTGGTAACATTCACAGTATAGGATTATGGTAATTTACCAAGACAATACCTTATAAAAAGTGAACACTGGAGGATAATCAACCATTGTTTCAGTGCATTTAGAAGTTTGCTGGTAACATTCACAGTATAGGATTATGGTAATTTACCAAGACAATACCTTATAAAAAGTGAACACTGGCTGATGATAACCAACCATTGTGTCAGTGCATTTAGGAGTTTGCTGGTAACATTCACAGTATAGGATTATGGTAATTTACCAAGACAATACCTTATAAAAAGTGAACACTGGAGGATAACCAACCATTGTTTCAGTGCATTTAGAAGTTTGCTGGTAACATTCACAGTATAGGATTATGGTAATTTACCAAGACAATACCTTATAAAAAGTGAACACTGGCTGATGATAACCAACCATTGTGTCAGTGCATTTAGGAGTTTGCTGGTAACATTCACAGTATAGGATTATGGTAATTTACCAAGACAATACCTTATAAAAAGTGAACACTGGAGGATAACCAACCATTGTTTCAGTGCATTTAGAAGTTTGCTGGTAACATTCACAGTATAGGATTATGGTAATTTACCAAGACAATACCTTATAAAATGTGAACACTGGAGGATAACCAACCATTGTTTCTGTTATGGTTTGAAACCGACCCCAAGGCGGAGAGGGAGAGAGAGAATCTGAGTTAGCTCAGCGCACAATTGAAACTGACAGGTGACTGGTGAGGTGAATTGTCCAAACAAATAATCCAAGTGACAGATCTTCGGTGTGAAACACACAGTGAGCAGTGTCCAGAGTGAAAACAATTAGGTAATCCAAACGTGTAATTCCAACTGACAAAAAGGTGAGAACAGTATGAACAAAAACAGGATATCTTTGGTGCTTTACAAACACACAAAAAACGATAGATCCAAAAGACTGTTTACAAAAACTCACCAGAGCGCAACGCGTAAAGCGGGGAGATCAAACGAGGCGGCCGCTTCGTAACGGGGAAGCTGGTTCTCCAAACGGAATATTTCTCGAGAGTCCTGGGAAGCAACAGAACAGGGAAAGCAGCGACGGGAAGGAACAGGCAAATGCAGGGAATGTTTCAAAACGATCCAACATCAATATTAGGGAGATCAGGGTATTTAAAGCCACGGGGCGCTTAATGACAAGCTGTGACAGCTGCGGGATGAAATTGATCATTGCTCCAGAAGCGTGTGGTTGGGAGAGCACCAATCAAACGGCATCTTACAGGAAAGAAGCGTGAGGCGCGGAATGCAATTAATTTAACAAAATACCTTAAAGGAACAGAGCGAGTGGGTGGGCAGTGGACAAAACCTCACAGTTTCAGTGCATTTAGAAGTTTGCTGGTAACATTCACAGTATAGGATTATGGTAATTTACCAAGACAATACCTTATAAAAAGTGAACACTGGAGGATAACCAACCATTGTTTCAGTGCATTTAGAAGTTTGCTGGTAACATTCACAGTATAGGATTATGGTAATTTACCAAGACAATACCTTATAAAAAGTGAACACTGGAGGATAACCAACCATTGTTTCAGTGCATTTAGAAGTTTGCTGGTAACATTCACGTCACATGAACTACAGGGCATATCTTACTTGGTCTCTCGCATCGATGACTGCATTGTCCATTGATAAATGGATGAAGCGCCAGATGATCTGTGGACCAAAAAATATCCAATACATGCTTCCAAAGTATATAAATAAGAGGCCAATGGACTGCATTAGAAAAGTGTGGTATGTTACCTACAGTATATACTTTTATAAACTGGGTGACTGTCAGCAACCATTGGTTCTGTGCAAACGGTAAAAATGAGGGGGGGAAAAGATAAAAAAAAAAAAAAACTATATACACACACAATGCAAATTATGAATGGAGTCGACACAGCTAGATCGCTAACATAACGTCTCATCTGCAAGTGGTCCAAACATGCCTATGCAATATCGACAACTGTGGCCCAAATACATGTGTTCAACGCATTTGTCTTGTACAGAAAACAGTGCAACTACCCATACACTATACTATACTATACTATACTACAATATACTATACTATACTATACTACACTATACTATACTACTCTCAGCTAGCTATACTATGTACCGGTACACATGGTTCTGTCTGTATCACACAATGATGGATTATTTAGAAGTAATCTGTACTTATGTGTGCCGGATTATTTAGAAGTAGTCTGTACTTCTGTATGACAACTAATAAAGAAACTATTTAGAGAAATCCCTCTTTGTGTGGTACAGAGTGAAGCATTTGTCACGATGCAGGGGGACTTTGCACGATGTGCAAAAATATCTGGTCTCACTCCTGATGCCACGCCTACTGCAGACACGACATTTCCTACACGGTAGCTTTTTCTTGGGGGTGGCTTTGTATGCAACCATTACATGCTTCACAAAGCCACCCACTAATCTGCTCTGCGGGTCCCCCAGTGGGGCCCTAGGGTCGACACGCCCCACCTGCTCAGCCCCTGCCTCCTCCTCATCCCCACCCCCTGCCTCCTCCCCTGCCTCCTCCCCTGCCTCCTCCCCTGCCTCCAACTCCGCCTCCATCTCCGCTGTCACCCCAGGAATCTTCTTCTCCTTATCGTCTGTGTAGGTCCGCGCCACAGCCCTGGTGAACCGGAAGAGGTTGTAGTAATGCCCTTGTGGGTGCTTTTTTTTGTACAAGACAAAAGCGTTGAACATACATATTTGGATCAGATACATCACAAACTTTTTGGTCCACTTTCCAGTCTTACGTGTAACCGGATAGTACGATATATTTTGATCCAGCTGATCGACGCCGTTCATGAATTTATTGTACTCCATGATTGATGGCGGCTTGAGCATCTCCACCCTCAGCGCTTTGCCCTTCTTCTGCTTCTTCCACACCATCGCCGTTTCCATGGTGTCCTCGTGGAAGCTGCTGATGGTCTTCACGATTCTCTTATCGCGCCATGCCACGATCAGGACCTCCTTGTTGTTGACCGCAATGCGCTCCCCCACACCGATGTCACGTTTGGTCACGTTCTTGATGATGGCTGGCTCCCCCCGGTGCTTCCTGAGGGTACCACAGACGTCGGTCCTCAACTGTCGGAGCCTGGCGGACATACGTACCGAGTTGTAGAAGTTGTCCATATAGAGCGTATAGCCGGCCCCAGACAGACGTCCAAGCAGACCGACGACCGTGTCCCCCAGGAGCGAGCCTTCCCGACAATATGGCTTAAATGCAAAGCAATATCCTGTGCGAGATTCGCACAGGAAGTAAGACTTGATGCCATAGCGGGTGGGCTTGTTGGGGTTGTAGACCCGGAAGGTCAGGCGGCCATGCCATGCCATCACCCCCTCGTCAATGGCGAGCTCGCGTTCAGGCTGGTACAGCTCCTTGCACCTCGCGTTTACATGGTCAACAACAAGGCGTACTTTCCACAATTTGTCTCTAACTTCCAGGGAAGTATTGTCCGCAAAGTGGAGGAATCGCCAGATCAATTGAAACCTGTTGCGTGGCATGGTCTCAGAGTAGTACGGTGTGTACATCATGTCGTCAGTGGTCCACATCTGGTCCATGCGAGGCTTCCGCAGGACACTGCTAAGGAAATTGAGTCCAAGGAACTTCTTCAGCTCCTTCAATGTGAGGGGCTTCCAAAGCAGTGCCCTGCTACTGGTTAGCGTGGGGTCCAGCCGGGCAATGGACTGCTCAGCGTAGAGGTTGGATTGGGCAACAATGGAGTTCAGAAAAGCATCTGTCAGGAACAGATCCATCCATTTCGCAGGCCGGTACGATTTAACCTTTATTTTACCCAGGGTAGGTTCGCTGAGCACAGATGCTCTTTTTCAGCTACGCCCTGCTTCACATTCACACAGTTCCATTCATACCTGGGAGCTGCCCAGTACAACCACAGTCTGACACCATTGGCCACTGAGCAACTCCACTGGAGCAGTTGGGGGTTAAGTACCTTGCTCAAGGGCACTTCAGCAGCAGATTTTTCCTGCCGGTCCCGGGGATTGAACCGGCGACCTTCCGGTCACAAACCCGCTTCTCTAACCATTAGGCCACCGCTGCCCCCTGGAGCAACCCCGGTTGGGTTGTGAAGGGGATCCTGTGAGGCACCCAGCCCTCACGAGACCAGGCATTCTCCTCTTCCTGGCAGATCGCAGCCCTGCTCTTCGCTCCTCCGCGTCGCACGCCACGACCTGTCAGGCCTGCATATGCACACACACACACACACACACAAGGCCATGCAACCTAAAGCTACACAACTTCAAAGGGCGTGCATCTACACACACACACACACACACGCACACACACACACACACACATCAAAGACTTGTACCATCTCCAACACCTTTGAACTATGGCGAGGCCTGCATATGCACACACACACACACACACACAAGGCCATGCAACCTAAAGCTACACAACTTCAAAGGGCGTGCATCTACACACACACACACACACACACACACACACACACACACACACACACGGCCATGCAACCTAAAGCTAACGTGTAGCACATGGTCATCAACTATATCGATTTGAACATAAAACAATATTCACATTGCAAAATTACATACCATTGCCTCCCACACACACACCACATCAACCATCTCCAACACCTTTGAACTATGGCGAGGCCTGCATATGCACACACACACACACACACACACACACACACACACACACACACACACACACACACACACAAGGCCATGCAACCTAAAGCTACACAACTTCAAAGGGCGTGCATCTACACACACACACACACACACACACACGGCCATGCAACCTAAAGCTAACGTGTAGCACATGGTCATCAACTATATCGATTTGAACATAAAACAATATTCACATTGCAAAATTACATACCATTGCCCCCCACACACACACCACATCAACCATCTCCAACACCTTTGAACTATGGCGAGGCCTGCATATGCACACACACACACACACACACAAGGCCATGCAACCTAAAGCTACACAACTTCAAAGGGCGTGCATCTACACACACACACACACACACACACACACGGCCATGCAACCTAAAGCTAACGTGTAGCACATGCTCATCAACTATATCGATTTGAACATAAAACAATATTCACATTGCAAAATGACATACCATTGCCCCTTCGTCGACCACCACCGCGTCCCACGTCTGACTCGTGCGATGAATCAGACCCATAACACCTCCGACCCAAGCCAAGATCATCGTCAGATGACTCCAGAGCTAGAATATAATAAATGCATATCGGCGTTGGTTTGGCGAACTAACGTTACATAGTCACAGTATCCAATGAATCAAATAAGCGTTAGGTAAATCATCAAATACACGTTTCACACACACACACAATCACATATATAATAAATGCATATCGGCGTTGGTTTGGCGAACTAACGTTACATAGTCACAGTATACAATGATTCAAATAAGCGTTAGGTAAATCATCAAATACATGTTTCACACACACACATATATATATAAGACCGTGTAATTAATTACCTGGTGGTTCCCAATCGGCGCTCCCATCAGATTCGTGGGCGGTCGAATCGCTGTCCGCTGACTCGGATGAAGAAGCTATGACCACTGCAGCCTTCCTCTTCCTCGAACTGCGTCGGGGTGAGCCGGTCCCGGTCCCGGGGCAAGACGCGTTGCTGGGCCCAGCAACGGTCTCACGGCTCTCTCCGATCGGAGCTACCAAAGACGTTGGTGCTGCTGCTGCTGGAGCAACCGCGGGTCCAAACGCCAGCTTCGTTTGAACAAACCGACCCGCCGCCGGATTGTCCCCACGCTTACCTACACTACGTCTCCTCATACTGAACTAATAATCTAAATGAAACTACTAACTGATCAAACTACTATTACTACTACTGAAATAGACTACCTAGACTACACACTAATCCCTCACAATAGTACTACTACTTAGCACGACTAAGTACTTTCTAATGCACAGCTGAAACCTTACAATTAGTCTGATACTACCACTATACTGTAAACACTATAAATATAGACTATAGGCTGATCTCAATTCAAATATCTCTCTCAATCTCTCTCTCTCTATCGCTCTATCTATCTCTCTCTCTCTCTCTCTCCTCCAAAACCTCGTCGATTCTGGGATCGCGCAAACGTTTTATACCTGTGGTCACATTGGCCAGGTATGCTGGCCAATCAAATGCCAGATTCATTGTGGGGTACAATATTCACCCTCTTGTGATAGTGTTAGAAAATAGGGGGACACTGCCACCTAGTGAAATTTGAGAGGAAATGCAGTTTCCGGTTCAAATTTTCTGCCAAAAGCTCGGCGGTGAAGTTCAGACGGGGAAAATCGAAAAAAGATGTAAACAGATCAAAGACGCTGTAAAGCGTCTTCGGCACCTTGAGCATGGCCGGCAATGACGTCTAAACACGTTTCCCGGCACCCAAAGTGCGGTACCATGTACAAAATGTTAATAAAGTATGAGGAAAAAACTGTGGAAACGTAATAAATAAAAAGGCAGTGAAACTCAATGCTCAGCAACAAATGTGCACATTTTTAGTTATTATGTTTGTTTTTACTACTTTTTTTATCGAAACATCACTGGCGGGGACGTCATACGACCGCCAGTCACTTATTGACCTAAACTCCGGACTCAAAGAGGAGTTTAGAGACACTTTATCATGCCAAGACTGGCCAACGGAGATCAGACGGAACAAAGACAACGCGGGAGACAAAGACGGCCGCAGGACAAAGAAGAAACACAGAGGGAAGAGGAGCGGGATCAGATTAAGACTAAGAAGATCTGCTTACCGTCCGGCTATTCCATCTATCTTCCTGGCGAATGCACCTTCGCTAGAGAGTAAGATGGATGATTTACAAGCACGGGTCCCATTCCAGCGAGAGATGAAGGACTGCAATATCCTGTGTTTCACGGAGACCTGGCTGAAACCAGTGACTCCGGATCAAAGCATCTCTCCCTCCAACTCCTTCACCATCTTCAGAGCGGACCGTACAGAGGCCTCCGGGAAGAGCATCGGCGGGGGTCTCTGCCTTATGACCAACAACGGCTTGACCAGCCCCGGGGAGGTGCAGATACTCTCCCGTTCATGCTCCGCCGACATGGAACACCTCTCGATCCAATGTCGTCCCTTCCATCTTCCAGGCGAGTTCACTTCAGTAATCATGACTGCAGTATACATTCCTCCCCAAGCGAACGTCGGCAGGGCGCTAGCGGAACTACACGACCATCTAAACACACATCAGATCAAGCATCCAGACGCGGCCATGATTGTAGCCGGGGATTTCAATCAGGCGAATTTGAAAAAAGTCATGCCGTCTTTCTTTCAACACATCGTCTGCTCCACAAGGGGAGGAAATACACTCGACCACTGTTACACCCCGTTCAGAGCCGGATACAAGGCTGTACCGGCTCCACCATTAGCGGGAGCGAAGAACACGTCGGATCATGCCGCCATCTTGTTGGTCCCTGCTTACAAACAAAGATCACGTGACGCCGTCGTGTCACGTGAGGTAAAGAGATGGACCGACCAATCAGAGGCCACGCTTCAGGACGCACTCGATGACGTCGACTGGGGAATGTTCGAGAGAAGCACCAATGACGTCAGTGAGTTCACAGACACCGTTGTGAGCTTTATAACAACACTCGCTGTCAGTATTGTCCCCACAAAGAAGGCGAGGGTGTTCCCGAACCAGAAACCATGGGTGGACAGTACTATCAGAGCAGCTCTGAACTCTCTCACCACTGCTTATAACCTTGGCAGAGAGTCAGGAAACATGGAAGAGTACAAGACAACAGTCTACACTCTGCGCAAGGCTGTTAAACTTGCTAAGAGGACGTATGCCGACAAGATGGAGGCACAAATGGCACAGAATGACACAAGAGGCTTATGGCAGGGACTGAGGACGATAACTGACTACAAAGTCAGCGCCCCCTCAATTGGGAGTGATGACGCCTCCCTTGCGGACCAGCTCAACACCTTCTACGTGCGGTTTGGTGCAAACAGTGGCGCTGCTAGCTCAACGGCTAATGACGTCACTGGTGCGCCGGCTGTTGTGGAGGGGGGACGGGCATCCGCGGGGGGACGGGACGCTCTCTCATTGACGGTACACAGTGTGAGAAGAGCATTTATGCAGGTGGACACCAGGAAGGCGGCTGGCCCAGATGGAATAACAGGACGCATACTTAAGTCCTGTGCTAACCAGCTAGCCCCTGTGTTCACCACCATATTTAATCGATCCCTGAAGGAGTCAGTGGTCCCTGCCTGCTTCAAGATGTCTACCATTATCCCGGTACCAAAGAAACCCTCCCCAGCAGGTCTCAATGACTACAGACCGGTGGCACTCACCTCTGTGGCCATGAAATGTTTCGAGAGGCTGGTCAAGGATCACATTTGTGCCTCCCTCCCCAGTGATATGGACCCTATGCAATTTGCATACAGGCCAAACAGGTCCACTGACGATGCGGTCTCCCAAGTACTGCACAGCACCCTCTCTCACCTGGACCGTCAGAAGGGGGGCTATGTGAGACTGTTGTTCATTGACTACAGCTCAGCGTTCAACACCATAGTCCCCACCAGACTGGTGGACAAGCTGATCGAGCTAGGTCTGAGCTCCGCTCTGAGCGCCTGGATACTGGACTTTCTGAGTGAAAGGCCCCAGGCGGTCAGGGTGGGGGGTCAGACCTCCAACACCATCACCCTGAGCATCGGGTCCCCCCAGGGCTGTGTTCTGAGCCCCCTACTGTACTCACTATACACACATGACTGTGTGGCCAAGTTCAGCTCCAACTCCATCGTGAAGTTTGCGGACGACACAGTGGTGGTGGGGCTGATCTCGGACAACGACGAGAAGGCCAACCGGGAGGAGGTTGAGGTACTGGAACGCTGGTGCCAGGACAACAGCCTGCTCCTGAACATTGGTAAAACCAAGGAGCTGATCGTGGATTATAGGAGAGGACAGCAGGAGACACACACACCACTGAGGATTAACGGGGCTACCGTGGACAGGGTGAGCAGCTTTAAGTACCTGGGGGTCCACATCGCAGAGGATCTGACATGGACAACACACATAGTCTCAGTCGTAAAAAAGGCGAAGCAATGCCTCTACCACCTGAGACAGTTAAGGAAGTTCAGAGTATCTGGGAAGATACTCCAGTCCTTCTACTCCGGAGCTGTAGAGAGCATCTTGACTGGAAACATCACTGCCTGGTATGGAAACAGCACGGCACAGGACAAGAAGGCCCTACAGAGAGTGGTGCGCTCAGCCGAGCGTACCACGGGTATTGCACTACCACCCCTGCAGGTTCTATACAACAAGAGGTGCAAATCCAGAGCCTGCAGAATAATGAAAGACCCACACCACCCCAACAACAGCCTGTTCATGCTGCTCAGGTCAGGCAGACGCCTGCGAACACCAGCTGCTAGGACAGAGAGACTTCGGCTCAGCTTCTTCCCCCAGGCCATCAGAGCCCTGAACACTCTCCACACACAAGCACACATGAGCACACGCACAACACACTCACTGTACACGCTCACACAATAGCAGCCACTTTAACATGAGCAGGCACACACTCATGCTGCACACGCCCACACTTATGGCCACCAAGAAGGGTCACTTTAAAAATAGTATAGTATAACCGGAGATTGTATAAATTAGCATGTACAGAAAGACACTACCAAAGGACCCAGTATGTCCTCCATGCTCTGTAAATAACTTATGTACATATACCGATATGCCCTAACATGTTACTTGTTTATTGCACAATGTTACTTGTTTATTGCACAATGTTGATTCTATTATATGTTATTTGCACATCGTTGCGGGCAAGACCACCAGCATTTCATTGCATACTTGTATGCCGTGACAAATAAATCTCTTGACTTGACTTGACTTGATAATCAAATAAACACCAAAATATATACTATCTCTATTGGAATGTAGACTTCAGCACAGGATAAACTAGGGATGGGAAAAAATAATCCAGATCGATTGATCACATGATGTACTCGAGTACTCATGGAGGAAAACGCTGTACAAAATAAACTTCTTTTCCGGTGTTTTAGACTTTTATTTTGAAACCCACCAACCGGTCCGGAGCGGAATTATTGTTGTTATTATCCTAGCAGAACGTATTGAGCGGACAACTTGTCTCGTCCGGTTCTGTGTTTTTGAGCTAATGATAAAACAAATGTTGAGATTGTTGGTGAACAACTAACTTTAGGTTCGTTTTAACGTTAGCTACTAACGTTAGATGCAGCTACTACAGGCAATAAACGATGAGGAGGAAGCGTCAAAGCCGTTTAGAATAGCCCTGTGGTGCATAGGCACGACTCGAAACTACCTGTTATAATAAATGTATTCATGTTTAACTTGACCCTGTGTCCAGTCCTTTGACTAGCCCCACCCGTTCATTGTAAACAATGATGCATGCAATTGTATTAACGTTATTGTGTGTTGTAGCTATGCTATGCATTGTATTTCGTTTGTTAGCTATTTAGCTAATGTTGATAGCATTGGGTAGCGTCAACGCTAGATCTTTAATCTTTATTTACCAGTCCAGTTTCTCCGGGCAGTAGTGAGTAACTACTTGGGTCTAAAAATAGCTACACTTGGTTAAAAGGAGCAACGCTATTGAGAAATGTAGTTCTGTGCCACACTAGCTCACGCTCAGCGTCTCATGCATAATCTCGCTTCAGCGTATGCACACTGAATAAATTTCAAATGTACCTTTAAATGCCAGCATTCATCTGGCCACACCCCCATCCGCCTACCTACATAAGCCGGGATGGGCCACACACTCATCTCCTTCGCAAATTTCATCACAAGCAACGTGTTGCTATATGCCCACTTGACGTGGAGAAAGTATTGCTCTAAGGAAAGGAAGAATAAGGAGAATACGTTGACATCATATCTTTCTTTTCTCTCTCACTATTTTAAAACGAGAAAATACGGCGATATTGTCTTCGTACTGGAGTGTCTGGAAGATGGTGATCATTCCACAAACTCCACCGGTTTCGTATTGGGGGTTCACGCCGCTACATACCTCCCAGCTACAGTCTTCTTTGATGCGGCTGGACGGAGTGAAACCCTCCGGCGGTGCAGGGACTGTAGTGGCGCGCCGCTGTTGTGAGAAGCGGTGCGTTCCAGGTTGGGTGAGTAGTGTTTTTGCTGGCAGGCTCCACTTGTCTGTTAGTGCTATGGGGACTAATTGACAATGTTATGAAAACCGGGCCCAGGCTAGGGTCCTTTGTTCAGTCTCCTAGACCTAGACGACAGGAGACCTTGGTCTGAAGCCATTTTAGTTAACGAGTGGGCCGCGACCATTAACACTGGTGATCCCTGTGTTTTCTGGACGAGTGGTTTTCCCTCTGTCCCGTGTTAAGCCCCTTCTTTCATATCCAAATGAGAGTATTCCTTCACGAGGGGATATGTGCATGGATGTGCGATAGCGGCAGATCCATGTTCAAGTCAGCTACACAGGCCAGTTTGGTATTGTGCTGATTCCGTCGGGTGTTGGTAAAATCACCGTTGTAAAGCAGTGTGGACATCTTGTTTCTCTTTTCTCTGAAAAAGTGAGGAGAGGTTCAGAACGGCGGCCTGTCTGGGTGAGTGTTATGTCATTGTATACATGTTCAGGTGATAGCTGCTTAGCTTACGGTTAGCCAGTCAGCTGTTAGTGCTGCGTTAGCCTGCTGGGATCGCTGCATGGCCTGCTCAGGTTGGGCCTACTGTTAGCCAGTCAGCTGTTAGCTGCGGTGCTAGCATGTCGTGATCACTAGGTAACGTTAGCTTGCTGCTATAGGCCATGGCCTGGCGCGGGGTAGCTTTAGCTTCTCGCGCGCCGCCGTGAGCTCGCTTCTGGTTGCATGCGCCGTTAGCTCGGCGTCTCGCGAGCAGGGGCAGTAGCGCCCGAACGGTTGGAGCGGCCGTTAGCTTGATGCTATTCTGTTGAACATGTTTTGCACTCTTGACTACGACGTCATCCTTGACAGGGGATGTTTCGTCGACCCTGCCCTGTGCCAGGACGGCGAGGTTGCGTCAACAAAGAGGACTGTAGTGCGGGTTGGAGCGGCGATGCTGCCCAGTTCGAACAACACAGGAGCGGCTGTGTTCCTACGGTGTCTGTGACTGCACTTCGCTGATCTACGTTCCGGGTAGGACCAGGTTTGACCAGACCTTATAACACGTCTTCTGGTTTTACTTTTCTAAATGTTTTGTGAATGACGATGTTTTCCCAAAACGTGTGTTGCTGCAATGCATTTAGGATACGGCGCAAGTTATGTGTGAACTGTCTTTGTCACTGGCAGTTAGCTTCTCCGTGCAAATCGGCTTGTTACAGATGTGAAAATGATCTGTTTGTTGTGTGAGAAACATCATGTGTGTTTATATGTACCGTGTACTCACAACTAAGGTAACTAACCTATGAAGCTATGCTTAGTGACAAGTGAGTAAAAGAATGTTCTTTTCTCAGCCTGTGATGACAATGAACAGTGTGTTCACATATTAACAGGTTTTCCTGTTTTAAACTGGCCGTATTGAGGGTAAAATAAGAGGATTGTGTTTCCCCCCGGTTCCCTGGGGACTTTTTCATCCTCCTATCAGACATGTTGTGCACTATTTGTGTCTTTTGTGTGGTAGGGATGCGATGTAACCCTTAGCTTGATTGCTGAGGTTGTGCTAAAACTGCTGGAGAAACTTTATTTTCCTAAAAGAAAAGATGGTTTGGTCGCTGTCGTGTGTGCTTAGCAAGGCCTGTGGCCGATACTAATCGAGAATGATGTATTCTCTCATTGTGAAAAACAGCGTTCCTCTGTTGAGTGTTTTTGCCATTTTTTGTAGGTGATGATGGGTTGTGTGTGTCATGTGACCTACAACTGGGTTGGACTGGCCACAGAAGCACATGTGTATGTTGGACCGGGGCTCTTAGAGCCCTCTCTATTCTGTGTTTTTTCCTTAGTAAAAATCAGATAGCAGGTTAGCTCATGCGCTGTGTGGAGCTGTCAAACGCTTCATAGAGCTGACTATGACTGTGTCATATTCTCTTTTTGTCATTACATCGTATCATGGGTGTGGGGTCGTAAAGGGGTGAACTGGTAACCTTTCCTCTCCCCCTTGTTTCTGTCGGTCAGGGGTACACCCCCTGTCCTTCAGTACCCCTGTCCTTCAAGGTTCCCGTCACGTGGCGGTTCGGCACGTTACGGGGGGGGGGGGGGGGAGGGAGTTTCCTGGTCCCACGGCCTGGTATATTGGGCGTGTGCACCGCAGGAATTCCCCCGCCATAGAGTACGTCACCGTGCGCGTCTCTGTTGGTAGGACTTCCGTGTGCTGTTCAGGTCCATGTGATGGATCTGTTTCAGGGGGGTGGTCAGGGCTCCTCCTCACCAAGCGCCTATTCGGGCCTTCTGTGAGTTCGGACTCCTTCTTCCATGTGAGGGAGCCTCCATCAGAGTACAGAGCCTTCCTCCTCAGATTGTCAAAGTGAGTGGACCCTCTAGAAGGGTCCTATTCTATTGTATATGTATTCGATTCAATTCGATTATTGAGTGTGTATGGGTTCGGTGCCTCTTCCCCGGAGAGCCCTAAAACCAATTTTTTACATGGCTCAAGGTGCAATATATTCTTTTCAATCTGTACAGCTCGCGTGGGAAGTCTCTCTGGGGATCCCCGTCTCCTTCCTATGGGAGGGTGGTGGGATGTAAAAATGTGAAATTTTTTTACCCCCGGCTGTGTAGACTGGGATACATACTGTTGATGCTTCCTTCTTTTCTATTCAAGAAGTATTGGAGTTAGGGAGTGTCACACCCCTCTTGTCGTTCCCCTGGGCGCCTTGGGGATTCAATGACAGGTCTAAATAGCCTGTTCATTGATGGGGGTGTGTCCCGACGCACGTATAGTGCTAGCTCGCTGTAAACAGGCGACTGACTGGCACGCCTTGGTTGCTTGTGGTTGAAACGGCGTTTTTATAAAGCAACTGAGATGAGGGTTTTTCCTCTTCCGACGACCAATCCCATGACCTGGGTTGGTTTATTCGACGGATTCTCTTTCATGTCTGGGGGATGATGACGGAATGGATCTGAACATATGTAGAGGGGTCTCACGCCCTTGGGGTGGGCCACCGGGCGCGGCTCGCCCGAACGTCTGGGTGGCGCCATTTTTTCATGTTAAGATCGACACGCATATCTGCCCTTCTCCTGGAGTAGGCAGGTCGGCGTGGTTAGGGCACGGGACTGGTTCTGGTCACGCTGGACCGGATCAGTTGAACCCGTTGTCCGCCGGGGATGCAGATCTGCTGTTCTGGTACCCTGAGGGACTTGGGCTTTTTTCAGGGGGAAAAATGCCAGGTCGGTCCGGGTGTCACAGGGTTAAGCGCTATGGAGACCCTGGTTGGGTACGTTTTTACTCAGCACTGTCGTAATGGCTTACAGCCATGCCATTCTGTACACGCTCGATCTCGGCGGATCTCGGCCGCTACACAGGCAGTGGTGCAGTCGTGGTCACATGCGGTTACACGCCGTGTTACTAGATGATCAGTACGCGCGCACAGAGATGCGCTCTATCCATATTACGACTGCACCACTGTACACAGGTTGGTCCTGGTTAGTACTTGGTTGGGAGACCGCCTGGGAATACCAAGTACGGTGTGCTTAGGGGCTGGTTCTCCATTCTTTTTCGCTCCTCTCTCACGCATGGCGAAGAGGGGCCTGTGGGGGTGGTTTTTGACCTCCTCTGGTGACCCTGTGCTTCCCGTACCGCCAGGCCCGGTCCGAAGTAATGTTTCCTCGACCCGTAGGCCTGGGTTAACCCTTTTTTGAAAACTGAAACACTTGTACTGCGGTATAGCCGGTGTATACCCGCAGGTGTGTTTTGGAGTTTTTTCTTGAGGGGTTATAGGAACAACCACCGCATTGGGTAACACCGAGGTGGTTGATTCCCTGGTGTGTTGGAGCAGTGTCAACTCCCGGGTTCACCGTTTGAGGGTGCCCCTGCACGTTCATGACGTCTGCCAATCGTGTCAGCCTTCTCTGCCTCGACCCCTCTGGGTGGGGGTTTTTAAATGGAGGCTTGGTCATGCAACACCGCCAGCTTACGCTCCTTCCGCCGGAGCGGCTGTGTTCAGCTGTCCCCTCTGGCGCCTGTCTCGTCCGCAGTCTCCAGGCTAGGGTTAATAGCCTGTTGCCTGGTTTTTCCCCGGTGCGCTGCCTGCTTCCGTTGGTTAACCTTTTTTGTGTGCTTACGGCCATGCTGACTGCCTGTTGCAGGGTCAGTGTGCCAGGCGGTGTACTATTGGGGGGACGGGGCCCGCTCGGCTGAGGGGCCTTTGTCCGAATACGCTGGCGATGTGGGGGGCGGGGCACTACGTGGCCACCTGGTGGGGTCTTGATGCTGGCATCATGGACTTCTCCGGGCCCCCATTCCAGGGAGTCCAGTGCTTTTGGTGGGTCTGGGTCTTCTTTCGCGCTCCGCTGCTACGGCCTTGCCACGGGGTTGGGTTTGCCCTTGACCCCGTGATTCTGGGGGCAGTAACGAGGTTGTTCCTCCGTTCGTTCCCGGGTGGCATGCGGGTTGTGCGTGTGTGTAGTCGTGGGGTCAAGCCACGGTCTGCTCACCCTGTGCGTTGGGTTGCTTGAGTGCCTCTTCGCACGGTCGGGTCCGTCGCCCTCCCGTGAAGCCACCAATAGGGGGGGTGCCCTCCATTAGGGTGGGTCGGGGGGGCTCGGCCCTCCCTGGTCTGATGGTTGTGGGGGGCCTCAGCAGGGTACATTTGTCGAGCTTCTAGCTCCCGCTCAGCTCCTATTATGCATGAGACGCTGAGCGTGAGCTAGTGTGGCACAGAACGTTAGGTTATAACTATAACCAAGTTCTGTTAACACTAGTGAACGCTCAGCGTCTAGACGCTGCTGCAGGCCCTTGATTTTTCATTGTGATGCAATTTGTTGGGAAGGAGATGAGTGTGTGGCCCATCCCGGCTTATGTAGGTAGGCGGATGGGGGTGTGGCCAGATGAATGCTGGCATTTAAAGGTACATTTGAAATGTATTCAGTGTGCATACGCTGAAGCGAGATTATGCATGAGACGCTGAGCGTTCACTAGTGTTAACAGAACTTGGTTATAGTTATAACCTAACGTTAAGCTATGTGGCGTTGCCCCACGGAGCTCCCGTGCTGTGCTCTAGTAACGCCAGCGGCCCGCCTCCCGACACGGACTGACAAGGGGTACTGGTTCCGCCTCATTAAAACAAATGCGCAAATAGGAATTAATCGCGCCCGTCAAAATCATTGCATTCATTTTAATTATCTCGCCGATTAATCGATTTATTGCTTATAGAGGCAGGCCTACCGACTGAGGAATACATTTGTGCCCTCTAATCATAATCTTTTCATATTTATTGAGAAAATTCATGCCCCAAAGAGCAAGATCCTTGTTGATTTTAGTGACCCCATATGAAGTTTCCTCTAGCAGTCCCATCAGATCAAACTTAACATTTTCAAATGAGCCTATCTCCTGATCCATTAGTCATACTGTACAGTTGTGAAAATGATATTCAGAGATGTGGCTCGTCATGGACAACACATTTACTATAAGGACCTACTGTCTGAAGTCTGACATACTTGATTTCTTATTTTTTCTTTCCCCAACTTCTCCTAGGCCGTTCATGAGGCATGTTGCATCTGGTGACCACAAAAGTTGCATGAAGACAGTTGGTCTGAAAATGTGGCTGAAAATGTAAATTGCTGGAAACACGCATGCACGCACGCACGTACACACACACACACACACACACACACACACACACACACACACACACACACACACACACACACACACACACACACATATACACACACACACACACACACACACGCTCACATACACTAACGGAGCGGCACGGTGGTGTAGTGGTTAACACTGTCGCCTCACAGCAAGAAGGTCCATGGTTCGATTCACGCTTGGGGACCAGGTTTCCATGATGCCAGATACTCAGGTGGGGTATCTCCCAGGCCTTTCTGTGTGGAGTTTGCATGTTCTCCCCGTGCTCGCAAGGGTTTCCCCCCCGATAAGATAAACCCAATGGAAAAACATGCACAACAGATCGCTAACGCTGTGGCGTCCTTGACGAAGACGGACAGGAGCACTTGGATTGGTCCCCGGGGCGCGGCTCACGTTGCCTATCTGCTCCCGGCTGCCCATGGGGGGAAGGACAATGGGATGGGAAAAGTGCAGAGACATTTCATCTGCGACTCAGTGCATGTGTGTGTGCGCGTGGGTCGCCCATCTCGCATGTGTGTCAAAACTGCATGACAAATAAAGACTTCTAGTCTTCTAGTCTAGTCTAGTCTTCTAGTGTAGTCTAACAACAAACAAACAAAAAACTCCAAACATACTTTTGCTGGTCTGGACTGATTATTATTATTACACCTATCTAACCTTATGGAATTCAAACCAAGTTTCACTATGGAGAAAGGCAGTCTGAGAAACATAAAGATAGATTTATTAATGCTGCTGGCCATCAACATTGCTGTGGGTAACACTATCTTCCAAGAGAGTGAGCGATCCATGATCGTGGTCAAATGCACACAAATGTCCTTGAAACACTGAAAACATATTGTACTTAACATCTTGTTTGAATCTTGACACACAAGGTTGTCACTTATCAGTAGAGTAATGTGAAACAGTTTCAGTAACCACCATCGCCCCAATACTATGAGGAATGCTTTCTGAAAGTTATGTGGCATGGGCTTCCGGCCAATCAGGGAAGTTGTTAGAATGGCTCATGCATCATTGGCGACAGTGGTTGTCAATCATACTCATGTACTCATGTAAAACAGTTTATACAATAAAAAAAATAAAAAAAATTGGTATTATGGCCTTTTGACGTTAACACATCCTGCGCCATAAACGTCGTACAACGTGTTTCAAGGTCATGCTAATTCTGCCATTCCACGGCGTACAACGTTATTGAGATCATATTTAATTTTTTCGCCATGGTATTCAGAATGCCCTCACGGAGCCTGGTCGCGTCTATGCCTTCTACAACGCTGTTCGGTTTCCGGGTTCCTCTGATTGGCCACTAAGCCCACGTGACCGCACGCTAGCACGCCCCCCTTATCGCCCACTCTCGCGCTGTGAAGCGGAAGTGCCAGCGGGGCGAGGCGGTGGTTTCTCCCCGGCTCTGTGCGCCGCTGACTCGGTCAAGCTCCAGCAGCAGCCTGCGGTATCCTCTCTCCGAGGCGGCTCGTTCTTATTATTATCCCCCATTGTTCAGGTCGACATGGTCGCACAAACACCCGTTGGAGGAGTAGTGGGGGAGAAGAAGAGGAATATTTTTAAATAGCAAGAATTATCGACTGGCAACTCTGTGCTCGTCAGATGTTAATGTCATGTATGTTGTGTATGTCATAAATGTCGATATGAATTGAAAATGGGGGACCCTGATGTAAACAAGACAAACGTCTTTCTCTGGTCTGCATCCCCTTAACAATTGTGTGTATTGCGCCATACTGTATTGTACCCATTCTGCAATCTGTTAAATAAAGTTTTCATTCATTCATTCATTCATTCAGTCAATACGTCCATGCGTATAAATTGAGGAAGCGAGCGAGTCCGCGGCAGAGCGGTGGATAGGGGGGCGGGTCACGTGGGGGTCGCGGCCAATCAGAGGAACCCGGAAACCGAATTCCGTTGCGGAAAGGATACACGCGCCCCGGCCTCGCTCGGGCAGGTGACAGGCAGCGCGACTCGCGAGACTCGAGTGAGCTGCTCGGCAGCCTTGGCTGGAGATGCATCCAGCTGCAGGACCACAGCACCGACACTCTCAGAACCGCGACACTTTGCGGACCCACACTCTCCAGGCCCTTGCTCCCATTGGCTGATTTGGGTCACGTGACCGTCCCACTCCAATTCAGCCATTGGGTGGGACGGTCACATGACCCAAATCAGCCAATGGGAGCGAGGGTCTGGAGAGTGTGGGTCCGCAAAGTGTCGCGGTCCTGAGTGTGTCGGTGCTGTGGTCCTGCAGCTGGATACTATTGCTCGGCTGCGCAATGCATTGGTTTGTGAAGTCGCCCGATTTTTTTATTTTAAATATAAGAGGGTATTGGAACGAGGCATTAAATTAACAACATTAAAAAAAAATTAAATAATAATCTTTGAAAAATGTAAAATAAAAAATGTAAAATAAAAAATAAAAAATAAAAATAATATATATTTTGTTTAATCTTTGAATTGCAGGACATTGTTTTGTTGTAGCGGGACGCGGGACAAACGTCCCAATATCGGGAATCGCGGGACAGGTGGGCACCCTAATAAAGACAGTGGGATGTAACTCGATGCTAGGCCACGCCCCCTGTGTAGGACATGCCCAGGCATGTCAGTGTTAGTCAGCATGTAATAGTTGGCTTGAGTTGATTCTCTCAGTTCTTGTGTGCGTCCCTGATCACAAGTAAGTGTTAAATATGTGTATAAAGAGGACGCTTAGTTATTGTTGGTGATTTATATAGTTAAGGCTTATAGTAATGTTATAACTCTACCAGCTGTTTAGGAAGCAATTTACTAGTATGCTTATAGTGATAATCTAGCCTATTGAGTATAATCTATGTTGTTGATTGTAGTATTTAGTACCTGTTTAGCACTGTTTATCCCCGTAACTAGTATAGGTAAAGCACTGCTTATGTTAGGGTTTGAAACCGATCTCAAACGCACGGCACAGACAGGTAGTTCAGAGTTAGCCAAATACTAGGGCGTATTTATTTTCAGAGTCAAAAAGGAGCAAGTAACAATCTTGAAACAAAGGGAGACTGCCTTCAGCAGAGTTATCTGCGGCTCTGCAGATCCTGTTGGTGTTCGAGGTGGGGAAACGGTATTGACCCTGAAGCGGCTCTGCAGATACTCCCAGCTTCAACTCGAGGTGGAAAAGAGAGAGAGAGAGAGAGAGGTAAATAACAGTCCACATCACACAGAGGCAGTGTGGTCTTCTCCTCCCTTCACCACAACACACAATTTAGCTGAGGGTCAGTGCAAAACAAAAACGATAAACTTCTGTGTCTCTTCTAAACACACACCCCAGCTGAGTCCAGTGCAAGCAAATGATAATCTTCAGTGTCTCCTTTAACACACAACTTAGCTGAGTCAAGTGTAAGCAAAAATAGAACTCTTCAGTGTTCTTCAAAACACACAAAACAGAATCGTCCAAAAAAGGGTTTGGTTCAAACTCACCAAAGCGCAAGAGTAAAGCGGGTAAACGAGGCGCAGCTCAAAACGGGGGACAAGGTCTTCACCAGCGGCAATCCACAGATGTCCTGGAGGGAGAGTAGACGAGGCACAGCAACGGGGAACAACAGGCAGAAACAGAAGTATTCAAAACGACCCGACATCGATTGAAGGGAAGTCCCAGTATAAAAAGCCTCTGGGGCGCTAATCAAAAACTATGACAGGTGCGCGCTGGAATTGATACTTGCTCCAAAAGTGTGTGGCGGGGAATGCACCAATCAACACCTTAAAGGAGTGGAGCGTGTGGCGGGGAATGCATCAATCAACACAGTACCTTAAAGGAGCGGAGCGTGTGGCGGGGAATGAACCAATCCTCACAGTACCCTCACAGTATCCTCCAGAATCCTCACAGCTTATCCCCATTGTTAGTTCCACTCGTGAGGTTTATGTTACTTGTAGCAACAGTATATTGAATAGTATATAACAGACTGATTAATAAGTATTAGTAACGCTGATGTCTTTGTTTCCTCCCCATTTATAACCACACACACACACTCACACTCCCACCGTGTTAATGGAAAATAGAAAGTAACAATTGCCTGTGCATCTGTCTGATGATTGATAATAAAACTCCTCAAAGAACGTTCCTGCCTCCCGTGTCCTGACCAGACACACACACATTTCCTAACCACCAAGAGCTTCACTACAAATGATCTCTATGGTGCTCTATCCAGTACCCACATAGCAGAAATATCATCATAAAATGAGATCAAAGAACCCCAAACCGCCATTTAATGTCTCTACTATGCACTCAACACTGCAGCACTCAAGTTTCAACACTGTTTGATAAACATTGTTAAAGAGTTGTACCCTTCCTGCTGACTTGTCGTACAGAACTTGTAAGTCACTTTGGATAAAAGTGTCAGCTAAATGACAAATGTAAAATGTAATTTCACAGGCTCCATCATCGTTAAATGAATTGTGTGAATTGGTTTGAAAGGGAAGTGACCCCGATGCCGACAGACGTCCCTTCATGATGTGTGGAAGTCAAGAGTCCTTCCTTCCTGACCGGCTTCAGCCAAACCAGTGGTTGGCCATACACTCCCTGTTCCAGGCCACACGGCACAGCCAGCACCACTCAAACTGACACCGGGCCTGAGGACACACCATGTGCATACAGCCCCCATTCTTCTCTACAGGGACCCTGCATTGTGGACAGGCTCTGGTCGTCTCATCAATGGTGTCCTGAGAGGCCTGCTCCCAACGAGCACGGATAGCTGCTTCATTGTCTACTACATAACCCTGCAGGGCGTCACCTGTGGGAGGGGCTGGCATCATGCAACATGCCCCTTTGTGGAAGTCCTCCTTACAGTCTCGACAGAATACAAACCCGCAGCCCAGGCCGATTCTCTGCAGACACTGGATCTTCCTGCAGTCGTCCTCAGGGAGGAGACCCGCTCCGCAGCCGGGCCCTGGACACAGAACTCCACCCATCTGCAGGACACACTCCTCCGCCCCGTAGCGCTGGTAGCGTTCATACTGTTCATCACCCAGCACCCGGAAATGATGCACCTCTTGAACGAGAGAGTCTGGACAGCCAGCGGCACAGGGCAGGGAGTAGCCGAGTCTTGGGTGGTGGATGAACTGGCGGTCGTTGAGGCGAGTCACACAGTACATGTAGAAGCAGTCCAGGCAGATGACATGACGCTCTGCACACTGAGACACCAGGACTGGACTCATGACATCAGTACAGGCGATACAGGGCACAGCTCTGACGTTAGGCATGATGAGGTCCAGAGCCACAGACGTGTCGTCATCTGAGGTGGGGTGGGAAGCACACTTAAAATAGAACTCCGCCACTCTGCCATCGCAACCCTCTGATTGGCAGCTGCCATGGATACGCTCCGGGAGGAGGACATCATCCCAACAGGACGGACCCCTGCTGAGAGTGAGCGTTCCCTGTTTGCACACTAGACAGCGGACGCGCAGCTTCCCCGGCTGGACGGCTCGACAGACACTCTTGCAGAACACATGGAAGCTGCTGTGAGGACGAGGCTCAACGGCCTCCTCCCCGCTCGCCCCCTCGTTTCCACCGGCTGCTGCTCCTGCTTCTGTGGGGCTCCTCTCCAGGGGGACAGCCAGGCCGGTGGAGGTGACAGGCAGCCTGGAGGAGCTGGGGTCCAGCCTGGTCAGGCTCTCTGCCCCCGGTCCCGGTCCCAGGCGTCTCTGGACCACCAGCTGGGGGCGGCGCTCTGAGCCAGGGGGGGGGAGGACAACGTGGACCGTACTCTGCTCCGGGATGTCGCAGGCCTGGAGGGTGGCATCACTGAGTAATTCCCGGCCTGCGAAGATGACCCTCAGGAGGTCGGGCTGGACACCCTGCAACCTCCCCACCTCCTCCTTCAGCTGGGCCACGCTGGCCCCCTGCTCCAGCTCCACGGGGACACCATGGCTGGAGTTAAAACGCACAAACACTCTCATGCTGTCAGCTTGTCCTTTAGAGCCGCTGGTCGTCAAGGGCTTCCTGTATTTACACTCTGCCTCATGAATGCGTCCTGCAGCAGAAGACAGAGACAGCTCATATTAATGGCATCAGAGTAAGCTGCTTCTTCTTCTTCTTCTTCTTTTACTTATTCTTCAAGTTGTTATTATGGCAGCTCACCCGGTGACGCCGCCTGTGTGTTTCACCATCACAGGCAACTACCGGTGTTTAACGTTAGAGTGAACGACTGATTCGTCTGCAATCTGGTGAAAAAACACGTTATTTGTGCACATATTTAACACTTTAATCGCCGGGGTTAAATTCATAATTTACCATCCCTCGCCAGCCCTATTTAACATGGAGAAGTTCCCCTTCTTTGCAGGGCTATAACTTTTTTAATTCTATTGCTAAATTGCCATTATTATGGCCCATTCAATGTCCTATATGTATGGTTCAGGGTGTAGCAACGTTAAACTTTTTCATTCACATATTCATACTAAAATATGGTCTAAAGTATAAGTATGTTTTTATCGTTTTCTGCAGCTTTCTTCAGAACGTGATTTATAGCCCTAAATGCATTATATTGATGATCAAATACAGTTTGGTAGGAATCTGTGCGAGATAAAAAATGTCAAATGGACGTGCTTCTAGAAGTTTCTACGTATCATCTGATGATGACCGGATGGGCGGGGGATCGTTTATAATTCCGTGGGCAGCGTTAGATGATTCATCCAGAGTGGGTCATATGTTCATCAGAGCAGTTAGTAAAGAACACGTTAGAATATAACGCTGAATCTTACCGTGGCTTCCTCGCGCCGCTGGCAGATGAGCGTGGAACAGAATTTTTTCTATTATGGGATGTAGAAATGCCCAATCCATTTCCAGGTTGTATAATAGTATATACGTCCAAATCATGTTGTTTTTTCGAGTTATTTGCACCGATTGATGTTCACTGTATCAAGATGGAGTCTCTCTAACGATAGCGAGTGGCCGGACCACATATGGATGAGCACTACCGGTTCAAAGGTTAATTTCCGCTTGGCGATCTGCCGATCGGCCATGATAAGGCATATTCTTTTATTGACCTTGAAATATGAGGAGAGGGTGTTAGCAATCAAATATTTATTACAGAGTGAATATTCAATATTACAGAGTATTTACACAAACAGCTGAGAGTGGACAGTTCTACTTAGCTTGGTGAGGGCCGAGCAGAAGTCTGTCCCCGGTCCGAATCACATTGTCATTTTTATAGTCAGCTGGTTGGTGTTCTGAGCGAATGAGGTGGCTTTCTTCCAAATTAGCATGAAGAAAGGTTCATGGCTTTAAACAATGTCTATATAAGGTAAACAGTTGAAATGACAAGGGTCTAGAATTACATCTGTCTCCTGGTAGTTTCAGACAGCTGGGGTCATGGTGACACATAGGCCTGTTTTAATACCATATCATAATAACACATTTTAATGGTACACACATTTGTAGATATCTTATGGTTTTTACAATAGATAAATGGATTGATTCATAGGTATTATACATTATTCTAGATCCTGACAATGCTCCCTGTCAGTGGTCAGCCAAAACCGTCACCTCATCAGTTCTTGGGCCTCTGGGGCTGTGTGGCTTTTTACCAACAGCTGCAGTGACCCTTCCGGTAACAAATAGATTGTGACACCTCAGTCAGGCCACAGACATGCTCAAATAAATACAGGCTGAGACCTGATAATAGGAAGACAAGAATAAATGTATTTAGGGACATAAATAAATTGATTTTATCCCACAGCCACCAGATGGCGCTCTTGAACCGCTAGAGAGTTGAGAGGAGATCAGCAGTGTGTCTCAGGGCTCCGGAAAGGAAATATGATTTCGATGACAGATTTTTGAAATATTGACATCAAAGACGAGTTACGGCGTCTTCGGCAGAATGAGCATGGCTAGGAAAGACGAGTTCCGGCGTTTTCGGCGATTAAAGTGAAGTGCCTCATTTGCATATATAAACATAAAATTCAGAAAACTTGCAATATATTTTTTCTTAGTTTATAACAAACTGGGAAAGTTTCATATCTATTCAAATATTTGTTTGCCTATTAAGGGGTATTACACTGTACTACACTGTTACTACACTGTTTGTAGCCTGTGTGTAGTTCTGTTCAGTTCAATAACATCATTATTATTATTATTCAGTTATCAGGCATGTGTTTAGGTTGTCAATTACTAATGGTTTGATTAGGTATTGTGTTTGTAAATAGCTGTTTAAAAAAAATTATGGCATTTTACAACACAGAACTTTGAAGGCGTTTTCCCAAAAATGAGTTTTTATGCGTTTTCTTACACGCAAGGGTAGACATGTACTATTCCATAGCACCTACACACACCATACTTTCCACATTTCTTCCTATATATACCCTGCATCTTTTTACAGATGGGTTTGTTGATATATCATTCATAGGCTGATTTATAGTACATTTAGACCAAAAAACATGGCGAAATTTTTTTTTTTATGACTGTAGTAAGCATTTCCTGATTCATGGGATGATAAAAAGACATATCCACAATCCCTTCTGTAAAAAGTTCACTGTGTTATGTGTCAACATAATGAAACCATTTAAAAAAATCTGGCATCATCCAATGTTGGTATTTATACCCAAATGTCATATGCAAATGAGTGCATATTTAATGAGGTAATGCCTATTTTGCATATATAAACATAAGATCTCAAAAAACTTGCAATACATTTTTTCTAAGTTGTTATGTACATAACAAACTGGGAAAGTTTCATAGTGATATCTATTCAAATATATTTTTTGCCTATTCACCTGGGGTGTCTCACCTTAAATAAATAATTTTTTTATCAATACGTTCCCATTTTATAGCGTCGTGAATATGAACGTTATACCGCAATGTTCTGGGGTATTTCCTGGAAGGTGAGATACAGGGCGCTAAGCTAATAACGTTAAATCAAATGGCGTTTCGGCTATACACAAGCTAGAGCTAAAACTCAAAATGCATATTATCGGTATCATGGTCCACCATGAATGCATGAAAGGGGGGGGGGGGGGACGTTGTTTCTGATTATTGATTACCAATAATGGCATTAGCCTCATTCGCTGATCAGCTGGTTGGCTATCAAAGCAAGGCCTGATCAGCATGACATTTAGGTGAAAAAGCTCTTACCGTGGGCTGGTTCGATCTCAAAAAGGATTTCCCAGTTATCGATCACCATCTGGTAGATCGATATGTCCATTGGCTCATGCTATATTCCTTTACTGCATACTGAATTCAGCGTCCCAAAAAGTATTCCAGGCTACATGCTACAGGCAAAGCTTCAGGCTAACAGGAAAATTCACTGCAGGATGAAAAAAAACGTCATCCGTTCTGCCACAGGGAACACTGCATTATCGAGACAGCGCCCCTACGAGGATCTGGCCGGTAATGCACTTTTCCGAATCCCAAGAGTAGGTTAAATCTGCAGTGCCGCTCTGTGACAATGAGTAGGATATTACAATGGAATAAAAGCCAAAACAACCTTAACACGTATATATACGTAGTTGGCCCTGAATGTGTTAAGCATTATGTTTTTTTGGCATCAACTCTTTGATGGCCAAACACGTAATATTACGTGTTTCACCGCCAACGCTTGAGCGCCAAAAATGTAATAATATGTTTTTAGATCCTTTGATCTTTTTTCTTTGATCCCCGTTCTAAATGGTCATCCGGATCATTCTAGGTGTCCCTGGCTCATTTGCCTACATTGAAATTGCAATGCCGATTGAATCTCACCAGGTGGCAGTATCGCTTACCTTTCGAACTCTGATAGTCCAGTTCAGACATTGGGCCTCATTCAACAATACTGTCTTATTATTTTTCTTATATTCTTGCTTACCTGTCTGTTAAGAGAACAATAAGAAAAGCCACCGCCACATTCATCAAGCTGTTCTTAAAGTCCAAATCTGTTCTTACCCAGGTTTTTTTAATGGTGAATCTCACTCATTCTAAACTGGATGCGCGTTCTCGCGCAAGTCATTTGCATACAGAGACATGCCTCGTGGGCTCATTATAATACGAGAGCCGTGGGTCTGCATCGGATCCCCCGGCCGTATTCAAGCGCTGGAGCGCTTTGCGATGGATCAAAATTAGATAGGAATCAAATGTATTGTCATCATACAGCACCTATAGCTATATAGTGGAATATACTGTATTAATATAGTAATATAATAGTAGTTGGCTAGTTGCACGCTTCTGGCTACCTCCCGCAGTGCGCGCATACACACGTACTGTATACAGTACGTGCAAAATAAATCGTTCCAGCAAAGTACTGTAGGCTTTGTCAATACTGAACGACTGTGCGTTGTCAAGAGTCAATCTCACAGGTTGCCACTCATCTGGCTCTGCAAATAGATCTAGAGTCTGAATATCTCCGCATATCCTGATGACTGGCAGTGTGCATAGTACAGTGCGTGCGTGCTCCAAGTCAAACTGGATGACACATCTCTCTCAAATCCATTCTGAGAACGGAACGCAGTGCCCGCGACGCGGGTCTTGATTGATTGATTGATTGATTGATTGAAAATTGTATTAACAGATTGCAGAATGGGTACAATACAGTACAGCTCAATACACACAATTGTTAAGGGGATGGAGACCAGAGAAAGACATTCGTCTTGTTTACATCAGGGTCCCCCATTTTCTATTCATAACATATATGACATACATGACATACAGATAGACAGTACTGCTACATCTATACAAATACAGTAGTTCGTGATACAAAAAGAGTAAAAAAAAAAGAGAGTATATACAATTGATGTAGAAACTGTACATTGGAGGAGGTGGGGGGGGGGGGGGGGGTAGGCGGGTGGGTGGGGGTAACTGTACATTGGATTATCGACGAAACCTACTTGGTCCAAGAAGAGGGTCTCGTGTATTACTGGGTTTAAGTCAGTTGTTTATTTATTTATGTTTTACTGTTTGCATACGAGGTGGTCCGCAAATGTTCTTGATAACAATCTAGTGGTCCGAATAAAACAGAAGTTTGGGAACCACTGATATAGACGATCTCTAAATATGCGTTCTATGCTACGTATACAGTACTGCATATCTGTATGTCATGTCATAAATGTCATGATATATATCTGTATATCTGTATGTTGTGTATGTCATAAATGTCATTATGAATTGAAAATGGGGGACCCTGATGTAAACAAGATGAAAGTCTTTCTCTGGTCTGCCTCCCCTTAACAATTGTGTCTATTGAGCTGTACTGTATGTATTGTACCCATTCTGCAATCTGTTAAGAAAATCTTCAATCAATCAATGGCCTGGGCGGCCAGAGCATAACTGTTCTAACAGCAATATATAATCCATTTCAGACAGAACGCACGCAATAAGTTATAATAATAATAATTATTATTATTGAAAAGTTCTGTATTTTTAAAGTCGTATTTGGGGGCAATTAACCAATGGTAGGCTTTTTTAAAAAAAATTGGGGTACGAATTTCTTATTTCGGTAAGAGTGCTCTCGACCACTCTTATAATTTGTTCTTGCCGGAGAAAAAAGCAACAATAAGAAAACGTTGCTGAATCCCAGGTAAGAGGAAATGCTAGTTAAGAACGAAATCTGTTCTTATATCGCTTCATGCATGAGGCCCATTGTCTCTACTGATCTCTTTATGTCACGACTCGCTCTGAGGGGGAGGAGCTCTTGCAGAGCAATCACTAGGAGATCTGCTTGCCTCAAAACCTATAGTTTCACGTAAACTATAGGTTTTGTTACATATAAACGAGTAATCGCGATTGCCAATGGGATCATTGGAATTATTCTTTTTGGAGTACCTCTTGGCTAAGGTAAGGTATATTCTATGTCTATTTTACCGAACCTGAAACATGTTTCTGTAACGATCACAGTGTCTTATGTTACCTGACCTAAACCAAACTTTTTTTAACGATCGCTTTTTTGGGGTAAGATTTTTGGGAGTATTTGGGGTTTCAGGGGATCAACCAGAACAATTAGGACTTATTGCATATAACGCGTCTTATCTCACGATCTATGGAAAAATACTGGATTATTTTAGAAATGGGCAATGTTTAGCGTGTAATAAAGCCGGCAGCATTTCCTCGTTATCGATCGGCATCTGGTAGATCGATATGTCCATTGGTTGATGATAAATCCCCTTATTCCATGGTGAAATCTCCGCTTCGAAGCGTGATACACGGTGCATGCTGTTGGTTTGTGATCAGAGTAATATGATACTCCGTTGGAGGGTAAAAAAATTAAAATTCCATTCGCCCACAATGATACTGCAGTGGAGCGATGGCGCCCCTAAGAGGATCTGGCCGGTATTGCATGTTGCCGATTCCACAGAGGCGGGTAGATCTGCAGAGTCGATCAGGGATCTTGATCCGGTTATTAATATGGAATAAAACAATAACAACTTGCCACGGCTATATACGTGCCTCTGGTTCACAACGCATGGCACTGAAACACGTATTTATACGTGGCCGGTCCCCATTGTGTTAATGCATTTTGGCATTATTGTTACAAAGGATCAGATTAAACCGAATATATATATTTATTTATTGATATATATTGCATAGTATTTGTATATCGTTTGATATCCCTTGTATATTCCTTGTACATATACACGGAATATCCCTTTAGCACAGACCATAATATTTCATTCTCCTATTGGACAGCGGTCCACCGGCGCCAGGGACCAGCCTCCAGAGTCAGGTTCAAAGTCACCGTCAAGACATGTCTGTGCATGCCCGGCCTTGCCCAGGGATACGAGACAGAAATGTCGTTGGCACTAGTTTGTTCACTGTGCATATAAATACGGCGCAGGTGAATACAGAAGCACTTAGTCAAGAGTTACCCAATAAGTTGAAGCCTCACCCACGATACAACGTGCGGTGAAGTATGGCCTGTTTGGCCCCAGAATAGAGCATTGAGACGGCGTGCGAATTAATAACTGAATTGTCAGAGTTTGGCACTATACCGTCGAGTGCGACATATTTCTATTAAGTCAGTAATAGTCTATTTGTGTATAGTGTATCGTGCGGCTAAAGTTCTACAGTGACCAGCATCACCAACGCTTCCTCGTATTAGCTAGAGTTCTTATCCAGGCTGGGCTGCTTTCATGGCGCTTTCACCCGAGGAGACCTAGACGAGAACCGTGTGGACATGTACACTGGATTAATCTACCCGACGACTACATAGCCCTTTGCGGCTGGAGTATATTTGCTTTGGTCCTGTGATTTATGGAGCAGAGAATCGCCGACGCTTACACGTGTTGGATTTACCCCGCGAGGAGCCAAGTCGAGTCGGCGCCTCAGAGAGCCTGAGGCCGGCTAGCTTTCTTCACTGTGGAGCTACAGTCTACGGAGAACAGCTGTATTCGTCTGTGGATCAAGAGGCTATTGCACCGTCTCCTGTACTTGGAGTCTCCTTAGTCATCGTTGACCAGACTCTCTACTACCGACAGATCCTCTACCCCTGCTGGCTTACAACCAGGGGGACCCTTCCAGTATCTCCCGCTATATATTACTAGTGTACCATAGATATAATTCCCTAAGATTCAGGTTGTATAATTACCTCCTGCGTAACCAGAGAATGGACATTCATTGTTGATTTGCCTACGCACATTCCTTTGCCTTACAAGTGCATTCAAAGTATAATAGAGAAGTATTATGTACTTTTTGCTGCAATAAATACTTAAAGACAACTTTGTGTAGAACCGGTTCATTGTGGGAAGTGTTCATTATATTTAGATATCATGTACTGTATGGCCAGTAATTAAAGTACATAAAGCGGTAGTGCTTTAATGATACCATACTTATCAATACAGTCAGGGAATTGTACCCCTCAGTTACAATTATGTTATGTATTATGTTATGTATTATGTAATTGGTATTGTTGTAATATTGTGTGAATGTGCACAGCAAGGATCCAATTAATGTGGCAATGGGTGTGTCTATCAGATTGTTTCAGATCAGTGCAGGGTAAAATAACATCTCAAAGTAATGTTTTACACATGTTTTCATGCATTGTGGACACAATCTTTGTCCAAATGAAAATCCATTCAAAGGTTTGGTTAATGGGAGGTTGTCAATTTTGTATAGTGATTCCTTGTATAATTTGGACAAAATCTGTATGATTTATAGGGTTTACTTTAGGGATGCCCCGATCGATCGGCCACCGATCGTTATCGGCCGATAACCAGTATAAATATGCGATCGGTGATCTGTGATAATGCTTTAATTTCGCCGATCGTCCAACCCGATTTCACTCGCTGTCGCTGAGTTCTGTCTCAACACCGGGTGGTGCGGCGTCTGCTCATCTCTCCAGCACGCATGTAAACACGGGTCTAGTAGTGGTCTACTCTAGTGGGACGGGACACGGGAGGACGGCGTCTGCTCATCTCTCCAGCACGCATGTAAACACGGGTCTAGTCTAGTGAGACACGGGAGGACGGCGTGTCGGCGTCTCCTTGAGCTAACGTTAGCTTAGCTACCGTTACAAAATGACCCAGTCAACTATTCACTTTTAGTTTAATACATGATGAGGCATTGTCTAACCGAACGGTATCTAGCCGGCCAGCTACCGATAGCTCCTGACATAAACAAACGCTCCACAAAGTCTAGTAGAATGTATGATACCTGTTAGCTGTTAGCTCACGTTAGCGCAAGCTAGTTCACTGTTCAAAACGAAATGTCCCATTGAACTAAATAATTCACTGAGGCGTTGTCTTAACGTTTTATATCCGGCTAGCAGTAGCTACAGATAGCTCCTGATATCAATGTCTTATAACACTGATTCGATGCGTATTCGAGCTGAGGGCTTGTGAATGTGATTTAACGTTATACCAATACTAGGGTTCAGCTGCAGCGCCGGAGAATCCTTGCCGTAGCTCGAGGCTACTCGAGTATAGGGTCCAGGTGCAGCTCCGGAGAATCCTGGCCGTAGCTGGAGGCTACTAGAGTACACACAGACAGTGGAGCTTGTTGCGTGGTGGCGATGTCTCGCAGATAATACAAGTACAAGTCTAATTATATAATATATATATTTTATAAAAAAAAATTAAAAAAAATTATATAAAATAAAATTTAATTTCTTTTAATCAAAAACGATCGGTATCGGATCGGTATCGGCCGATATGGCTCACGACGATCGGTGATCGGTATCGGTGGCAAAAAACGTGATCGGGGCATCCCTAGTTTACTTGGCACATTTAAAAAAAATAGTCGGTCCATCTTGCAAAATCGCAACATATTTCCCCATTGCCCGTTTCTAAATAGTCTCATTTAAAACAAATAAAGCATGAACATTTGCATGGTGTACCTTTCTGTGCGTATTCATCCACAAGCTATAGCTCAACATGAAAATATTCGCAATTAACTCATTCCGGGCCAACAGTGCCCTCTGCTGATGGCCCTTCCGTGCCAACGCTATATCCAATGGAGAATAGGACTTATTTGCGAGTGCATAAAACATATCAAATATAATAGCAATAGATAAGACCGGAAGACTTGGCACCTTGGTTGAGAAATGCAGGTTCCAGTCTTGATTGTCCATCGGTTCTGTCCTGTTCAGCACAGTTTCAAGATGCACACTGCCAGAGAGAGAGAATCGTGGGATATATATAGAGACCCAAATGGTCTAGAATGTTCGGTTATGACATCATACGGTGCCATCACGAATGTTCCAGAACGTTATATCATGATGTCATACTGTAACATCACCAATGTGTTGGACTATGACATCACCACAAAATGTTCTAGAATGTTCTATGTTCTAAGAATGCTCTATTATGACAAATACGACGGTTCAATGACCTTATCTAAATCCAACCAATATTAAACATTCATATAATACAATAACCTAAATATATAGCTTTGGCTCTTACAGGTAAATTCACCCAATAAAATACTTGAACTAATGATATTTCTCCTGTAAGAAGGGAGAGTTAAAGGGTCAATGCACCCAGTAAGATACTTGAACTACTGATATTTCTCCTGTAAAAAGGGAGAGTTAAAGGGTAAATTCACCCAGTAAGATACTTGAACTACTGATATTTCTTCTGTAAGAAGGGAGAGTTAAAGGGTAAATGCACCCAGTAAGATACTTGAGCCACTGATATTTCTCCTGTAAAGAGGGAGAGTTAAAGGGTAAATTCACCAAATAAGATACCTGAAGCACTGATGTTCTCCTGTAAAAAGGGAGAGTTAAAGGGTAAATTCAACCAGTAAGATACTTGAACTACTGATATTTCTCCTGTAAGAAGGGAGAGTTAAAGGGTAAATGCACCCAGTAAGATACTTGAGCCACTGATATTTCTCCTGTAAAGAGGGAGAGTTAAAGGGTAAATTCACCAAATAAGATACCTGAAGCACTGATGTTCTCCTGTAAAGGGGACGAGTTAAAGGGTCAATGCACCCAGTAAGATACTTGAATCTCACTGATAACATATTGATTATAGTTTAATCGCTGATGGTTCTCCTGTAAAGAAAGATGGTTTAAAGGGTCATTTCACCTAATAAGGTATTTGCATTCCTATAACCTTGAATATTTCCATTGGTACGTTGTTCGTATTACACCTGCAAAGGAAGAGTTTAAAGGGTCATTTCATCTAATAAGGTACTTGCATTCCCTGCACACTTAAAGGTTTAAATGTTTAAACACTTAACTACTGAAATGATAAACTGATATAGTTTACTGAATAATAAATTGTTATAGAGTTTACTGATCTGCAATAGCAGAAGAAAGATAACAAGTTACTCACGAAAAAGGGATACATCTAATGTCCAAACTTAAACCTAGCTTTTAGCTAGTGACAACCTCAGAGATGTCTGAACCGAACCTAATGTGTTGATCCAATCAACCTAGGACTTGATATCGAATTAACCTTCCTGAAAGAGAGAGTGGTTAAGAAAATAACCAAAAAGGGATACATCACTACTTTACGTTGTATGTATTGTAATTGTCTAGCTAGCGCTGTCGAGAATAAAATGCCGGTCATTGTTATAACCTTGTCTCTGGCCTGCCATTCCTTTAACTGTGTATATTACTCCCCTCCTCATTCGAATCTAGAACTGGTCCGTGGCGAACAGCTGTTACTGTTAGTGAAACAAGTGCTACATACATTTGGCGAGCCAGCCAGGAGGAGTATATCTCAGTTAACTGGACTCGTTTTTAAGGCTTCTGACTTAAATAGCGTGTAGTGATGCACGTAGTTCAAACTAGCAGCGTGAAAATCCCTAATTCAGTCATAGTTAGCGGTATAACCGATATTACCACTGATGAAGAACTGAATGATTTCCTGATGAAACACGGCTCCATTTGGAGAAAGCTCCCTGTAGACCAGGGGTCTCAAACTCGCGGGCCGCAATTGATATTTTGCGGCCCCCTACTTGACATCAAAGTTTAGTGTTAATGCGGCCCGCGCGCAACTTGTTGCCGAGTCGTTGCGCGAGTTGGAAGTTTTATTTATTTTATCACTTGTAGGCTACCATAACGCAGGCTCATGACAGCAACGTTACTTTAGTGACTTGGTTGAAACGTGATTCCTGAGTGATAGTAAAGTGGAAGGCAAATGCATCCTCGCTATCTCCTCTGCGAGCAGTGCTCTGCATGTCCGGCTGTACTGCCACTGTCTGTCTGTGTCTGTGTACGGGTCTGGTCCAATCACATTCAGCGTCCCGTCAAGAGTTCCCCCCCCCCACCCACAGTCTGCGAATCAGAGGCAGAGTAGGGGAGTACGGCGGGTCTTCACGGAATGCGTGTCGTCTCTTTCAGTCCGAGTCAGAGCAGAGAGTTGACAGCGCATCTACAGTAGTCTCGCTCCCAGTTTAATCTCTGTGAGATAAATGTAGCTAGTTTCGCCAGCAGGCAAGCAGCAGAAGAATATGGGATCTTCAAAGATGGCCAGTAAAAGAAAAGTCGACTGCAATTCAAAGGTGAATGGACTGAAAAATATGCGTTCATCCTGAGTCCGGCACCAAACCAATGTGACTAATATGTCAAGAAACGGTAGCTCTTGTGAAGAGTGGCAATTTGAAACGCCACTAGGAAACAAAACACAGTTATTTTGATGCAACCTTCCCTCAAAATTCAGTGCTAAGAACCACACAAATAAATGGAATGAAATCATCATATCAAGCTGCAAGCAGAATTATTGTTAAATCTATGTCACAACGAAAAAAAGTAACCATGGGTGGCATGGGTGTTTGCTAAACACAAGAAGCCATTATCTCTCTCTGATGCATACATAATAAAATAATGTATGACTGAAGTGATGGACACCATGTTTGAAGGCAAACCAAAAGCAAATCCCCCTCAGATCGCACAGCAACCAGAATAACTGAAATACTGGCTGGTGATTTGATTAAACAGCTTTGTGATAGAATAAAAAAAAATGCACAGTGCATTTCCATAGCTGCATGTGGATGAGTCCACTGACACCACTGAGAAGCCTATGTTCTGAAGAACCGTTCATGTTCTGAAGAACTGTTCATGTTCTGAAATGTTATTGCTAGATATTGAGAAGATTGGATCAGTTGTACTTTTTTTTGGAATACTTGAAACCCTTTTTTTGTGGAATATTTGATGCGGCCCAGCCTCACCTCACCGAAACAGAGTGGCGACAACCTCGCAGAAGTCCTCAAGAGAGAACTCTCCACCATCTGCGACGTCCTCACCCTGAGCGATCCTGAACCCCAAAGTGACGAAGAACCAGGTGGGGAATTATTCGAAATGGCAGACCAACATGTTCCGGAGGCTGCAACACAAGCTAGCCTTTTACCCAGAACAGTCCCAGAGCAGCAAGTCCAACTAGAGAACAGCCGGCCTCCTTCACCAGCACGCTCTCAAGAGAATGCACGACCTGCTCTGAAACTCTCCGATGCCAACCCACCTGAGGTGCAGAAGATGATTGTGGAGCACATAGTGCGAAGCGAAGACTCAGCCATGCACAGCCAAGCATCACTGTCTTAACTAGACTCAGACTCTTCTCTGGGCGAAGACCTCGGCCCGACAGAGAAGTAGACTACGAGACATGGCGTTCCAATGTGCGGCTTCTTCTCAAAGACACAAAATTATCTGACCTACACAAGTCCCGGAAACTCCTAGATAGCCTCATGGCACCCGCCATTGACATCATAAAGCACCTGACACCTGAATGTCCTCCAAAAAGTTACCTGGAGATCCTCGACTCTGCCTTCGGAACCGTCAAAGATGGAGATGACCTTTTTGCAAAGTACCCGTAAACACGAGTAATTACATATAAACGAGTAATCGCGATCGCCAATGGGATCATTGGAATTATTCTTTTTGGAGTACCTCTTGGCTAAGGTAAGGTATATTCTATGTCTATTTTACCGAACCTGAAACATGTTTCTGTAACGATCACAGTGTCTTATGTTACCTGACCTAAACCAAACTTTTTCTAACAATCGCTTTTTCGGGGTAAGATTTTTGGGAGTATTTGGGGTTTCAGGGGATCAACCAGAACAATTTGGACTTATTGCATATAACGCGTCTTATCTCACGATCTATGGAAAAATACTGGATTATTTTAGAACCCGGCAGCATTTCCCCGTTATCGATCGGCATCTGGTAGATCGATATGTCCATTGGTTGATGATAAATCCCCTTATTCCATGGTGAAATCTCTGCTTCGAAGCGTGATACACGGTGCATGCTGTAGTAAACAAGTACTTATACATTCAATTTATAATAATATGAAGAAAAAAAAACACATAAAAAAAAAAAAAAAAACTCTAGAACGTCTAGACGAGAAGGGGGCGGGCCGAGTTGTGGTCACTAGCGCTGCCAGGTGTCCAAATTGACTTATTGCATATAACGCGTCTTATCTCGCGATCTATGGACAAATACTGGATTATTTTAGAAATGGGCAATGTTTAGTGTGTAATAAACTACAAACTACAGTGTGTAGAAACAAAAAATGTTTTACATGTTGGACTAGAAATAGTGTCCGTCAAATGAGCCATACTATTGTCTCCATAGCTATAATATAGAATATACAATAGCTCCGCAAAGATCGTGAAATATCGTGAAAATGGTCAAGAAAACTGACGCTAGCCAGTGCAGATGAGGAAAGGGCGTGGCTCTCAATGAGTTAAGCATTATGGCTTTAAGCATTTTGGCATTAACTCTTTCCGTGCCACTCACGAGATTTCTCGTGTTTTTTTATAGGTGGTTGAAAGCCACTCACGAGATTTCTCAGATTTTTTTTTCTTTTCTTTTTTTTTAGCGATCTGAAATCATATTGCATCACCCGAGCCTACCCGAGTATAGCCGAGCGGCGCCGGCGATCATTGTGGAAAAAAGTGCCCCCCCTGTCGTCTCCCAGATGACATAAGTGATTTTGGAATGGACTCAATGAAAATGAATGGGGAAAAAAATCCGGTACTCCACATTTTCCAGTCCACTGATCCAGCCGGGGTTACCACAGTTCATTCTGGAACCTCAGATCCCCGCTGATCATGGAGTTCTACTGTATCGCGTTGGATCCATACACGTATAGATTTTTTCGAATGGTGATCAGGAATTGGAATATACCAGTTGGATACCATCTGATGTCAGGTAAGGACTCTATGTTATCAGTGTTAGGATAATCAGAGTAAGTTTGATGAAGTTATAAGCTGTTTTGTGAAATGTCTTCTTTCGGTTTCACTGTAAAAGTCCATGAGGAAATCAACGGGGCGATTATCCGTGCGCGGCTCGAATGTGCTTGCGTGCACGTATAATATTGATCATCTAGCGTTTATTTGAAAACGATTCATAAAAAGGCAGACGAATATCAACGTTGTGGAATATTCCAGTAAAAGGCGATTTTCATAGAATGCTCTAGAATGGGCTGTTTTTTATCTGAAAACGGGTGCTTTTCTAAATGCTCTGAAACGGAAATGCCTCGATAAAAAAACAATCTGCCTTGACAGCACTGACTGGAAAATAGTCTTTGATAATGCGATGGGCAGATTAGACACATAGCCATAATTTAAAACATAGATTAGGCGATATTAACGTTAACATTGGCGCCGATGATGGCATTCAGCCGGTAAAAAGGAAAACCCGGCGTGGCGCTCAAAGTGTTAAGCATTATGTTTTTTTTGCATTAAGCATATGGGGTTTTGGCATTAGGCATTAACACTTTGACGACCGATGGGCTTAGTCTAATTAGTGGCTAGAGGACCGGGGAATGTAAACAACCATGTGGGTTTTCTAACAGCTATATCTATACTTTATAGTGTTGCTATCTGTCCATTCTCATTGTCAATTGAGTGCATAAACCGTCCCTTCAGAATGGCTTAAAGGAAAAAAAAATCCATCGGTATGTTGTCATTTTATAGCGCCGTGAATATAAGCTTTATCGCAGTTCTGTATCATAGTGGATCCGCTCGGCATCACTCATGCACTATCCCCGCATGTGCACGCGCACTGAATAAAATTCCACAATGTACCTTTATCCCAGTATTCGTCTGACCACACCCCTCGTTAGCTTACCTTCATAAGCAGGTGTGTGGTCACCTGCTCTCCTCCTTCTCGCTTTCACCACAAGGAAGTGCCTTCGGTAGATCCCCCTTGACGTGTTGTTAGTTGAAAAGAGTTGTGACGTGTTTACATTGTGCTTAGTTTTTTCTTCTCTCATAACTGTTCAAAGGAAAAAGCTAAGTCATAATGTCTACTTCGGAGAGTAGACCCACTCTTCACCAGCGGTTCTCCATTCCCGCCTCCGTCGTGCGTTCTGGTGCGGGGCTGCTGCCACTTTCGTGGTTGCCGACCCAGCCCAGGAGGCAGCCGATGGATAGTTTGCCTCTCCGAGGAGCCGAGACGTCGGTGCCGTCGCTCCGGCGATGGCATGATCTCGACTCTGGTTCCAGGGAATCGTCCGTTGTTGAACGGACGGTTCTTTTGGTTCCGGAGGATTTGCGATGCAAGCTTTTCGCGTGTGCCCGTTCACGTCACAAGATGGTGGCATGCAGGCGCGAACGGCCTGGGTTTGGGGAATTGCTGGAGACCAGCAAGGATGGGTCGGGCTCTGCTTGTCCGATGGAAACTGAGGATATCATGGAAGAGTCGGACGGATTCTAGTTTGAAGGTCCTGTGGAGGCGAGTATCCCTCCTATCCAGGAAACACCGGAGGGGGGAGAAATGTCTCCTTGGGGCGCCTTGTTCGAGGATGTCGAGGAACCACCTCGGCCTCTTCAGCAGGATGCCCTGCTATCAGCCACATCAGACTGTGGCTCCTCAATGGGTCGAAGCCTGCTGCATGTGAGGGATGCGGGTTCGGTGGAGGAAGGTCAGCAGGGGGAACTGCGGGCTTTGTTTCCCGAGCTCATGGCGGTAGCTGCCGCTGTAAACGGTGTGCCTCTGCCGCAGCCATTGCCTGCTCCTGCCCCCGATGATCTCATAGGTCATCTCTGGCAGCGTCGCCCGGTGAGAGGGGTGGACGTTGTCTACCCATTTTTCCCCTCAATGGGGGCCTATGTTCGTCAGGGCCAGGCGGTGTCTCACATCATGGGACTTACCCCCACCTACGTACCAGTTACGCGGGTGTCGGGGTTGGTCAAAGGTATGAGAGAGGGCGTGCCACGGCTTGATAGGCCGATGGCCGCTCTCCTCTGTCCGGATGTGGTGTGGGAACCATTATGCAAGCCGGTTCTCCATGGAAGATCGGCTAGGCGATTGGCATATTGGGGTGACCAGTCATTTATCGCTGGTACACAATCGCTGGCTGCGGCTTCTAACATCGCCCACCTGGCTAGATTTGTATCAGGGATAATGACGGGCGGCACGGGTCTGACCGAGGTAAAATGCGATCAGATCACCCAGGCGGTAGGAGCTGTCCTGCATCTTACCCAGGTGCAGGCCATAGCCTCGGGGAAGACGCGCGCCCTGGCCACCCTGACCCAGCGCCACCTTTGGCTGGAGCAGGCTCGAGTGCAGGAGAAGAAGAGAACCCCTCTTCTGACGGCCAGCCTCTCCGATGCTGGATTATTCGGGAAGGCCCTGCAGCTGATGACCTCAACGTGCAGAGAGATGGCAGAGGAGAGATCCGTTCTCCAACCCCATTTTCCGCCTCCCGTCCTTGCCGGTGGAGTCAGAAGGCTTCCATGACGTCGAGCTCCCTCCGCCGTGCCTACCACTGCCTCCGCCGCCGCTGCTGGCCCCTCCAAGAAGGCCAGGAGGAGAGACGGCGCTTCTGCTGCCGCCGGCCCATCCACGACCGGAGGAGACGGTAGGGAACGTCGAGACCAGCAGACAGTTACCTACCGTCCCTCCGGGGCTCCTCGGGGTGGCAAAACTCGAGCGGCGCAAGGTAGCAGACGCCGCTAAAGTGACTTTTCCCTCTGTGTCCCATCTCCTCTACACCCTCCCCGACCCCTCATGATTGTGTTTTTTTGTGCCATGAAAATAAAAAGTTCCCTGATAAAAGGGGAACTATATTATTGGCCAAACAAACTGTGTTTCTTCAACAAATCATATGATGGGGTTGCGTAAATGTGAATCTGCATTATTACATTGAGAGATAAGTCATGTTGTAAATATTATATATATTATATTAAATATTATAAACAGGAGCCGTGTACAGGGTTTCCCCCCGTCATAGCAACGTTGCTATGGCGACGGCTTCCGTGAGTTAAGATCTTTACGTAAGGTTTGTGGTGTTAAAGTGTCGAGTTAGAGCGTAGGGCTTACGGGTCTGCTACGCTCGATTTATGTGTAAACTTGAGTCAGTTGGTCACGTGACTCACAGTTGACATGTCTTTTTCATAACTACGACTCATGTGGGAAGGCTTCTGGGAAAGTTCGGTCTATACTCTCTGACTAAAGGAGTGACTGGATGTAAAAATATATAAACAGTTTTTTACTCCCAGCTGTGCAGTTGGGTTCATACGGTTGATGCTTCTTCTTTATTATTATAAAGGGTTGGAGTTGGTTGCATCCCGCCCCTCTTGTCGTACCCCTGGGCGCCTTGGGGATTCAGTAAAAAGGTCTACATAGCCTATTATTGATGTGGATATACCCGACGCACACATAGTGCTAGCTCGGGATGTTCTGCTGGACATTAAGCAACTGACTGGCGCGCCTTGGTTGCTTGGGGTTAAAACAGCGTTTTTATAAAGCAATTGGGATGGGGGTTTTCCTCTTCCGACGACCTGTGTGGTTGTCGACGGATTCTCGTTCATATCAGGGGATGATAACGGAATGGATCTGAACATACGTAGAAGGGTCTCACGCCCTGGGGGTGGGCCACCGGGCGCAGTTCGCACCGAACGTCTGGGTGGCGCCTTATTTTCATGTTTTAGATCAACACGCATATCTGCCCCTTCTCCTGGAGTTGGCATGTCGGCGTGGTTAGGGCACGGGACTGGTTCTGGTCACGCTGGTCCGGATCAGTTAAACCCGTTGTCCGCCGGGGATGCAGATCTGCTGTTCTGGTACCCTGAGGGACTTGGGCTTTTTTCAGTGGGGGAAAATGCTAGGTCGGTCCGAGTGTCACAGGGTTAAGCGCTATGGAACCCTTGTTGGGTGCATTGTATTCTACACTGTCGTAATGGCTTACGGCCGTGCCAACCTGTACACGCCCGATCTCGTCGGATCTCGGCCGCCACGCAGGTTGGTCTTGGTTAGTACTTGGTTGGGTGACCTCCTGGGAATACCAAGTACGGGTGTTGGGGCTGGTTTTCCATTCTTGCGCTCTTCTCTTACGCATGGCGAAGAGGGGCCTGTTGGGGTGGTCTTTGACCTCCTCGGGGGACCCTGTGCTCCCCGTATCACAGGCCCGGTCCGAAGTAATGTTTTCATTGACCCGTAGGCCCGGGATAACCCTCTTGGAAACTGGAACACGGGTACTGCGGTAGTGCCGCAGGTATGTTTTGGAGTTTTTTCCTGAGGGGTTATGGGACCAATCACTGCATAGGGTAACGACTAGGTGGTTGATTCTCTGGTGTGTTGGAGCAGTGTCAACTCCCGGGTTAACCGGTTGAGGGTGCCCCTGCACGTTCATGACGTCTGCCAATCGTGTCAGCCTTCTCTGCCTCAACCCCTCTGGGTGGGTTTTTTTTAAATGGAGGCTTGGTCATGCAACAACGCCAGCATGCGCCCCTTTCGCCGGGGCGGCTGTGTTCAGCTGTCCCCTCTGGCGCCTGTCTCGTCCGCAGTCTCCAGGCTCGGGTTAACAGCCTGTTGCCTGGTTTTCCCCGGTGCGCTGCCTGCTTCCGTTGGTTAACCTTTTTTGTGTGCTTACGGCCATGCTGACTACCTGTTCTGCAGGGTCAGTGTGCCAGGCGGTGTACTATTGGGGGGACAGGGCCCGCTCGGCTGAGGGGCCTTTGCCCGAATACGCTGGCGATGTGGGGGGCGGGGTCACTAAGTGCCCACCTGGTGGGGTCTTGATGCTGGCATCATGGACTTCTCCGGGCCCCCGTTCCAGGGGGTCCAGTCCCTTTGGTGGGTCTGGGCCTTCCTTCGCGCTCCGCTGCTACGGCCTTGCCACGGGGTTGGGTTTGCCCTTGACCCCGTGTTTCTGCGGGCAGTAACGAGGTTGTTCCCTCCGTTCGTTCCCGGGTGGCATGCGGGTTGTGCGTGTGTGTAGTCGTGGGGTCAGGCCACGGTCTGCTCACCATGTGCGTTGAGTTGCTTGAGTGCCTCTTCGCATGGTCGGGTCCGTCGCCCTCCCGGGAAACCTCTAATAGGGGGGGGGGTGCCCTCCATTAGGGGGGGTCGGGGGGGCTCGGCCCTCCCTGTTCTGATGGTTGTGGGGGGCTTTCAGCGGGGTGTATTTGTCGGCCGGTGGCTCCGCTCGGCCTCCCTTTGTGCATGAGTGATGCCGAGCAGATCCACTATGATACAGAACGATAGGTTATGACTATAACCAAGTTCTGTCAATAGTGGTGATGCTCGGCATCCGACGCCACTGCAGCCCTTGATCTCACCTTGTGGTGAAAGCTTGGGAAGGAGGAGAGCAGGTGACCACACACCTGCTTATGAAGGTAAGCTAACGAGGGGTGTGGTCAGACGAATACTGGGATAAAGGTACATTGTGGAATTTTATTCAGTGCGCGTGCACATGCGGGGATAGTGCATGAGTGATGCCGAGCGTCACCACTATTGACAGAACTTGGTTATAGTCATAACCTATCGATTTCGTATCATCTATTTTCTGGAAAGCTAATTATAGAGCTAAAGTCTACTAACGTTATATTCAATGACATTTCCGTTGTATATATGCTAATGAAATAACATAAACTGCTTATGATCCGGAATATCCCAGAGCATCTATGGATGAAAGGGGGGCGGCGGGGAACGTCGATTAGTATTATTGATTACCAATAGAGTGTCCGTGTAAGTAGCCACTTTCACAGATCGATTGCTTGCGTTGCACATCAAGCTCCGATCCGGCTATAAATTAGGTGATAAATGTCTTACCGTCAGCCCGTGTGATACCCGGCAGCATTTCCCCGTTATCGATCGGCATCTGGTAGATCGATATGTCCATTGGTTGATGATAAATCCCCTTATTCTCGAAGACACTCTGATGTCACGAGACCGCCGCCATCTTGGTATAGGGGGGCCATACGGATTTCTACCATCAAATGCATGCGTTGAGGTCCGTTTTTATTACATGTTTTATCACATTCTTGTTCATTTCATAACATTTTCATACGATTTGTTTTGAAAATATTGAGGCCAACATGGCATTTCACTATTTCGAAAGCCTTTCTGGTGATTCTAAGGCGAGATATGATTCAAAGAAGCTCCCCCTGATTGACTTGACATAATGTCCATACAAAACACATACAGACATGGCCATCTCTCGAATACCCAAATTGAAGCTGCTATGTTACGTTGTGTACTAAAAACAAACACAGAAATCCAAATTGCAAGTTTTATACCATCACGGAGGAAAAAGTGGCTGGCGGCTAACGTTCGGCTAACTAGCTCTGGTGTTGTGGTTGTGGTAGCTACATGCTAAGCTAACGTTAATCACATCATATCGAACCGATAGGAGCTTATCTTATCTAATCTTACGTGGTGGTACCACGTGTGCCACTACCCGATCAAACATCCACGTAAGATTAGATAAGATAAGCTCCTATTGGTTCGATATGATGTGATTAACATTAGCTTAGCATGTAGCTACCACGACCACAACAGCAGAGCGAGTTAGCCGAACGTTAGCCACAGCCACTTTTTCTTCGGTGATGGTATAAAACTTGCAATTTGGATTTCTGTTTTTGTCATTAGTACAATGCGTAACAGAGCAGCTCTTTGGCATTGTGAAGGACTGAAGAAAATTCCGCTTGATTGTCTTTAATTTGCCGCTTTAATGATCCGTTTCTGCACTAAATGAACCGTACACAATGTACCAGGCTGGGCAGTTTCCACCCACGCTGCAGTTGCGTAGCAACAACAGGCAGGAAGTTGACTTCGAGAATTCCATGGTGAAATCTCCGCTTCGAAACGTGATACACAGTGCATGCTGTTGGTTTGTGATCAGAGTAATATGATACTCCGTTGGAGGGTAAAAAAAAAAAAAATCCATTCGCCCACAATGATACTGCAGTGGAGCGATGGCGCCCATAAGAGGATCTGGCCGGTATTGCATGTTGCCGATTCCACAGAGGCGGGTAGATCTGCAGAGTCGATCGGGGATCTTGATCCGGTTATTAACACTATGGTCGGCGAAAACGCCTTTGGACGTCTTTCCTAGCCATGCTCATTCTGCCGAAGACGCCATAACTCGTCTTTGATATCAATAATTCAAAAATCTGTGATCGAAATCATATTTCTCCTCCGGGGACCTGAGATGTACAGCTGAGCTCCACTCAACTCTCTAGCGGTTCAAGAGCGCCATCTGGTGGCCGATCGGCAGATCGCCAACAGGAAGTGACTCGTCAAACAGGAAGTGCTCATCCATATTTCGTCCGGGCACTCGCGATCATTAGCAGGACTCTATCTCAACACACTGGATAATCAATCGCTCGCCCTAACTCAATAAACAATGTTATTTGGACGTATATAGTATTATACAACCTGGAAATGGTTCATCAGGATCAACATCCCATAATCGAAAACTGTCTACTCCATGCTGATCGTCCAACGGCGCGAGGAAGATACGGTGAGTTTCAACGTTATTTTCTAACGTCTTCTATACTAACTGATCTGATGATCATATGACCCACACTAAATGAATGGTATACCGTTGCCCATGGAATTATAAACGCCCCCTCGCCCATCCGGTCAATATCAGATGATATGTAGTAACTTCTAGAAGTACCTCCAGTTGAAATTTTTCATCTGGCACTGATCGCTATCAAACTGTATTTGATCATCAATATAATGCATTTGGGGCTATAAATCAAGTTCTGGAGAAAGCTGCAGAAAACGATAAAAACATACTTATACTTTAGAGTAGACCATATTTTAGTATGAATATGTGAATGAAAAAGTATATCGTTGCTACACCCTGAACAATGGATATAGGACATTGAATGGGCCATAATAATGTCAATTTAGCAATATAATTTAAAAGGTTATAGCCCTGCAAAAAAGGGGAACTTCTCCATAGACAAATAGAGCTGGCTAGGGATGGTAAATTATGAATTTAACCATGGCGATCAAAGTGTTAATATGGAATAAAACAATAACAACTTGCCACGGCTATATACGTGCCTCTGGTCCACAACGCATGGCACTGAAACACGTATTTATACGTGGCCGGTCCCCATTGTGTTAATGCATTTTGGCATTATGTTATGTATTATGTTATGTATTATGTAATTGGTATTGTTGTAATATTGTGTGAATGTGCACAGCAAGGATCCAATTAATGTGGCAATGGGTGTGTCTATCAGATTGTTTCAGATCAGTGCAGGGTAAAATAACATCTCAAAGTAATGTTTTACACATGTATTCATGCATTGTGGACACAATCTTTGTCCAAATTAAAATCCCTTCAAAGGTTTGGTTAATGGGAGGTTGTCAATTTTGTAGAGTGATTCCTTGTATAATTTGGACAAAATCTGTATGATTTATATGGTTTACTTGGCACATTTAAAAAAAATAGTCGGTCCATCTCGCAAAATTGCAACGTATTTCCCCATTGCCCATTTCTAAATAGTCTCATTTAAAACAAATATAGCATGAACATTTGCATGGTGTACCTTTCTGTGCGTATTCATCCACAATCTATAGCTCAACATGAAAATATTCGCAATTAACTCATTCCGGGCCAACAGCGCCTTCTGCTGATGGCCCTTCCGTGCCAACGCTATTCTCCACTTGCACAACATGAAGTAGGCACTTCCGGTAGGACTTCCGGATTGCGAATGGTTCTTCCTGTCCCATCCAAATACATTGTTTTCAGCAACTTTTCTCCTGTTATTTAAACAACTTTGTCGTCACAGAGAGGTAATGAAACTTTTGTATTATTATATTATAGAATGTATTTAATAAGCAAACGTTTGTCAGCAGGGGTTTTGGGCTGTATTTCATGTAAAAACGTTTACTGTTAGTTTACTTGCTCAGCTAATGAAGGCTAATGCTGGCTAACAGAAGCTAGCTGATAAAAACGGGCCGGATTAGCTTTGAGCTAACGATCTTTGCCTTGATGTATTCATTCCATTCTAAACATAACTGGACCATCACCCTGAGCATCGGGTCCCCCCAGGGCTGTGTTCTAAGCCCCCTGCTGTACTCACTTTACACACACGATTGTGTGGCCAAGTTCAGCTCCAACTCCATAGTGAAGTTCGCAGACGACACGGTGGTGGTGGGGCTGATCTCGGACAACGACAAGAAGGCCTACCGGGAGGAGGTTGAGTTACTGGAACGCTGGTGCCAGGACAACAGCCTGCTCCTGAACATTGGTAAAACCAAGGAGCTGATCGTGGATTATAGGAGAGGACAGCAGGAGACACACACACCACTGATGATTAACGGGGCCACCGTGGACAGGGTGAGCAGCTTTAAGTACCTGGGGGTCCACATCTCAGAAGATCTGACATGGTCAACACACATAGACACAGTAGTAAAGAAGGCAAAACAGCGCCTCTACCACCTGAGACAGTTAAGGAAGTTCAGAGTATCGGGGAAGATACTCCAGTCCTTCTACTTTAGTGCTAGCCGCTAGCTAACGTTGTCACATATCTAGATATGTGGAGTCGTCAGCTGGATAACGTTGACTTCGTTTGCAAATTTTAACGTTCGCGAGCAGGGCCGGATTAACGACGGCCGCGGCCCGTGGGCCTTTAGTGACGAGGGCCCCCCCCCCCCCCCCCCCCCCAAAACATTTTACTTTTTTTTTTTTTTTATAATAATAATAATGCAATAAAAGTCTGAAAATGAAGGGATTATGTCCATGAGTGTCATTTTTTGAAATTAAGGCCTGCCTCTTATATAAGCCTCTCTAATAAAGGCCTGGTGCTCTTTGCAGCTGAGGTAAATAGAAGACCCGTCCTATATTTGAGGATTTACGGTAAATCAAGATGTTCAATTATCTTAAGGTACAATACCTGAAATGAAAATGTGTGTGTGTGTCCAGCCAACCAGGTAACATGGCAGAAAAAAGAAAGAATACAGACATCGGAGCATTTTTCAGTACACCAAAACGCAAAGTAAGAACCCTAGTAGCCTAATAGCTCAAAGACTTAAAGGGCGGGCTCCACAAATAATGGATTGCACGGTGTTAATTGCACCTTTACTTACAATTCATTATGAATTGTAAATGGGGGACCCTGATGTAAACAAAACAAAAGTCTTTCTCTGGTCTGCAATCCCTTAACAATTGTGTGTATTGAGCCTTACTATATTGTACCCATTCTGCAATATGTTAATAACATTTTGCATATCAGGTGGAAGAGCCTAGAGTTTGGAATGTCTTAAGACGCCATGTTTATCATACTGTGTTCCACTGCACATGCGAGGCAGGACTTCAGAAGACAAACTTAATGCCAGACTTGTTTTGTTCATACTGTCACAATAGCTTCATAAATTTAACATTTAGGGAGGAAGGAAATAAACAGAAGCCACAGGCTTTAACCGTAAAACACCTCCCCCAAAATGGAACATAAATCTAAACATTCAGAATTTAATCCTGCACTACAACAGGTCATGAATGCAAGGTCAAGTTTCAAGTTCAAGTTTGTTTATTAGTTGTCATCCAGTTTTAGAAAGAAATCCTTTCTCCACCGCCTGCAGGTGGGTCTTCAGGGTTATTCACTGCTTTCAACACCAAACCAAAGTTGCTGGCTTTCTTGCGATATGCCGTCCTGTTATAAAGAAACCCATAAAGATGAATCTCATGCCACTTGAAACAGGTGCATTCAATGTGTAGTGACAAATTGTAAACTGAAGAACAATCTCAGGAGGCTCATACAGAACCAAGTGTTTAACTAATGTACAAGTACCTTATATGACAAAACAACTTGAATTTTTTGATAAAGATGGCGCCGCTACGTCCGGCTGCCTGTCTGTGCGCTCCGTCGAGACTGTGCATACTTTTGTTAATATTTATAGTTTTAAGAGTTTTGTCTGTACCAACAGTAGGTGCAATTAATGTGTATGACCGTCAGTCACTAATAGACATTGGATTACGGGAAACTTACCGACTGGATTACTCTCTGGATCAGCTCTCTGAACCGCAACAATGGCCCGTTGAGATCTTGAGGACATCAGGACCGGATCTCGCCCCCAGGGACAAAGGACCCAGACGGCGAGGAAAGAGAGCTGGAGTCCGTAACAGGCTGAGAACCAGGCGGCACAGGACACCACTACCCAGTATATTGCTAGCCAATGTACAATCAATAGACAATAAACTAGACGACATCCGAGCAAGGATTCAATTCCAGAGAGACGTTAGGGACTGTAACGTTCTCTGCTTCATCGAGACGTGGCTGGCGCCAGAAGTCCCAGACCACGCCATCCTACCGGCCGATCATTTCTTCATTCACCGCAAGGATAGAACAGCAGAATCCGGTAAACAACGTGGAGGAGGTATTGCCTTCATGTTGAACAAAAATTGGAGTGACCCAACTAATGTGAAGGAACTATCCAACCACTGCTCCCCAGAACTGGAATATATAACCATCAAGTGTCGTCCTTTCTTCCTCCCGAGGGAGTTAACGGCGATCGTCCTGGTCGGAGTGTATATTCCACCGCAAGCTGAAGCCAGCAACAAGGTTGCGCTCTCCAGACTACACGACGAGGTAAATAGAATCCAAGAGGCGAATGTTAACGCCGCCATTTTAGTTCTGGGAGATTTCAATAGCGCCAATCTGAGAAAGGTATTGCCCGACTTCTATCAGCATGTGACTTGCAACACCAGAGGCGGTAACATCCTAGATCACTGTTACACGCAATTTAAAGGTGGCCACAAGGCTCATTCTGATAGTGGCTTCGGTAAGTCAGATCACGCATCAATTTTTCTTACACCGAAGTACAGACAGAAAATTAAAAGTACTCCCGTAGTCTCGCGAGAGGTGCAGAAATGGGATGTGACGTCAGAGGATACGATCCGGTCAGTGTTTCACAACACAGACTGGAATGTGTTCCGCGACACAGATAACATTGATGCCTACACGGAGACAGTGCTGGACTATGTTTGTACTAGGGTGAAAGAAACAATCCCCACTACCAAAATGAAAGTTTACCCAAATCAAAAACCCTGGGTAGACAAATCCGTCCGTGAAGCTCTGAGAGAGCGCACCAAAGCATACAACGACGGCCTAGAGGCAGGCAACATGAATGACCACAAGGTGGCGCGATACAACGTAAGGAGGACTGTGTCAGAGGCCAAACGACGCTACAGGGATAAAATTGAACTCCAGTTTGAACAAGCTGACTCTAGAGCTATGTGGCAGGGGCTCAAAACGATGACAGACTACAAAGGCGCCTCCCTCAAACTGAACAGTGACATCTCCTTAGCAAATGACCTCAATACCTTCTATGCGAGGTTTGATGCTGGTAATAACAACACCAGCTCACAAGCCTCGGCAATGGGGGGGGGGGGGGTCGGCTGCTGATGGAGGCGCAGTGTTCAGGGTAACAGAGCATGAGGTGAGGCGGACCTTTAAAAAAGTGAATATCAGGAAGGCAGCAGGTCCAGACGGCATCCCCGGCCGCGTCCTAAAAGTCTGTGCCGACCAACTGGCCCCAGTATTCACTGACATATTTAACCTGTCCTTAGAACAGGCTGTCATCCCCACCTGCCTGAAGAAGTCCACTATTATCCCTGTACCCAAAAAATCCAAGCCTGCTTGCCTCAACGACTACCGCCCTGTAGCTCTCACCTCCATAGCCATGAAGTGCTTCGAGAAGCTAGTAAAGGGCTACATCTGCTCCTCCCTCCCCATCAACATGGACCCCCTGCAATTTGCATACCGCCCCAACAGGTCCACGGAGGACGCCATATCCCATGTGCTGCACACAGCAGCATCACACCTGGACAAGAGGCAGGGGAACTATGTGAGAATGCTATTCATCGACTACAGCTCGGCATTCAATACCATAGTCCCCTCCATACTCATAGCCAAGCTCAGGGACCTGGGCTTGGGCTATGACCTCTGCCAGTGGGTCTTGGACTTCCTGACTGGCAGACCCCAGGTGGTGAGAGCAGGCAACTGCACCTCCTCATCCATCACCCTCAACATAGGGGCCCCCCAGGGCTGTGTTCTGAGTCCCCTCCTCTACTCCCTGTACACACACGACTGTGTGGCTCAGCGGAGTAGCAATACAATCGTCAAATTTGCTGACGACACAGTGGTGGTGGGCCTGATCTCTGCCAACGACGAGAGGGCCTACCTGGAAGAGGTCAAGGTCCTGGCGGGATGGTGCCAGGAAAACAGCCTCTCCCTGAACGTCAGCAAAACAAAGGAGATGATTGTGGACTTCAGGAGGTCGGGGGTCAAGGACTACAGCCCCCTCAGCATCGACGGGGCACCGGTTGAGAGAGTCAACAGCTTTAAGTACCTCGGAGCCTACATATCCGAGGACTTGACATGGACCACACACATTAACAGTGTTGTGAAGAAGGCACGACAACGCCTCTACTTCCTCAGGCGCCTAAGGAAGTTCCAAGTCAGCCAGAAGATCCTTAAGAACTTCTACTCATGTACAATAGAGAGCATCTTGACCGGCAACATCACCTCCTGGTTTGGGAATAGCACTGCACAAGACCAAAGCAGACTACAAAGAGTGACACGTTCAGCCGAACGCACAATTGGAGGGGGGCTCCCCACCCTCCAGAACATTTACTACAAGCGTTGCAAGGGCAAGGCTAAGAGAATCATTAAAGACTCCAGTCACCCGAACAACTGCCTCTTTGAACTGCTGCCGTCAGGCAAGCGATACAGGAGTCTCAAGGCGAGCACAGAAAGACTCAGAAGAAGCTTCTATCCCCAGGCCATCAGGCTGCTAAACGAACAATGAATGAACACTACACAACAACAACCACCAAACGCACATAGCACACACATCCACACGCACACACTCACTTTAAACAAACACACTGTAGCACCCACTCCACACACTTATAGCACACACCCACTTTAAACAAACACACTGTAGCACCCACTCCCCACACTTATATTTATGGATGAAGGATTGCACTACAACTCGTACACCTTACTGTAAATTGTACCTAAAATTGTACCTCATCCCATTTCTGCTTTGCACTAGATAGTACTGTACATTAGTACACTGCATAGTATTGTGTATTGTATATTATATGGTAACTCAGAACATTGTACATATGTCTATACCGAACACTGTGACCTCATTTTCTTCTTCTAAATTCATGCTATATTATGTTATTATGTTATTTGATACTATCTTGTCTAGCACAGTCTCTGGAGCGTAACAGTAAGAAGCATTTTGTATGAAAGTATTCTGTACTTCTGTATGACAACTATTAAAGAACTTGAACTTGAATTAATTATATTGTTAAAAATATATAAATCAGTACCACTGAGTAATAATGCTAATCAGATGTATGTACAGAGTTGTAGTATTATGTACAGTGATACAGGTATAAAGACACTATGGTAGTAGTCATACTGGCCAGCAGCGTAACTAGTAAGAGTAGGTAAGGGATATGTACAGATATAGTATCTACAGATATGCAATCCTCTTACATATCTGTAGATACTAAGCATTATTGTACATGCCATCATACACTTGCCATCCTTATTACTGTTGTGTCATTCAAAAATACTTTAATTTAGAGGTAATTCACACCACGACCATGTTACTATCACATCAGCTCTGGAAACTAGAGTGATTAATTCAAAGCTAATCAATCCGGCCCGTTTATTGATTGATTGAAAACTGTATTAACAGATTGCAGAATGGGTACAGTACAGTACAGCTCTAGCTTCTGTTACCCAGAAGCTTCAACTAGCTTCTGTTAGCCAGCATTAGCCTTCATTAGCTGAGCAAGTAAACTAACAGTACTAACAGCCGTCCAATGTTCACCAAAACACACACCCACACACATTATAATTTGTTCCTCAACGTTATATAGACAGGTAATGTTTTGTAAACTAACGTTACGTTTAGAATGGAATGAATACATCAAGGCAAAGATCGTTAGCTCAAAGCTCAAAGGCGCTTAAAACAAAATTACAAACATCACAAAACAAACTGGTCAGACTACTACTTGACATTACCCCCAGAACCCACCTCACCCCTGCCCACTTTGACAACCTAGGATGGCTTAGAGTAGACGACAGAGTACAGCAACTTGCAATGGGCCTGGTCTACAAGATACACTATACGACTAAGGTACCCATGTACATGTCAAAATACTTCCCAAAGGTCAGTGAATACCACAACCACTACACCAGAGGAAGCTCAACAAATCATGTTAAACCCAGATTCGGCTCAAACAAGGGACTAAATACGTTTCGCAATTATGCCACATCAATGTGGAACGCCCTACCCAAAGCTGTAAAAGAATGTGAATCACTACGCACATTCAAAACCGCTTTTAAAGAGCACCTACGGGAGGCTGCAATTCGAAACTGGCCATCGTAAATGCCCAAAACCCCACCACCTCCTAATAGACAGTCTCCTCCCCGCCGTATGTATATTTCTCTCCCACCCACCCACCCCCTCCTAATGTACAGTCCCCTCCCCATCATATGTATATACTCTGTCGGGATCTAGGGGTAACAGTACTGTATATTTGAATACCGTTTATGTCACAAATGTATCAGTACTAAATACCTATATGTCCCTATGCCATAAATGTCATGTATGTTGTGTATGTCATAAATGTCTATATGAATTGAAAATGGGGGACCCTGATGGAAACAAGACAAACGTCTTTCTCAGGTCTGCATCCCCTTAACAATTGTGTGTATTGAGCCGTACTGTATTGTACCCATTCTGCAATCTGTTAAATAAAGTTTTCATTCATTCATTCATTCAGCTAATCCGGCCTGTTTTTATCAACTAGCTTCTGTTAGCCAGCATTAGCCTTCATTAGCTGAGCAAGTAAACTAACAGTACTAACAGCGGTCCAATGTTCACCAAAACACACACATTATAATTTGTTCCTCAACGTTATATAGACAGGTAATGTTTTGTAAACTAACGTTATGTTTAGAATGGAATGAATACATCAAGGCAAAGATCGTTAGCTCAAAGCTAATCCGGCCCGTTTTTATCAACTAGCTTCTGTTAGCCAGCATTAGCCTTCATTAGCTGAGCAAGTAAACTAACAGTAAACGTTTTTACATGAAATACAGCCCAAAAACCCTGCTGAAAAACGTTTGCTTATTAAATACATTCTATAATATAATAATACAACCGTTTCATTACCTCTCTGTAACGACAAAGTAGTTTAAATAACAGGAGAAAAGTTGCTGAAAACAATGTATTTGGATGGGACAGGAAGAACCATTCGCAACCCGGAAGTCCTACCGGAAGTGCCTACTTCACGTTGTGCAAGTGGAGAATATCCAATGGAGAATAGGACTTATTTGCGAGTGCATAAAACATATCAAATAATAATAGCAATAGATAAGCCCGGAAGACTTGGCACCTTGGTTGAGAAATGCAGGTTACAGTCTTGATTGTCCATCCGTTCTGTCCTGTTCAGCACAGTTTCAAGATGCACACTGCCAGAGACTGTTATGGTTTGTAACCGACCCCAATCGCACAACACAAGACAGGTATGAGAGTAAGCCAAAACAGGGCATTTATTCATTACATAACAAAAGGCGGCACTGTCCCTTTAAGGGAGAACACAAAAACACTGGAGTCAAAGAATATAGGGAAAATGCGGCACTGTGCCTTTAAAAGGCGAGCAGGCTAAGGGGCTAAGGCTAAGGGACAGGGCCAGGGCAAAAAGTCAAGGACCAGGACCAGGGGCACTGGAGAGGGGGACAGGGACAGAGGCCCGGAGAGGCGGGCTGGAGACAGGGACAGAGAACAGGGTTAAGGCCTTGGACAGGGCGAGGGCCAGAGCTGCTTACAGGGATGGCAGGGTTCCGACGGCGGAGGCCTGGCACGGAGATCCTCCTCGGAAGCTGCAGACGGGCAGCGCAGAACACCGGGGTCCCAGAGGACCGGGGCGAAGAGACGCATCCTCCCGTGGAATAGGAAGCGATGCGCGCCGGCTTGACGTCTGGAGTGGGAGCGCGCCGGCTTGACGTCTGGTCTGGAGTGGGAGCGCGCCGGCTTGACGTCTGGAGTGGGAACACCACTCCAGGCCTGGCACGGAGATCCCCCCTCGGATGCTGCAGACGGGCAGCGCGGAACACCGGGGTCCCAGGGGACCGGGGCGAAGAGACGCATCCTCCCGTGGAATAGGAAGCGATGCGCACCGGCTTGACGTCTGGAGTGGGAGCGCGCCGGCTTGACGTCTGGAGTGGGAACACGACAGGTGGTGATGGCTGGCACGTCGTCTCACGCCGGAGACGCGGCAGGTGATGGTAACGTCCAGGACTCCATGAACACTGAACACAGATAAAGATACAGAGTCCAGAACACCGAACCAGCATACAGAACGACCCGACCAGGACTGGAGGGGAGGTCCAGGTATTTAAAGCCCTCTGGGGCGCTAATCATAACTTATGACAGCTGTGAAAGGTAGTCCAAGGGTGGGGGCTGGTGAAGAGCAGAGGAGAGTAAAACATCGCAAGGGTGGGGGCTGTTGAGGAGAGTAGACAGGGAAAGTCCAAAGGTGGGGGCTGGTGAGGAGAGGAGACAGGGAATTAAAGGTCCAGGGAACAGGCGAAACCTCACAGTACCCCGCCCCTCCACGGGAGCCACCGGGCGACCCAAAAAATCAGACAGCGGGGCAGGGGACATGACAAAGCAACAAACAAAAAAAATTGGGCCATGCTAGCAGGGGAAGCTACACCTAAAGGGGGCTAGCAGAGGGACAGGGTAGCTGCCAGGGCACTGCTAGCTACAGGGCCTATGCTAGCTGTACTGCCCCATTAACATAGAGGCTGCGCTAGCTGCCGGAGCTAGGCTAGCAGACAGGGCTGGACCAGAATGAGAGAACAAGCTAGCTGGAAGGACAGTCCTAGCTGTGGGGAAACTGACCTTGCTAGCTGAAGGGGCAGTCCTAGCAGTGGGGAGACTGACCTTGCTAGCTGAAGGGGCAGTCCTAGCAGTGGGGAGAACAGGGTAGCTAACAGGGGAGCTAACGAGGCTAACAAGGAAGCTAACAGGGGAGTCAACAGGGGAACTAACAGGGGAAACTAAACAGGGAAGCTAACAGGGGAACTAAAAAGGGCAAACTCACATGCACTGTCTGTGCTGGCTGGGGTCGTCGACGGGTCGGGTCGTACTGTTATGGTTTGTAACCGACCCCAATCGCACAACACAAGACAGGTATGAGAGTAAGCCAAAACAGGGCATTTATTCATTACATAACAAAAGGCGGCACTGTCCCTTTAAGGGAGAACACAAAAACACTGGAGTCAAAGAATATAGGGAAAATGCGGCACTGTGCCTTTAAGAGGCGAGCAGGCTAAGGGGCTAAGGCTAAGGGACAGGGCCAGGGCAAAAAGTCAAGGACCAGGACCAGGGGCACTGGAGAGGGGGACAGGGACAGAGGCCCGGAGAGGCGGGCTGGAGACAGGGACAGAGAACAGGGTTAAGGCCTTGGACAGGGCGAGGGCCAGAGCTGCTTACAGGGATGGCAGGGTTCCGACGGTGGAGGCCTGGCACGGAGATCCTCCTCGGAAGCTGCAGACGGGCAGCGCAGAACACCGGGGTCCCAGAGGACCGGGGCGAAGAGACGCATCCTCCCGTGGAATAGGAAGCGATGCGCGCCGGCTTGACGTCTGGAGTGGGAGCGTGCCGGCTTGACGTCTGGTCTGGAGTGGGAGCGCGCCGGCTTGACGTCTGGAGTGGGAACACCACTCGAGGCCTGGCACGGAGATCCCCCCTCGGATGCTGCAGACGGGCAGCGCGGAACACCGGGGTCCCAGGGGACCGGGGCGAAGAGACGCATCCTCCCGTGGAATAGGAAGCGATGCGCACCGGCTTGACGTCTGGAGTGGGAGCGCGCCGGCTTGACGTCTGGCACGGAGATCCCCCCTCGGATGCTGCAGACTGGCAGCGCAGAACACCGGGGTCCCAGGGGACCGGGGCGAAGAGACGCATCCTCCCGTGGAATAGGAAGCGATGCGCGCCGGCTTGACGTCTGGAGTGGGAACACTGGAAAACCTCCCGTAGAGGATTAGAGAGCGCAGACAGTGTCCCACTCCAGGCAAACGGCGACAGTTGGTGATGGCTGGCACGTCGTCTCACGCCGGAGACGCGGCAGGTGATGGTAACGTCCAGGACTCCATGAACACTGAACACAGATAAAGATACAGAGTCCAGAACACCGAACCAGCATACAGAACGACCCGACCAGGACTGGAGGGGAGGTCCAGGTATTTAAAGCCCTCTGGGGCGCTAATCATAACTTATGACAGCTGTGAAAGGTAGACCAAGGGTGGGGGCTGGTGAAGAGCAGAGGAGAGTAAAACATTGCAAGGGTGGGGGCTGTTGAGGAGAGTAGACAGGGAAAGTCCAAAGGTGGGGGCTGGTGAGGTGAGGAGACAGGGAATTAAAGGTCCAGGGAACAGGCGAAACCTCACAGAGAGAGAGAATCGTGGGATATATATAGAGACCCAAATGTTCTAGAATGTTCGGTTATGACATCATACAGTGCCATCACGAATGTTCCAGAACGTTCTATCATGACATCATACTGTAACATCACCAATGTTCTAGAATGTTCGTCTATGACATCACCACAAATGTTCTAGAATGATCTATGTTCTAGAATGCTCTATTATGACAAATACGACGGTTCAATGACCTTATCTAAACCCAATCAATATTAAACATTCATATAATACAATAACCTAAATATATAGCTTTGGCTCTTACAGGTAAATTCACCCAATAAAATACTTGAACTACTGATGTAACTGAGGGGTACAATTCCCTGACTGTATTGATAAGTATGGTATTATTAAACCACTACCGCTTGTACTTTAACTTCTGGCCATCCAGTACATGATATAGATATGATGAACACTTTCCCACCTGATGAAACGAAGTCCACACAAATGTATAAATCGAATATTTTATATAGCAAAGGGTATATACAACGTTCACTTAATGACATTTATGATTTGAAATGCACTTGTAAGGCAAATGAGTATTCGTAGGTAAATCAACATTGAATGTCCAATCTCTGGTTACGCAGGGAGCAAGTATACAACCTGGTTCTTTAGGGAACTATAGCGATGGTACTTAAATGATTATAGCTGGATACACTAAGGGGGGGGGGGGGTCCCGCTGGTTGTAAGACAGTAGGGGGGGGGGGGGTTAGAAGAGCCGCTGGCGGTATCCCATCTGGCCGACGATTTCTTGGGAGAATTCAGAGTTCTGAACACGGTGCCCACAGAACCTCGGTCCACAGATGAATACAGCTGGACCCTCTGGTGGACGGTAGCTGCCGGTCCACAACGAAGAGACGTGAGGCGACCTCACTCGGGGTAGAGCGCCGTCTCACCTGGACTCCTCTCCGGGGGGTAGTTCCAACACTCAGCAGTGTTGGCCGTTATCCATGGAATAATCAAAGCACCCAAAGCATGTAGATAATCCAAGCCGTGGAAGGCTCGCCGTCGTCCGGGTAAAGTAATCCAATGTACAGGTCCACTCGTCCTGGCCCGGAGCTCCTCGGATGCAAGCACCACACGTGGTCTGCCCAGCCTGGTTAAGACTCCAGATAACGTCAGGAACGATGGGGGTACTGCTCACTTTATAACTCTAACCGAATGATGCACCATACATAATAGACTATTATTAACTTAATAGAAATACGTCCCACTCGACGGTATAGTGCCAAACTATGACAATTCAACTATTAATCCACACGATGTCTCAATGCCTATTCTGAGGCCAAGTAGGCCTTACTACACCACACGTGCGTCGTGGGTGAGGCTTCACGTCTGTTACTAGGTTGGAGGGTAAAGGACTAATGGACTAAAAGAAAGTTCTACTTTACTTGCGCCATATATATATGCGCTGTGAACAAATAGTACCATTCGTATTTCGCCAGACGTATTCCTACGCGGAACCGGGCTTGCCACGACATGTTTGTCGGCACGATTGAACTTGAACCAAGGGGCATGGCTGCTGGCGCCAGGTTCTCGTCCAATGGTAGAATGAAACTATTATGGGCTGTTAGTAGACTAAAGGGATATTCAGTGCATATTGTACAAGGAATATACAGGGGATATCAAACGATATACAAATACTATTAAATATATATCCATAATAAATATATATATTCGGTTTAATCTGATCCTTCACAACAGCCGCCCCCTAATTAGTCCCACCTAATTAGCTAAGCAGAGACAGATTAACCGCACTGTCTACCACTCAAGGTCCGCTGTAAGGGTCAGTCAACTCACAAAGTCATGGGGTCATGGTCATCATCGATAGTGTCTGGGAGTCTGGGCACTTCTATTAGCCTCGCCACGGGTCGTGTGTAAGTTCGCCCTTGGACGAGTACTTCAGCTGCTCGGACCTTGCCATCGGCACCGGTGATCACTTTGCTTACGCGGCCAGCCGGCCACATAGCTCTGGGTAGTGACTGGTCGATAATCATGACGACTGTTCCTTCTGTCAAATTGTCTCTCTCTTTTACCCACTTCTGGCGGGTCTGTAGAGACGGTAGGTAGTGGAGTAGGAAGCTGTTCCAAAACTTGTCAGCTAGCACTTGACTGTACCTCCACATTCTTCGGCCGTTCGCTTCTTCAGGCCTGTACATTGTCTGGGGTAGCGCGGGGTCCAGCCGCCCCATTAAGAGTGTGTTGGGGGTGACTGGGTCGACATCTGCTACATCACTTGAGACGTATCCGAGGGGCTTGGAGTTCAATACTCCCTCGATCTCCGTGAGGACTGTCATTAGGACTTCTTCCGCCACAGTCTGGGCCCCAAGCACGGCGTACAGGGCTGTCTTTATAGAACGTACTTCTCGTTCCCAGGTTCCACCGAAGTGGGGTGCGTTCGGGGGATTAAACTGGAAGTCAATCTGGGATGGAGCGAGGTGGGTCTTAAGTTCTGGGCCCATAGCTTGGAAGCTCTCTCTCAGCTCTCTTTCTCCGCCTTTGAAGTTTGTCCCGTGATCAGACAACAATGTAGACGGTTTTCCTTTCCGTGATGTGAATCTTCGGAAGGCCATAAGGAATGAGTCTGTGCTCATGGTCGGAAGGAGTTCGATATGTATCGCTCTGGTGGTCATGCATTTGAATACAATACCCCACCGCTTCTCGGTTCCTCTTCCTCTCTTTATATACAACGGGCCAAAACAGTCCATGCCTGTGGAGTGGAATGGCTTGTCGCCGAGTCGGAGGCGACAGGGAGGTATGTCAGCCATCCGGGGTATGCTGGGCTGCGCGCGCCACTTTCGGCAGTCTAGACAGGTTCGCTGGAAGCGTCGCACCGCTTCTCTTCCTTGAAGTATCCAATAGCGACGTCTGATCTCCGCGAAGACTCTCTCTGCTCCTGCGTGGTGTACATCCTCGTCGTATTTCTTTATGATCAGCTCTGTGACCTTGTGTCGACTGTTCAAGACTATCGGGTACTTAACGTCATCCGGTAGATCGGGGGCTCTCCGCAGGCGACCACCCACTCTGATGAGATTATGGGCGTCACTCTCGGGTGCCAGGTGGAGCAGTCTGCTGTCTGATGGGACGGGCTTTCCTCCCTGTAGACAGTCTAGCTCATCAGGGAACGAGTCTCTCTGGGCTCGTTGTAGTAGAAGAAGGTCTGCTTCTTCGTAGTCAGCTGCTGAAATGTCAGTGGTGGACTGAATCTCTGGGTGGTGCCACAGGAATGTCTTTAGCTGCGCACTCTGTAGGGTAATGCAGTCATCTATGTTGGGGTCTGTGGAGGCGACTGTGCTCAGTCCACAGAACATAGGTTTCTTGTTCTCAGCCTCCTCTTTACTTGCTTCCCGTGGGGTGGGCGTAGGCCACTCTTCTTCCGGGAGCTTGAGGAATTCTGGTCCGTCACTGTAGATGTTGCGACGGGTGAGGTCATCCAGGGACATTCCCCGGGTGATGACGTCAGCTGGGTTGTGTTTGGTGTCCACATACCGCCAGCTCGCTGCTTCTGTTAACTCTTGAATCTCGGTGACTCTGACTCCCACGAAGACTTTGTATCTGCATGAATCAGACTTGATCCATGTGAGTACTGTCGTGGAATCTGACCACAAGATTGTTCTGTGCACCGGAATGGTGAGTTCACGTTGGATTAACGTGGCTAGATGCGCTCCTGCTAGGGCTGCGCAGAGCTCTAGACGCGGGATAGATTGTTGCTTTCGTGGGGCTATTCTTGAGCGAGCCAGGATGAAAGCAGTGTGTATGTCTCCTCCCTTCTCTTGGGCACGCAAGTAGGCCACCGATCCATAGGCTACTTCGGAGGCGTCACTGAAGACATGTAGATCCATCTTGCATGTCTCTGGCCTCACCGTGGGTGGGAAGTAGCTACGGCGTATATTGACGCCTGGGAGTGAGCGGAGTTCCGTCTCCCACTCTCTCCATGTGGAGGCAAGGTGTGCGGGTATTGGGTCGTCCCAGCCCTGGTCCTTGTCCCATAGTGCTCGTACAATCATCTTTGCCCTGGTGGTGTAAGGTAGAATACATCCCAACGGGTCATATTGTCTGGCGAGTGTTCTGTACACACTCCGTCTGGTGGTCGGTATCGCCGTCGACCTTCCCTGCTCCGTGGTCAGGGGTTTGTGTCTATAGTGGAGCGAGTCTGTTTTGAAGCGCCAGACTAGTCCTAGTGTCATTTCTTGGGCTTCTCCTGGGATGGTCGCCATCCAGGTCTCGCTGCTGGCAGCCTTGTCCGCGGGGGAGAGGCTGCGCAATACGTGCGGGTCACTGCTGGCCCACTGCCTGAGATCAAAGCCGCCTTTGATCAGGGAGGCGCGTAGCTTGATTAGGAGAGCCTCGGCTTCTTCTTGAGTCGAAACGCTTTGTAAACAGTTGTCCACGTAGAAACTGTTCTTCACACTGTGTCGGACCTCTTCATCTGCTGCTGGGTCCTCTGCGACGTGTTTCTGTAGTGCAAATGTAGCACAGCACGGGCTGCATGTGGTTCCGAAGGGGAGTACTTCCCACTGGTAGATGGCTGGGTTCTCATCTCCGATCCTCTCTCTCCATAGGAACCGCAGCAGGGGCTTGTCCTCCTCCACTAGTCTCACCTGCAGGAACATCCCTTTGATATCCCCGCTGATAGCCACCTTGTCCTGGCGGAAGCGCAGTAGCACGCCCAGTAGGGAGGGGCCGAGTGTGGGGCCGGGCAAGAGCTCTTTATTCAGATTTTGGGATCCGATCTGGTAGCTGCAGTTAAACACAATGCGATCCTTGCCGTTGTGGTGGACCTTGTGGTGCGGCACGTACCATGATTCGGTCGTCTGATCGGCCTCTTTAATGTCAATCTTTGTCACGTGTCCCGCTGTGATTAGCTTCTCAATCTCAGCGCGGTACACACTCTCTTGAGCGGGGTCTTTGGCTAGGCGCCGCTCTGTGTTCAATAGATACCGCTCCGTGGCGTCTTTCTTTGCGTGAAAGGTGGGCATTCCCTCTCGCCTCAGGAGTGGAGTTGCGTATCTCATCACTCCGCCGACTGTGACTCTCTTTGTCCCTTGCTCGAGTAGGTTGATGGCGTAAATGTCTTCTTTAGAACGAATATCTTTCTTTTCGTTCTTAAAGGGCATTGTCTCTAGTGTCCATAGCCTCTCAACATGCTGCAGGAGAGTGGTGTCTTCTTCTGTCGTTCTGGAGTGGAGGCAGCTAGTGGCTGCTGTTCGGTTGAGAGATTTAGCGAGGGGGCCTTGTAGTGTCCACCCTAGGCGGGTCTCGACTGCTGCAGGACAGCCTCGGGGTCCTGTATGGACCCGGTCAATCGGGACTATGAGTTCTGCATGGTCGGAGCCTATCAGCAGGGTCGGGGTGGCGCCGTCTATGAGCGGGATAGGTAGTTGACGCAGGTGCACATATTTATCCATCAGCTTGGCGATGGGGTAGGTGTACTGCGATAGTCCTATTTCTTGGCTGGTGAAAGCATTTGTAATCCTATACCGTCGCTCTGGCTGCCCGCTTGCTGCGATAGTGAAGGAGACATTCTCGCCTTTTATCGTCTTTAAATCTCTTCTTATTGTCCGAATCGTCATTTGGTTCTCGCTCCCCCGCAGTCCTAGCTGGGCCGCAGCGGACGCGAGCAGAAGGGTCTTCTCTGACCCGTCATCAAGGACGGCGTAAGTGTCCATGACTTTATCTTGGTAGCTCAATGTCACACAGACTACCTTTAAGAGCACTTGGGCGCCGCTGCTGCTGGCGGGGTCAATGTACATGACACTTGCCCTGGTGCCGCTCGATGGTGCAGGTGCAGGCCTTCTCCTGTTACTGTCGTGTAATACATCTAGATGGGCTCCGTCGCACCGACTGCACCTTTTCTTTAGGCGGCATTCGGCTGCCATGTGACTGCGCGCACATCGGTAACAGCGCCTGTTGGACTTTATCCATTGACTCACTTCTTCTGCATTCATCTTTGTGAACAGGTCACATTGTGACAGCCAGTGTTCCTTTTCACAGTAGGGGCACACCATCTTCCACTTCTCTTTTCTCGAGGGGGTACTGTGGCTCTTACTGCTCTGTACTGACTCTGATTGGTGCATGACAGTCACCGATCTTCTTCCATCGTTTATTCTCCTGGGTCCCTCTCTGGAGCTTGGCGTGCTCCGCACGAACGTATCCAGTCGTAAGCTGCTGACTTCTCTCGCCAGGAAGTCGGCTAGATCAAGGAGGGATGGTTCGGGACCGTTAGGATCACGGTGGTCTCTCTGCCGCCTAAAACGCTCTTGTCTTGCGGGTGGCAGCTTCTCTAAAATCCTCTCGACGTTAGAGTTGGCGTATAGCTCGTGCATGCCCTTTTCCCGTTGCGCTCCCAGCATCCCTACCAGGGACTGCACTTTGATTGACAGGTCGTCTAATGAGCGATTGTCTGTTGCTGGGGGTAGGCGATCAATATGCCTTATCTCTTGGATTACGTAATCCCATATACGTCCATATCTCTGGTCCAGCGCTGCTAGAGCCGCGGTGTATGGGGTCGTAGAGGTGGCATAGGCTAGCGCTATATTGTGCGCTCGCGGTACTTTCAGGTGCTTCAGTAATATTGCATACTTGTGGCGTTCATCAGCAACATCCACCATCATTGTCTCTAAGCACATCCGGAGCTCCGTGTACTGTGCTCGATTCTCATAGGTGAAGTCTGGAAACGTCGGCGTGGCAATGTATGACGCCGTGGATGGCTGATACATCGGCGAGCGTTGGGGGAGAGACCTCCTAGGCGAGTCTCCTCTTGCGCCTCTCTGTGGGCTGGTACCGGCAGGGTACCATGGCCCGCTGGTCCAGGTGCTATTCCTCGGGGCTGGTCGTGCGTCGTGCTCACCCGTGAATAGAGTCGGGGGTCTGTAGCGCAGCGCCGCGGGGGTATAGCCTGGGCTGTACTGGACCTCCTGGTCCAGTGGAGTACTGTGCTGTCGTCGGGCTTGGTTCTCCTCCTCTCCCTCTTCTTCTTCTATCAGGTCCTCTAGATCCTGTAGTCGTTTATTTAGCTTCTCCGCAGTGTATGCCGCTCCTTCCTTGTAGCTGGGTCTCGCTTGGACCGGTCTGGGAAGGGGGTCTGCGGGGGGTATAGGCTTGGTCTGTTGGTCAAGTTCAGGGTCGCTTGCTCGGTTAGGAGACGCTGCCCTTGACTGTTGTCTCGACGAGTTCCTTGAACCCCTGGCGGAGGGAGAGGGTGTTGCCTTGAGGATCAGCTGCTCCATTAGTTGCGCTTGTAACTTGTCGCGCTCGGCTTCGCGCTTGGTGAGATCTGCTTCTCTTTGGGCACCGGCAGCGGCGTGCTGTGCGTCGGCCCGGTCTCTTGCCATATTCTCTTCCGTCTGAAGGCGTCTCATCTCCAGGCGTATGCGCTCTTCTTCGCTCCGTTGCTGCGCTTGGAGTTGTTCGCGCTCGATAAGCATCTGTGCTTGGAGTCGATCGCGTTCACCCTGAAGTCGATCGCGTTCACCCTGAAGTCGATCGCGTTCGGTAGAGGCTGTCAGGCTGACGAGGAACGCCTGTTGTAGCATCCTCTCCGCTTCGCTGGGGGAAGACGGTTGTAGAGGTGAGCCGCTCCTGGGTGAGCCGCTCGTTGGGGAGTCCTGGAGCTCTATTTCCTCGGCGCTCTCCTCCTCTTCTTCCGTGCAGAGTTTTCTCTCTGTAGGGTTGTCTTCCTCCCGGGGCTGGTGGGGGACTACTTCTTCGGTATTGGCGGGGGGTAAAGGCATGTCAGCTCCCTCCTGGTCCCCACCGTGAGCTTGGTCAGTTACATTAGAACCCACTAGGGCCTCTGTGGTCGGGGAAACCTGGTCGTTAAGGTCAGACATAATTTTACTTTCTACTTTTACCGCGTTTACCGTTTGTTGAAGGCTAGGTAGTTGACTGACAGCGTAATCCTCTAAGTACTGAGGTGGCTGTCGTCTGCGCTGCGGGCGTTCTACGTTAGGAGGACCGTTTCGTGGAGTGTTCATCATAGGCCATTTCAATATTAATAACACTATATTAATATTACACTAGTTACCCTCCGGCTCGAAGGACCAATTGTAACTGAGGGGTACAATTCCCTGACTGTATTGATAAGTATGGTATTATTAAACCACTACCGCTTGTACTTTAACTTCTGGCCATCCAGTACATGATATAGATATGATGAACACTTTCCCACCTGATGAAACGAAGTCCACACAAATGTATAAATCGAATATTTTATATAGCAAAGGGTATATACAACGTTCACTTAATGACATTTATGATTTGAAATGCACTTGTAAGGCAAATTAGTATTCGTAGGTAAATCAACATTGAATGTCCAATCTCTGGTTACGCAGGGAGCAAGTATACAACCTGGTTCTTTAGGGAACTATAGCGATGGTACTTAAATGATTATAGCTGGATACACTAAGGGGGGGGGGGGTCCCGCTGGTTGTAAGACAGTAGGGGGGGGGGGGGGGGTTAGAAGAGCCGCTGGCGGTATCCCATCTGGCCGACGATTTCTTGGGAGAATTCAGAGTTCTGAACACGGTGCCCACAGAACCTCGGTCCACAGATGAATACAGCTGGACCCTCTGGTGGACGGTAGCTGCCGGTCCACAACGAAGAGACGTGAGGCGACCTCACTCGGGGTAGAGCGCCGTCTCACCTGGACTCCTCTCCGGGGGGTAGTTCCAACACTCAGCAGTGTTGGCCGTTATCCATGGAATAATCAAAGCACCCAAAGCATGTAGATAATCCAAGCCGTGGAAGGCTCGCCGTCGTCCGGGTAAAGTAATCCAATGTACAGGTCCACTCGTCCTGGCCCGGAGCTCCTCGGATGCAAGCACCACACGTGGTCTGCCCAGCCTGGTTAAGACTCCAGATAACGTCAGGAACGATGGGGGTACTGCTCACTTTATAACTCTAACCGAACGATGCACCATACATAATAGACTATTATTAACTTAATAGAAATACGTCCCACTCGACGGTATAGTGCCAAACTATGACAATTCAACTATTAATCCACACGATGTCTCAATGCCTATTCTGAGGCCAAGTAGGCCTTACTACACCACACGTGCGTCGTGGGTGAGGCTTCACGTCTGTTACTAGGTTGGAGGGTAAAGGACTAATGGACTAAAAGAAAGTTCTACTTTACTTGCGCCATATATATATGCGCTGTGAACAAATAGTACCATTCGTATTTCGCCAGACGTATTCCTATGCGGAACCGGGCTTGCCACGACATGTTTGTCGGCACGATTGAACTTGAACCAAGGGGCATGGCTGCTGGCGCCAGGTTCTCGTCCAATGGTAGAATGAAACTATTATGGGCTGTTAGTAGACTAAAGGGATATTCAGTGCATATTGTACAAGGAATATACAGGGGATATCAAACGATATACAAATACTATTAAATATATATCCATAATAAATATATATATTCGGTTTAATCTGATCCTTCACAACAACTGATATTTCTCCTGTAAGAAGGGAGAGTTAAAGGGTCAATGCACCCAGTAAGATACTTGAACTACTGATATTTCTCCTGTAAAAAGGGAGAGTTAAAGGGTAAATTCAACCAGTAAGATACTTGAACTACTGATATTTCTCCTGTAAGAAGGGAGAGTTAAAGGGTAAATGCACCCAGTAAGATACTTGAGCCACTGATATTTCTCCTGTAAAGAGGGAGAGTTAAAGGGTAAATTCACCCAATAAGATACCTGAAGCACTGATGTTCTCCTGTAAAGAGGGAGAGTTAAAGGGTCAATGCACCCAGTAAGATACTTCAATCTCACTGATAACATATTGATTATAGTTTAATCACTGATGGTTCTCCTGTAAAGAAAGATGGTTTAAAGGGTCATTTCACCTAATAAGGTATTTGCATTCCTATAACCTTGAATATTTCCATTGGTACTTTGTTCGTATTACACCTGCAAAGGAAGAGTTTAAAGGGTCATTTCACCTAATAAGGTACTTGCATTCCCTGCACACTTAAATGTTTAAATTAATATGTTTAAACACTTACCTACTGAAATGATAAACTGATATAGAGTTTATTGAATGATAAACTGTTATAGTGTTTACTGATCTGCAATAGCAGAAGAAAGATAACGAGTTACTCACGAAAAAGGGATACATCTAATGTCCAAACTTAAACCTAGCTTTTAGATAGTGACAACCTCAGAGACGTCTGAACCGAACCTAATGTGTTGATCCAATCAACCTAGGACTTGATATCGAATTAACCTTCCTGAAAGAGGGAGTGGTTAAGAAAATAACCAAAAAGGGATACTTCACTACTTTAAGTTGTATGTATTGTAATTGTCTAGCTAGCGCTGTCGAGAATAAAATACCGGTCATTGTTATAACCTTGTCTCTGGCCTGCCATTCCTTTAACTGTGTATATTACTCCTCTCCTCATTCGAATCTAGAACTGGTCCGTGGCGAACAGCTGTTACTGTTAGTGACACAAGTGCTACATACATTTGGCGAGCCAGCCAGGAGGAGTATATCTCAGTTAACTGGACTCGTTTTTAAGGCTTCTGACTTAAATAGCGTGTAGTGATGGACGTAGTTCAAACTAGCAGCGTGAAAATCCCTAATTCAGTCATAGTTAGCGGTATAACCGATATTACCACTGATGATGAACTGAATGATTTCCTGATGAAACACGGCTCCATTCGGAGAAAGCTCCCTGTAGACCAGGGGTCTCAAACTCGCGGCCCTGATATTTTGCGGCCCCCTACTTGACATCAAAGTTTAGTGTTAATGCGGCCCGCGCGCAACTTGTTGCCGAGTCGTTGCGCGAGTTGGAAGTTTTATTTATTTTATCACTTGTAGGCTACCATAACGCAGGCTCATGACAGCAACGTTACGTTAGTGACTTGGTTGAAACGTGATTCCTGAGTGATAGTAAAGTGGAAAGCAAATGCATCCTCGCTATCTCCTCTGCGAGCAGTGCTCTGCATGTCCGGCTGTACTGCCACTGTCTGTCTGTGTTTGTGTACAGGTCTGGTCCAATCACATTCAGCGTCCCGTCAAGAGTTTCTCCCCCCCCACCCACAGTCTGCGAATCAGAGGCAGAGTAGGGGAGTATGGCCGGTCTTCACGGAATGCGTGTCGTCTCTTTCAGTCCGAGTCAGAGCAGAGAGTTGACAGCGCATCTACAGTAGTCTCGCTCCCAGTTTAATCTCAGTGAGATAAATGTAGCTAGTTTCGCCAGCAGGCAGGCAGCAGAAACATATGGGATCTTCAAAGATGGCCAGTAAAAGAAAAGTCGACTGCAATTCAAAGGTGAATGGACTGAAAAATATGCGTTCATCCTGAGTTCGGCACCAAACCAATGTTACTAATATGCCAAGAAACAGTAGCTCTTGTGAAGAGTGGCAATTTGAAACACCACTATGAAACAAAACACAGTTATTTTGATGCAACCTTCCCTCAAAATTCAGTGCTAAGAACCACACAAATAAATGGAATGAAATCATCATATCAAGCTGCAAGCAGAATTATTGTTAAATCTATGTCACAACGAGAAAAAGCAACCATGGGTGTCATGGGTGTTTGCTAAACACAAGAAGCCATTCTCTCTCTCTGATGCATACATAATAAAATAATGTATGACTGAAGTGATGGAGACCATGTTTGAAGGCAAACAAAAGCAAATCCCCCTCAGATCGCACAGCAACCAGAATAACTGAAATACTGGCTGGTGATTTGATTAAACAGCTTTGTGATAGAATAAAATTTCCATAGCTGCATATGGATGAGTCCACTGACACCACTGAGAAGCCTATGTTCTGAAGAACCGTTCATGTTCTGAAGAACTGTTCATGTTCTGAAATGTTATTGCTAAATATTGAGAAGATTGGATCAGTTGTACTTTTTTTTGGAATACTTGAAACCCTTTTTTTGTGGAATATTTGATGCGGCCCAGCCTCACCTCACCGAAACAGAGTGGCGACGACCTCGCGGAAGTCCTCAAGAGAGAACTCTCCACCATCTGCAACGTCCTCACCCTGAGCGATCCTGAACCCCAAAGTGACGAAGAACCAGGTGGAGAATTATTCGAAATGGCAGACCAACATGTTCCGGAGGCTGCAACACAAGCTAGCCTTTCACCCAGAACAGTCCCAGAGCAGCAAGTCCGACTAGAGAACAGCCGGCCTCCTTCACCAGCACGCTCTCAAGAGAATGCACAACCTGCTCTGAAACTCTCTGATGCCAACCCACCTGAGGTGCAGAAGATGATTGTGGAGCACATAGTGCGAAGCGAAGACTCAGCCATGCACAGCCAAGCATCACTGAGACTCAGACTCTTCTCTGGGCGAAGACCTCGGCCCGACAGAGAAGTAGACTACGAGACATGGCGTTCCAATGTGGGGCTTCTTCTCAAAGACACAAAATTGTCTGACCTACACAAGTCCCGGAAACTCCTAGATAGCCTCATGGCACCCGCCATTGACATCATAAAGCACCTGACACCTGAATGTCCTCCAAAAATTTACCTGGAGATTCTCGACTCTGCCTTCGGAACCGTCAAAGATGGAGATGACCTTTTTGCAAAGTACCTCCATACAATGCAAAACAATGGAGAGAAACCTTCAGCTTACCTTCCACGACTACAGGTGATGCTGAATACCACCTACAGAAGAGGAGGCGTAGCTGCAACTGACCTTGATCAGCAACTTCTAAGACAATTCATCAGAGGCTGCTGGGACAACACCATGATAACCGTACTGCAGCTAGAACAGAGAAAGAGAAATCCACCCACCTTTGCAGAGTTCCTCCTGTTACTCCGCACAGCAGAAGACAAGCGCTCTTCCAAAGAATGCCGCATGAGACAGTACCTCAACGTTTCAAAACCAAGGGTATCGAGTAACTACCAAGGCATCTGGAACCAGTGTGAAGAGGAATGCACTTCACAGCCGATCCCGGACACCAGCTCCCAAGTTTAAAAGCTCTAGTTGCAGATTTACAGACACAGCTCACAAGAATGATACCGAACGACAGCAGGAAAAGACAAGCGAGGCCAGCTCCCAAGCTAGAAGCTCCGGCATCAGTTAAACCGAAGCCAACGACTGACAGAGGTACCCCCAAGTCCCAAAAGTCAGAGACTCCAAACTCAAAGAGCAACACAAGCAATAGACCAAGACCCTGGTATTGCTTCAGATGTGGAGAAGATGGACACATAAGACCTCACTGCGAGAGTGAACCGAACCCCTCTCTGGTGGTCTCGAAAAATAAATTACTAGAGGAGAAACAGCATGCAAGGGAGCCTCCAAGCCTGATTTAAACTAAAGACAGTTTCTGCTGAGGGACAGGCGGGAACTGAGTTACGAGAGAGATGTCCCAGACGGAGGTGGCGAGCCTCCAATATGTGCTCGGCCTCTCATACCAAAGAAGTAGCCCTACCAAAAGGACTGGTTGGAGCTAAGTGCACTGCACAAGTAACCATAGAAGGTAAGGAGTGCAGCTGCTTAATCGATACAGGCTCCTCCCAAGTGACAACGATCTCGAATTCCTTCTATCAAGAGAACATGTTTCATCTACCCATCCACTCCTTATACGACCTGCTTGAAGTGGAAGGGGCCAACGGTCAGGAAATTCCCTACCTCGGCTACGTCGAAACTACAATCAAGTTTCCCAAGAGCATGTTCGAAGTAGACATCGAAGCGCCCACCCTAGCGCTGATTGTGCCTGATATGCGCTCCTCTCTGTCATCAGCGTTAATAGGCACAAACGCCCTAGATATCCTGTACAAGCAGTATGCAGATACCACATCTCAGAACTACCAATCCCTGCCATACGGCTACAAGGTAGTCTTGAAAACCCTTGGAGCCAGACATAAACAGTCTGTGGACTCCAGCATGGGCAAAGTGAAACTACATAGCAAAGACCCTGAAACTATTGCTCCAGGTTAGACCAAAGTCCTTGAGGGATTAGTGAGTTGCAGAGCAACCAACGCAGGAAGTTGGGTGATGATAGAGTCCCCAAGGTCAACGGCCTTGCCAGGTGGAATACTGGTATCAGATGGCTTAGCAGAGCTACCACAAAAACTGCCACATTGTATACCAGTCATCCTCAAGAACGAGTCCGACCACAATATCACCCTGTCCCCAAAGGTTGTGATAGCCGAGATACATGCAGTCATGAATGTCCAGTCCCTCAAGACACTTGACGCAGAACTATCGACAGACCCTAACCAAAAATCAAAGCTCAAGTTTGACTTTGGAGACTCTCCAGTACCCCAAGAGTGGAAAGAGAGGATAACTGAACGGTTGAACTCCATGCAAGAAGTTTTCGCACACCATGATCTCGACTTCGGATGCACTGACAAGATAGAGCATCACATAAATCTCAATGACAAGACGCCATTCAAACTTCGGGCAAGACCTATACACCCTCAAGATATAGGAGCTGTGCGCAACCACATTCAAGTCATCCGAGAATCTGAATCACCCTTCTCGTCGCCAATTGTAGTCGTCAGGAAGAAGAACGGTGATGTCAGACTATGCATAGACTATAGGAAACTGACCCTCCAAACAGTAAAGGACTCATACGCCCTACCCAACCTGGAGGATTCCTTTTCAGCACTAACTAGATGCAAATGGTTCTTAGTGCTGGATCTCAAATCTGGTTTTTACCAGATCGAAATGGAAGAGAAGGACAAGCACAAGACAGCATTCGTCTGCCCACTGGGATTCTTTGAGTTCAATAGGATGCCTCAAGGAGTAACAAATGCCCCAAGCACGTTCCAGAGGCTTATGGAGCGGTGCATGGGCGAACTGAACTTGAAGCAAGCCCTCGTCTTCCTGGACGATCTAATCATTTTCTCTTCAACACTAGAGGAACACGAGGAGAGGCTCATGCAAGTCCTGAGCCATCTGAAAGAGTATGGGCTAAAACTATCACCCGAAAAGTGCAAATTATTTCAGACCTCCGTAAGGTATCTAGGCCACATAGTGTCTGAGAAAGGAGTCAAAACGGACCCAGAAAAGACAACCGCACTCAAAACCTGGCCAAAGCCAACCAAACTGAAAGAACTGAGAGCATTTCTAGGATTCTGCGGTTACTACCGTGGATTCGTCAAAGACTAATCAAAGATAGTGAAACCACTCAACGCACTTACTGCCGGATACCTTCCAACGAAGAAGCACAGAAAAGCTACAGTGAACACCGAAAAGTATCACGACCCTAAAGATCCCTTCGATGACAGATGGACCCCCACTTGCCAGACAGCTTTTGACGCTATAATAGAAAGGCTGACAACTGCCCCTGTTCTCGGTTTCGCCGACCCCAAGCAGTCCTACATATTGCACACAGATGCAAGCACACTAGGTCTCTGCGCCGCCCTCTACCAGGAGCAGCAAGGACAGAAGCATGTCATCGCTTATGCAAGCCGTGGATTGTCAAGATTTGAAACCAGGTATCCTGCGCATAAATTGGAGTTCCTTGCCTTAAAATGGTTGGTAACTGAGGATTACCTCTAAGGACAACCATTTATCGCTGTCACTGATAGCAACCCACTGACATATGTCCTTACCACTGCTAAGCTTGATGCCGCAAGCAACAGATGGTTATCCGATCTATCAACCTTCGATTTCCAGCTGCAATACAGAGCTGGGAAACAGAATCAAGATGCTGATGGGCTGTCCAGACGACCACACATCAGATCAGCTGATGACCCAATATCGAGAAAAGAGATGGAAAGAATACAACAGTTTGCAAAAAGACACCTCTCTGAACCAGAGCACGCAAGCATGAATGAAGACATCATTAGAGCCATCTGTGAAAGACACTTAGTTCGCAAAGTGATCGACAACGGCTCTAAAGAGACACCATCCAGCATTGCATCGGTGGTATCACTTGCCCTCCACCCAAGTACAATCCCAGACAGCTTCCAAGGAGAAGATCAGCTGGGTAGCCTACCCGTCGTTCCGCTGATAACTCCAGCCGAAATGAGAGAAAAGCAAAGAGCCGACACCTGTATCCTTCAAGTACTACAGCTTGTGGAGTCAGGGGAGAAACCGCCACCGACACTCAGAAAGGAAATCCCTGAACTTTACCTTCTACTAAGAGAGTGGAACCGGTTAGAAGTATTGGACAGAGTCCTGTACCGGAAGAGACAAGAAGGCGCACAGACCCACCATCATCTTGTGCTGCCTGAAGACCTGAGACCCATGGTCTTAAAGAGCCTTCACGATGACATGGGCCACATGGGCGTGGACCGAACCCTAGACCTCGTCCGAAAGCGATTCTATTGGCCCAAAATGTCAGCTGAAGTAGAAACAAAGATCAGGACCTGCAACCGATGTGTACAGCGTAAAGTTCCACAAGAGAAAGCGGCCCCGTTGGTGAACATCACAGCCATACGACCACTCGAGTTGCTGTGCATGGACTTTCTCAGCCTGGAACCAGACTCCAGCGACACAAAAGACATCTTGGTCATTACGGACCACTTTACAAAATATGCAATAGCGATCCCTACCGCAAATCAAAAAGCGGGGACGGTCGCTAAATGCCTATGGGACCACTTCATTGTCCACTATGGTATCCCGGAGAAGCTCCACAGCGACCAAGGTGCGGATTTCCAGTCCCGCACAATTAAAGAGCTGTGTGAGCTAGCCGGCATCAAAAAGGTACGAACCACCCCGTACCATCCAAGGGGAAACCCAGTTGAACGCTTCAACAGGAGCCTACAACTGTACTAAGAACGACACTACTTGATTTACCCCGTATGAGCTGATGTTCGGGCAACAGCCAAGATTGCCTGTGGACATAGCCTTCAACTTACCTGTCAACTACCAGCCAGGCTCACACTCATAGTACGTCCGCAGTCTGAGATCCCACCTTGAAGCAAGTTACAGAGTAGCTACAGAAAATGCAAAGAAGACGGTGGATCGCAACAAAGCAAGATTCGACAAACGAGTTGTTGACTCTACCTGCAGGAAGGTGACAGGGTTCTCGTCAGAAACGTCCGCATCAGAGGCAAGCACAAGCTAGCAGACCGGTGGGAAGCAGATATCTACATTGTAGTGAAACACCCCTGGAAATGTCCCAGTCTATGTAGTGAGAACTGAAACCAGAGATGGTACACTACGAACGCTCCACCGAGACCTACTGCTACCTTGCGGATTCCTTCCCATGACCCCTGTGGAAGATAGACCTACTGTAAAAGACAAACCTAAGCGACCAAGAACTCGACAGAGCCCAAGAGAAGAAAGCTTGAATGAATCAGAGGGAGAAGACCCAGATGATAACTATCTTGATCTGACTTATCACTATGACCATGAAGGTCTACCCCCAGAACCGACCTCACCCCTGCCCACTTTGACAACCTAGGATGGCTTAGAGTAGATGACAGAGTACAGCAACTTGCAATGGGCCTGGTCTACAAGATACACTATACGACTAAGGTACCCATGTACATGTCGAAATACTTCCCAAAGGTCAGTGAATACCACAACCACTACACCAGAGGAAGCTCAACAATTCATGTTAAACCCAGATTCGGCTCAAACAAGGGACTAAACACGTTTCGCAATTATGCCACATCAATGTGGAACGCCCTACCCAAAGCTGTAAAGGAATGTGAATCCCTACCCACATTCAAAACCGCTCTTAAAGAGCACTTACGGGAGGCTGCAATTCGAAACTGGCCACCGTAAATGCCCAAACCCCCCACCACCTCCTAATAGACAGTCTCCTCCCCACCGCATGTATATATTCTCTCCCTGCCGTATGTATATTTCTCTCCCACCCACCCACCCCCTCCAAATGTGCAGTCTCCTCCCCACCGTATGTATATTTCTCTCCCACCCACCCACCCCCTCCTAATGTACAGTCCCCTCCCCATCATATGTATATACTCTGTCAGGATCTATGGGTAATAGTGCTGTATATTTGAATACCGTTTATGTCACAAATGTATCAGTACTAAATACCTGTATGTCCCTATGCCATAAATGTCATGTATGTTGTGTATGTCATAAATGTCGATATGAATTGAAAATGGGGGACCCTGATGTAAACAAGACAAATGTCTTTCTCTGGTCTGCATCCCCTTAACAATTGTGTGTATTGAGCCGTACTGTATTGTACCCATTCTGCAATCTGTTAAATAAAGTTTTCATTCATTCATTCATTCATAGTGGTGGAAACCCCAGGAGTACAATCAAATCCTGGAACCATCAAATCTGACACAAGAAACACAGAAACACAACTCCTCCCAGTGTCCACTGTCAAACAAGACCCCTCAGATGCAGTCATTCTTCCTGAGGGAGCTCCAGGAACAACTGCTGACCCAACGACACTGAACAAGAATATCCCATCCGCAGTGAGACCTACTGAAGGCAGTTTACCTGACCCAGATACAGCGGATCGGGAAAATGACTTACCTGACATGGATCAGGAAGAGGAAACCCTACTAGGAAGAGACGCAGACGAGAACAACCTACCTGAAGAGACCAGTTATGAGTTCAGAGGAGAACAATACTAACATGAATGAACTGGAAACCGAACCAGATGGACTGGCGAATGTCCAAGACAATGTGGAAAGAGAAGAGGAAAGAGATGTCAGAGATGGACAGGAGAATGTCCAAGACGATGTGGAAAAAGAAAAGGAAAGAGATGTCAGAGATGAACACCCAAAAAGGTCGACAAGACTCCAAAAGTTCTGACTTATCCCCGACTAGGGAACCCACTAGTAACGATAATCCAGTCATTATTCCAGAGTCTAAGCTCAGTAATCGCAGACTCTTTAGATGACCCCAACTCCCAAGAACTCCATAGGACTGAGATAGTGTAGTCCTGGGATAACATGCACAGGGACGTGCATTAGGAAAGAAGGGGAGGATGTAACCCAGGTTTCAGATTCATAACTATTTAGTTATAGGAACATAAATAGTTAATGCCATTGAATAAGAACATAAATAGTTAATGCTATTGTGTAAAAACATAAATAGTTAATGTTATTGGGTTATATGTATATTCATAAGAGGTTAGCAATGTTTTGGCCAAATCCTTTGAATTGCCTTATTGCCCCTTTAAGTTACCTCATGACGCGAGTTAGGTGTCACAACAGTTCACGCCTTGCCTTACGGCAGGTGAGCCTTGCCATACGGCAGATGAGATTATAGATTGACGGAGTCTGACGCAGCTGAATGCTGATTGAACCGAGATGAACTAGCGCCACAAAATACTTATCAAACAGTCATAAAAGATTCCCCCAGTTACAAAACCGAAGAGATTGTTGCAGTTAAAGAGCATACCACTTCCAGAAGCGGTTTTGGTGAGTTTCATAAATATTGTGCTGTCTCACTGTCAAATGTGCAAAATCGCTAGCTCAATGCTAATCAGCTAATAGCTTTAATAATGCAATTCACCGAGTCATGCTAGCTCAATGCTAAAGCCCAAATTGGTTAAATGAAAACTAGAGAGACCATTTCAGAAGTACTTATGGTTGTATTGATATGCTGTATGATAAGAACATGGTCTATATACATTTTGACTGCTTTTGAGAGTTTAATATGGAACGTGAGGAATGTTTGCATATGCTAGTGCACTTTAGCCTAACTTAGCATAAGACAAATGGACATTCCCATGTGCTGTGATAAGGTAGCCTACTTTAGCTTAGCATAGCTAAAAGTAGCCTGATTGATTATTCATTCTAAAAGCAATGAAAAGATGATAAAGCAACGAAAAGATGATAACTGTATAACGCAGGCCAGGTTTTCGAGCACCCTGTTCCACCCCCGGGACAAGGACGCGGATGAGGCAGTGTGCCGGACCGACACAAGATGGCGAGCCAACCCACTGAACCTCAGATCTAGATCAGGGCTATACCCGGAGCCTGATCTGTTACCCCTGTTGCCTCAACACCCTGTTGCCTCAACATCCTGGTAGGATTGTGAATTACCTTCCTCATTCCCAGTGAGGAAGTGGATCAGGAATTAACTAACTAATTGAACTTGAGTCACAAGAACTTCCAAGGACCATCATATCCTTTTCTATGATACAAACTGATTGAACGACAGCACAAGGACTTCCAAGGGCTTTTGATCCCGTTTCACCTTTTGTATTTTGATTTTTATTTTGTATTTGATTGATGCACATTGTATATATGGGTACTGATATTTCTCCTGTAAAAAGGGAGAGTTAAAGGGTAAATTCATCCAATAAGATACTTGAACTACTGATATTTCTCCTGTAAGAAGGGAGAGTTAAAGGGTCAATGCACCCAGTAAGATACTTGAACTACTGATATTTCTCCTGTAAAAAGGGAGAGTTAAGGGGTAAATTCACCCAGTAAGATACTTGAACTACTGATATTTCTCCTGTAAGAAGGGAGAGTTAAAGGGTAATGCACCCAGTAAGATATTTGAGCCACTGATATTTTTTCCTGTAAAGAGGGAGAGTTAAAGGGTAAATTCACCCAATAAGATACCTGAACCACTGATGTTCTCCTGTAAAGAGAACGAGTTAAAAGGTCAATGCACCCAGTAAGATACTTGAATCTCACTGATAACATATTGATTATAGTTGAATCGCTGATGGTTGTCCTGTAAAGAAAGATTGTTTAAAGGGTAATTTCACCTAATAAGGTATTTGCATTCCTATAACCTTGACTATCTCCATTGGTACTTTGTTCGTATTACACCTGCAAAGAAAGAGTTTAAAGGGTCATTTCACCTAATAAGGTACTTGCATTCCCTGCACACTTAAAGGTTTAAATTAATATGTTTAAACACTTACCTACTGAAATGATAAACTGATATAGAGTTTACTGAATGATAAACTGTTATAGAGTTTACTGATCTGCAATAGCAGAAGAAAGATAACGAGTTACTCACGAAAAAGGGATACATCTAATGTCCAAACTTAAACCTAGCTTTTAGCTAGTGACAACCTCAGAGACGTCTGAACCGAACCTAATGTGTTGATCCAATCAACCTCGAATTAACCTTCCTGAAAGAGGGAGTGGTTAAGAAAATAACCAAAAAGGGATACTTCACTACTGTTGTGAAGGGCCAGATTAAACTGAATATATATATGTATCGTTTGATATACCTTGTATATTATTTATATATATACACGGAATATCCCTTTACCTGCGTACAGACCAGAGTAATATTCGCTCTCCTATTGGACAGCGGCCCCAGGCGCCAACGACCAAGCCCCCAACGGCAAGTTCAAAGGCAACTCCGGGCATGTCAGAACATGCCCAGAGTCTGCGTAGTAATACGAGACAAGAACTGAGGTTGGGACTAGATATTCACTTAAGTATAAATACGGCGCAGGTGTAAACAGCAGCAATTTTGTTCATTACTAGTAATACCTTCACCACGAGTCAACGTGCAGTGAAGTGAGCAACCTTGCATCTAAATAGAGCATTGAGAACCGCGTGCGAATAGAATGTTAAAGTGTCAGAGTTTAACGCAGTAACGTTGAGTTCGACTTAATCTAATGTGAAGTAATAGTCGATCATTTATTGTATATCGTGCGGCCACAGTTCTTCCGTATGTAGCATTACCCATCGGTTCGTCGTGTCTTTAGCTAGTGCACTTATCCAGGCTGTGCGGCCTAAATACGTGCCCACACCCGAGGAGTCCTAGGCGAGAACCGTTGGACATGTACACAGGAGAATTGGCACCGGCGATTGCAGAACCATTTCTGGTTGGATTATATTGCTTTGGGACCGTGACCACCGGAGAAGAGCACCGTTGATTCCACTGTCGTTTGGGATTTAACCTCGTGAGGATTACCATTCGGGCCCGCCTCGTGGAAGGGGCTGGCTAGCTGTCGTCAATGCTGTCGAGCATATTGGATTACAACTATTGCTTTTGTCTGCTGATCAAGGGAGTACAAGCACCGGCTCCTGTACCTGGAGCCTCTTTATTCCTCGTTGACTCAGACTGGGTACCCGAACATTCCTCTACCCCTCCCGGCTTTACACCCCGGAGGGAACCCAGTGTCTCCAGTTGGTACAGGTGTTGCCCTATATAATTGCTACTATGCAACAGGTGGCGTCAGCTTAGACCCATCATAGTATTCCTACTATTCTCATTGACTTATGCTCTTGACTGACTTTACGTATATTCTTCGCCATACAAGCGCGACCCTAATTCTCAATCTGTAACCTAACGTTGCCTAATAATAATAAATAACCCTCCAATAGAATTTCTGTGTCAATGCCGTGTTCTTGTGTGGGTGTTCACCATCAATATTTGATGTACTGTTTGGCCAGTAATTAAAGTACATAACTAGTAGTGGTTTAATATATCACAATCTTTAATACAGTCAGGGTTTTGTAAGCCCTCAGTTACAATTGGTCCTTCGAGCCAGAGGGTATCAGTGTAATATTTATTATAATATTAATATTAACCATGGCCAGCGGTGAACACTCCCCAAGCGGCTCTCCCAAGCTAGAACGCCCGCAGCGCAAACGTCAGCCACCTCCCTATCTGGAGGAATTCGCTGTCGTTCTACCACCTAGCTTATCTAAACAGACATTAAATACGTATAAAGCGGATAGTCAAAGCATGTCAAATCCTATCGACTTGGCGACCCTGCCAGTAGAGACCCCAGTGGGTTCTAACGAAACTGACTCAGCTCACGGGGGGGACCAGGTGGGACATGACATGACTATACCTCCAGACAGCGTCACCGGGATAGTCCCCGGAGCGCTCCAGGATAAAGAAAGCGCTCCAGGGACAGAACCCGACACACAACCAAGAGAAGAGAAGCGCGCCCAGGAGATGGACCTCGGGGCGCGCCAGGAGAACAGATCTCCAACGAGCTCTGTCAGAAGCCGATCACCTCCGTCAGCGTCATCCCCCAGCGAGACGGACCAGATACTGGCGCAAGCCTTGATCGCCACCCTGACAGCCTCCACCGAACGCGATCGACTTCAAGCAAAGACGCTTAGTGAGCGCGAACACTCCGCCACGGAAAGAGAGCGCCTCCACGCGCAACTCCAAGCGCAAGCCCTTAGTGAACGCGAACACTCTGCCGTGGAACGAGAGCGCCTCCGGGCGCAACAATTAAGTGAGCGCGAACACTCTGCCATGGAACGAGAGCGCCTTCAGGCTCAACAGACGAGCGAGCGCGAACAACGAGAGCGCCTCCAGGCGCAACAAGCAAGCGAGCGCGAACACTCTGCAGCGGAAAGAGAGCGCCTCCAGGCGCAACAATTAAGCGAGCGCGAACACTCTGCGGCGGAACGAGAGCGCCTTCACGCGCAACTCCAAGCGCAAGCCCTTAGTGAACGCGAACACTCTGCAACCGAACGAGAGCGCTTCCAGGCGCAACAAAGGAGTGAAGACGACCGCATAAGACTGGAGGAGAGACGCCTTCAGACGGAAGAGAACATTGAAAGAGACCGCGCCAATGCCCAGCGCGAAGCAGAGCGCGACCGGCTGCAGGCGCAGATGATAGAACAATTGATTGCCAGGGCGACACCCCCTCTCTCCGCACGGAGCTCCCGGAGATCATCACGACAAGGGTCTAGGGCACCTTCCCCTACCCGACAAAGCGACCCGGGACCCGGCCAACAGGAGGATCCTGTCTACGTCTCCGACCCCCCTTCCCGACCGGTCCATACGAGACCCAGCCACCGGGAAGAACCGGCCTACGTCGCCGAGAGACTGACTAGAAGACTCCAGGACCTAGAAGAGGAAGAGGAAGAGGAGGAATGTCAAGCCCACCAGCAGCAACGTACTCTGGACCAGGAGGCCCAGTACAGCCTCGACTTCAGCCCCGAGTCACTGCACTACAAACCCCCGACTCAACTCACGGGTGAGTTTGACGTACAGTCAGCACCGAGGAACAGCACCTGGGTACCCGGCCTCTGGTACCCACCAAGTACCAACCCACGACAACACGTACGGGGAGACTCGCCCAGGAGGCCTCTTCCCCTACGCTCACCAATGTGCCAGCCATCCATGGCATCGTACCTTGGCACACCGACGTTCCCAGACTTTACGCGTGTGGACAGAGCACAGTACACGGAATTACGCATGTGCTTGGAGACTATGATGTCCGACGTCCCCGACGAGTCGTACAAATATGCCATCCTCCTCAAGCATCTCAAGGTGCCCAGAGCGCATAACATAGCGCTGGCATATTCAAACTCAAGTACCCCATACTCCGCGGCTCTAGTGGCCCTCGACCAGCGTTATGGACGCATATGGGACTACGTGATACAAGAAATAAGAGATATCGACCGCCTCCCCCCAGCCAAAGACAATAGAGCATTGGATGACCTCTCTATCAAGGTACAATCCCTAGTAGGGATGCTGGGGTCCCAAAAGGAGAAAGGGAGATATGAACTATATGCAAACTCTAATGTGGAGCGAATACTGGAGAAGCTCCCTCCAGCCCGCCAAGAGCGTTTTCGGCGGCAGAGAGACCACCGTGATCCCGACGGTCCCGAGCCATCCCTCCTAGACCTGGCCGCCTTCCTCGCAAGGGAAGTCAGCAGCCTACGACTGGACACGTTCGTGTGGAGTGGATCTAGCCCAAGAGATGGACCTCGGAGATCTAACGATAACCGCCGGTCAGTGACCGTTATGCACCAGGCCGAGTCAGTGCCGCAGCACAAGAACCACAGCACCCCCCCGACGAAGGGGAAGTGGAAGATTGTATGCCAGTACTGTGAAAAGGAACATTGGCTGTCTCAATGTGACACTTTCAAGAAGATGACCGCTGACGAGGTGAGTCAGTGGATCAAAGCCAACCGCCGCTGCTTCCGCTGCGCGCGCAGCCATATGGCAGCTGAGTGCCGTTTAAAGAAGAAATGCAGCAAGTGCGACGGCGCCCACTTGGAGGTCCTACACGACAGCAACAAGAAGAAACCCGTACCCCCAAGCAGCTCGAGAGTGAACGTCATGTACATAAACCCTGCGAAGAGTGGGAGCTCCCGAGTGCTCTTGAAGGTGGTCCGAGTGATATTAAGCTACGAGGACAAGGTCATGGACACTTACGCCGTCCTAGACGATGGGTCAGAAAATACTCTCCTCCTCGCATCCGCCGCAGCCCGGCTGGGTCTGCGGGGGAGCGAAGAAACAATGACAATCCGTACCATTAGAAGAGACCTGAAGACCATAAAGGGTGAAAATGTCTCCTTCACGATAGCAGCGGTCGGGCAGCCCGAGAAGCAGTATAGAATTACTAACGCCTTCACCAGCCAAGACATAGGCCTGTCACAGTACACCTACCCCATCCCAAAGCTGATGGAAAAATACGTGCACCTACGTCAACTACCTATACCGCTCATCGACTGCGCCACCCCGACCCTGCTCATAGGATCCGACCACGCACACCTCATCGTCCCAACGGACCGGGTCCACATCGGGCCCAGAGGCTGTCCAGCAGCGGTCGAGACCCGCCTAGGTTGGACACTACAAGGCCCCCTCTCCGGGTCTTCCAACCGACCAACAGCCACTCGCTGCCTCCACTCAAGGATAAATGATGAAGACACCACCCTCTTACAGCACGTCGAGAGGCTATGGACATTAGACGCGATGCCCTTTAAGAATGAAAAGAAACTCGTTCGCTCAAAGGAAGACACTTATGCCATAACCCTCCTCGAGCAGAGGACAAAGAGAGTCGAGGTCAAGGGAGTGATGAGATACGCAACTCCACTCTTGAGGCGAGAGGGTATGCCCACCCTCCACGCCTCAAAAGAAGCGACAGAGCGATATCTACTGAACACCGAGCGGCGTCTAGCCAAAGATCCCACTCAAGCCACTGTGTACCGCGCTGAGATTGACAAGCTGATCACAGCGGGACACATAAAGAAAATTGACATTCAAGAGGCCGACCAGACGATCGAATCATGGTACGTGCCCCACCACAAGGTCCACCACAACGGCAAGGATCGCATTGTATTCAACTGCAGCTACCAGATCGGACTACAGAATCTGAATAAAGAACTCTTGCCCGGCCCAACACTCGGCCCCTCTCTACTCGGCGTACTACTATGCTTCCGCCAAGACAAGGTGGCCATCAGCGGCGACATCAAAGGGATGTTCCTGCAGGTGCGACTAGTGGAAGAGGACAAGCCCTTGCTGCGGTTCCTATGGAGAGAGAGGATCGGGGATGAGCAACCATCCATCTACCAATGGGAGGTCCTCCCCTTCGGAACCACATGCAGCCCATGCTGTGCTACGTTCGCACTGCAAAAACATGTGACAGAAGACCCTGAAGCTGACGAGGAGGTCAGACAAAGTGTAGAGAGGAGTTTCTACGTGGACAACTGTCTGCAAAGCGTCTCGACGCCAGAAGAAGCCGAAGCCCTCCTACTCAAGCTCCGCGCCTCACTGATCAAAGGCGGCTTTGATCTCCGGCAGTGGGCCAGCAGTGACCCTCAAGTACTTCGCAGCCTCTCCCCAGAGACAAAGGCAGCAAGCAGCGAGACCTGGATGGCGACCATCCCAGGTGAAGCACAATAAATGACATTAGGCCTAGTCTGGCGCTTCAAAACAGACTCGCTCCATTACAGATACACACCCCTGACCACGGAGCAGGGAAGGTCGACCCCTCTACCGACCACCAGACGGAGCGTATACAGAACACTCGCAAGGCAATACGACCCGCTGGGGTGTATCCTACCTTACACCACCCGGGCGAAAATGATTGTACGAGAGCTGTGGGACAAGGAACAGGGCTGGGAGGACCCCATACCCGACCACCTCGCTTCCACCTGGAGAGAGTGGGAGAGAGAACTCAACTCGCTCCAAAATGTGAACATACGCCGAAGCTACTTCCCACCCACAGTGCGGCTGGAGACGTGCCAGATGGACCTGCACGTCTTCAGCGACGCCTCAGAAGTGGCCTACGGCTCGGTGGCTTACTTGCGGGCCCGAGAGGAGGGAGGAGAAATACACACAGCCTTCATCCTGGCTCGCTCAAGGATAGCCCCCCGCAAGCAACAATCGATCCCGCGTCTAGAGCTCTGCGCAGCTCTGGTAGGCGCGCAACTCGCCACGTTAATCCAACGTGAACTCACCATCCCGGTGCAAAGAACAATCTTGTGGTCAGACTCCATGACCGTACTCACATGGATCCAGTCCGATTCTTGTAGATACAAGGTCTTCGTGGGAGTCAGAATCACAGAGATCCAAGACCTAACAGGATCAGCGTGCTGGAGGTACGTGGACACGAAACAGAACCCAGCAGATGTCATCACACGGGGGATGTCCCTAGATGACCTCACACGTCACAATATCTACAGTGACGGTCCTGAGTTCCTCAAGCTCCCGGAAGAAGAGTGGCCTAACCCCACCCCTCAGGAGGCTAGTCAAGAGGAGGCATAGATCAAGAAATCTATGTTCTGTGGGTTGACGCACACACCAGTCCCCACTGACCCTAACATAGACGACTGCCCCACCTTTGAGAGTGCGCAGTTAAAGACATTCCTGTGGCACCACCCTGAGGTTCCCCCCACTACCGACATTAACGCAGCTAACTACGAAGAGGCAGAACTCCTTCTGCTACAGCAAGCCCAAAGAGACTTGTTCCCCGACGAGCTAGACTGCCTGCAGGGAACAAAGCCAGTCCCGTCAGACAGCAGACTGCTCCACTTGGCCCCCGAGCGCGACACCCATGGCCTCATCAGGGTGGGTGGTCGTCTGAGACGGGCCCCGGACTTAACGGATGACGTCAAGTTTCCTATAGTCCTCAACAGCCGACACAAGGTCACCGAGCTCATCATAAAGAAATACGACGAGGATGTGCACCACGCTGGGGCAGAGAGAGTCTTCGCTGAGATCCGACGTCGCTATTGGATATTGAACGGAAGAGAAGCAGTACGTCGCTTCCAGCGGACTCGACCAGACTGTCGCCAGTGGCGAGCACAGCCCAGTATACCCAGGAGGGCCGACCTGCCTCACCGCCACACCCGACCCGTGGCGAGGCTGATAGAATTGCCAAGGCTCCCTGACTCCCTTGATGACGATCATGACCCACTGACTTTGTAGATTGCCCTACTCCCCACAACAGACATTGAGTAGTTGACAGGACTATTAATCTGTCTTCCTTTTAACTAATTAGGTGCGGACTAATTAGGAGGCGGCTGTTGTGAAGGGCCAGATTAAACTGAATATATATATGTATCGTTTGATATACCTTGTATATTATTTATATATATACACGGAATATCCCTTTACCTGCGTACAGACCAGAGTAATATTCGCTCTCCTATTGGACAGCGGCCCCAGGCACCAACGACCAAGCCCCCAACGGCAAGTTCAAAGGCAACTCCGGGCATGTCAGAACATGCCCAGAGTCTGCGTAGTAATACGAGACAAGAACTGAGGTTGGGACTAGATATTCACTTAAGTATAAATACGGCGCAGGTGTAAACAGCAGCAATTTCGTTCATTACTAGTAATACCTTCACCACGAGTCAACGTGCAGTGAAGTGAGCAACCTTGCATCTAAATAGAGCATTGAGAACCGCGTGCGAATAGAATGTTAAAGTGTCAGAGTTTAACGCAGTAACGTTGAGTTCGACTTAATCTAATGTGAAGTAATAGTCGATCATTTATTGTATATCGTGCGGCCACAGTTCTTCCGTATGTAGCATTACCCATCGGTTCGTCGTGTCTTTAGCTAGTGCACTTATCCAGGCTGTGCGGCCTAAATACTAGGCGAGAACCGTTGGACATGTACACAGGAGAATTGGCACCGGCGATTGCAGAACCATTTCTGGTTGGATTATATTGCTTTGGGACCGTGACCACCGGAGAAGAGCACTGTTGATTCCACTGTCGTTTGGGATTTAATCTCGTGAGGATTACCATTCGGGCCCGCCTCGTGGAAGGGGCTGGCTAGCTGTCGTCAATGCTGTCGAGCATATTGGATTACAACTATTGCTTTTGTCTGCTGATCAAGGGAGTACAAGCACCGGCTCCTGTACCTGGAGCCTCTTTATTCCTCGTTGACTCAGACTGGGTACCCGAACATGCCTCTACCCCTCCCGGCTTTACACCCCGGAGGGAACCCAGTGTCTCCAGTTGGTACCGGTGTTGCCCTATATAATTGCTAATATGCAACAGGTGGCGTCAGCTTAGACCCATCATAGTATTCCTACTATTCTCATTGACTTATGCTCTTGACTGACTTTACGTATATTCTTCGCCATACAAGCGCGACCCTAATTCTCAATCTGTAACATAACGTTGCCTAATAATAATAAATAACCCTCCAATAGAATTTCTGTGTCAATGCCGTGTTCTTGTGTGGGTGTTCACCATCAATATTTGATGTACTGTTTGGCCAGTAATTAAAGTACATAACTAGTAGTGGTTTAATATATCACAATCTTTAATACAGTCAGGGTTTTGTAACCCCTCAGTTACAACTACTTTACGTTGTATGTATTGTAATTGTCTAGCTAGCGCTGTCGAGAATAAAATACCGGTCATTGTTATAACCTTGTCTCTGGCCTGCCATTCCTTTAACTGTGTATATTACTCCTCTCCTCATTCGAATCTAGAACTGGTCCGTGGCGAACAGCTGTTACTGTTAGTGACACAAGTGCTACACTAGCATTGGCTAATAACATACAGCTGAGAACCAGGGAGAGCCAGGAAGAGCCACAGTACTTCTCTACCCAGGAAATATGGTTATATTGCGGCAGAGAGTATGGAGGAAGACAAGGCTCTCCCTCTACATCTGCTCCTCCCTCCCCATCAACATGGACCCCCTGCAATTTGCATACCGCCCCAACAGGTCCACGGAGGACGCCATACAGCAGCATCACACCTGGACAAGAGGAAGGGGAACTATGTGAGAATGCTATTCATCGACTACAGCTCGGCATTCAATACCATAGTCCCCTCCATACTCATAGCCAAGCTCAGGGACCTGGGCTTGAACTATGACCTCTGCCAGTGGGTCTTGGACTTCCTGACGGGCAGACCCCAGGTGGTGAGAGCAGGCAACTGCACCTCCTCATCCATCACCCTCAACATAGGGGCCCCCCAGGGCTGTGTTCTGAGTCCCCTCCTCTACTCCCTGTACACACACGACTGTGTGGCTCAGCGGAGTAGCAATACAATCATCAAATTTGCTGACGACACAGTGGTGGTGGGCCTGATCTCTGCCAACGACGAGAGGGCCTACCTGGAAGAGGTCAAGGTCCTGGCGGGATGGTGCCAGGAAAACAGCCTCTCCCTGAACGTCAGCAAAACAAAGGAGATGATTGTGGACTTCAGGAGGTCGGGGGTCAAGGACTACAGCCCCCTCAGCATCGACGGGGCACCGGTTGAGAGAGTCAACAGCTTTAAATACCTCAGAGCCTACATATCCGAGGACTTGACATGGACCACACACATTGACAGTGTTGTGAAGAAGGCACGACAACGCCTCTACTTCCTCAGGCGCCTAAGGAAGTTCCAAGTCAGTCAGAAGATCCTTAAGAACTTCTACTCATGTACAATAGAGAGCATCCTGACTGGCAACATCACCTCCTGGTTTGGGAATAGCACTGCACAAGACCGAAGCAGACTACAAAGAGTGACACGTTCAGCCGAACGCACAATTGGAGGGGGGCTCCCCACCCTCCAGAACATTTACAACAAGCGGTGCAGGGGCAAGGCTAAGAGAATCATTAAAGACTCCAGTCACCCGAACAACTGCCTCTTTGAACTGCTGCAGTCAGGCAAGCGATACCGGAGTCTCAAGGCGAGCACAGAAAGACTCAGAAGAAGCTTCTATCCCCAGGCCATCAGGCTGCTAAACGAACAATGAACACTACACAACAACAACCATCAAACGCACATAGCACACACATCCACACGCACACACTCACTTTAAACAAACACACTGTAGCACCCACTCCACACACTTTATAGCACACACTCTCTTTAAACAAACACACTGTAGCACCCACTCCCCACACTTTATATTTATTGATGAAGGATTGCACTACAACTCGTACACCTTACTGTAAATTGTACCTAAATTGTACCTCATCCCATTTCTGCTTTGCACTATATAGTATTGTACATTAGTACACTGCATAGTATTGTATATTATATGGTAACTCAGTTACGTCTATTCTGCATCGAACATTGTAAATATGTCTATACTGAACACTGTGACCTCATTTTCTACTTCTAAATTACATGCTATACTATGTTATTTGATACTATCTTGTCTAGCACAGTCTCTGGAGCGTAACAGTAAGAAGCATTTTGTATGAAAGTATTCTGTACTTCTGTATGACAACTATTAAAGAAACTTGAAACTTGATAATGGGGTAAGTTTGAAGAAATATTTTAACACAAACATGAAAGTTTTATAATTCCTATCACAATATTATTTTTAATTATTTTTAATCTAATCTAGTTTCATTAATTAATTCATAACTTTTGAACAATATATGCTATTTCTAATCTGTTCAGCTGTTCTATATTGCCAACAAGATTGTCTACATTCCATTCATTACACATAAATCTGAAATAAGGAAGGACAGTGCTTGAAAATACATTTTTATCTTCCACATTTAATTTCAACAAGTTCAAGTGCAACTACATATGAACCATAATAATAAAAATTATGATGATAATCTTGATGATACACTTATTTTATATCATTGGAAAGCCCTAGTTGTTAGCTTCAAAATGGTACCAAATATGAGGTACTTTGAAATACCCAGTACCTAATAATCTATCACAAACCAATGCAAGTTCAAGTTCAAACTGATTTCCTAAATGGACCACAACTCCGAAGTGGTATTATCAAATATCTTTATACTTTTACTTATACTATCTTGAATGGAGCACTTTTACCGGAGTACTTTTCTATCAGGGTGTTTCTACTTTTACGTAATACAATGAATTGTGTACATTTTTCAGTACCCCCCCCCCCCCCCCCCCCCCCCCCGCCCTCAACAACCCCACTTTCCCTTCCCCCAAGTGCCAGAACTAGGTTTAACCACACTAGGGGAAGTAAGTTATGGGCAGAGAGAGAAAGAGAGGAAACACCATGAAGGACAGGAGAATCAGAGCAGTGATCGAAGGCATGCAAATGACATGCTAATGTCATGCTAATGAGAGGAGGGAGAAAGGGAGGTGGGCAAAGTTTGGTTAGAGAGCCGGCTGGCGAGACAGCGGGCGAACGGGGCAACGCTTGGGTGAGCAGTGAGTAGGTTACCCATGTTGCCGTGAGACTTAGTGATGAAGAGAGAGAGAGAGAGAGAGAAGTAAAGGCCCTGTGGGCTAACGACTGCTGATTGATTCCTAAATTACATTTCAAAACTTTGCTGCTGTTTCTCTCTCTCTCTCTCTCTCTCTCTCTCTCTCTCTCTCTCTCTCTCTCTCTCTCTCTCTCTCTCTCTCTCTCTCTCTCTCTCTCTCTCTCTCTCTCTCTCTCTCTCTCTCTCTCTCTCTCTCTCTCTCTCTCTCTCTCTCTCTCTCTCTCTCTCTCCTCCCTCTCTCCTATCTCTTGCATCCTCTATCTCACTATATTCCTCTTTCCATTAATTCAATTGTTCTCATTCATTTGTCTTTCAGGCCGTTGCTGCAGTAGTGGCAAAGTAATAACATAAGCACACAGCTATAATGGACTATAATGTGTAATATAGTTTATTAGCCATTAGAAGTCGTTACAACTGCCTTGTAGTCGTATTACGTCCCCTGATTTTTATAATCATTTAGTTTTTATTATATTTTTCACCTTTTATATTTGCCGATTCTAACTCTATTTGATATTATAATTTTCTACTTTCATTGTTTTGAAACACAATATATAAACTCACTTTATCATTATGCATTATTATGAAACATGTTAGATGGAAGATGGTTAATTTGGCTAATGACCATTTGCTTGTCAATCATGGACAGATCTGACCCTCTTAAGTGAAATAGTCCCTTATACACATTCCATATACACCTCCTGATCTTATATAGGCTACTCAAGCCTATATGTCTCAAACCAATTTGTTGAGTGATACAGACAAGTTAAAATAAAAATATATAGCCACAAGCGGCGATTACCGGGTTTCAAGCCAATATTGATCATCAGGATTGCATAATAAGTTCACACCAGTGGAGGTTTCTCTATGACAACACGTGAAACACAAATTATTATTATTATTATTATTACTATTATTATTATTATTATTATTATTATTATTATTATTATTATTATTATTATTATTATTATTATTATTATTATTATTATTATTATTATTATTATTATTATTATTATTATTATTATTATTATTATTATTATTATTATTATTATTATTATTATTATTATTATTATTATTATTATTATTATTATTATTATTATTATTATTATTATTATTATTATTATTATTATTATTATTATTATTATTATTATTATATATTTTTTTTATTAGAAATGTTTTCCTCTGTAAAAAAATGCCAGTGAATTTTTTTCTTCAAAAATGGCCAAAATTAACAGCTCTGAGCAGGCCTGCACTGCAGTAATGACTGCAGTAAATATTCGTGCAGATGGCTGCACAGGTTGACAGAGGATTAAATAAATAATAGCCAATCAAAATAGGCTATTAACGTCATCTAAGCACGGTCTGTGCATTTAAACTCTTGCCATTGAATGGGGGATTGAATGATTGACAGCCTTGCAATCCAATACACGGAGGTTGAATGATTGACAACCTTCAAATCCAATCAGAGTTGCTGCATTGCACAGTCAAAACGGGTCCAGCTGCAGTTCCGTAGGTTAGGTTTAGCTGGTGCCAATCTCAAGTTTCTCAAGTTTCTTTATTAGTTGTCATACAGAAGTACAGAATACTTTTATACAAAATGTAACAGAAAGAAGCATTTTGTATAAAAGTATTCTGTACTTCTGTATGACAACTAATAAAGAAACTTGAGAAACTTGAGATTGGCCCAAGCTAAACCTAACCTACGGAACTGCAGCTGGACTGTTTTGACTGTGTAGGTATAGGCAGCATTGAAAGAGCTCGCTTTAGTTTAGTAAGCTGTACAGCTGTAACAACAGAGTAGGGCAGGCTAAATTAAACTTTGCGCCAACATTAGGACCGAAGTATAAACCAGGAACTGAGCAACATGAAGAAGTGGACTTATGCATCTCAGAAAAAAGTAAGTTGTAGTGTTTATAAAACGAAAATCCTGCTTAGCCTGGACGCTAACATGAGCTAACGTTAGCCAGCCGAATTGTTTAGAGAACAATACGTGTCCGTAACAGTAGTGTAGTTCTAACTTCACTCGGGAGACAAAAGCCAAACATCAATTTGATGCAATAAGCTGGCTCGCAATGCACATGGCTATTGTTAAAATTTTCTATGGGATTAATGCACGCGGCTTGACTCGGACTCGTCAGATGGAGAAGCTGCACTATTCAACGAAAGATGAGATTGATTGATTGATTGATTGATTGATTGATTGATTGATTGATTGATTGATTGATTGATTGATTGATTGATTGAAAGATCGATCGAGATACCATCTTTATGGGTAAGTGTCTTGGCTTTGTCAGTTTGTGTAACGTTACTGTAACACTCCTCCTCTCTCCTCTCCTCTCCTCTCCCTCTCCTTAATCAGAGTTTCCAACGCTATAGGTCTATATGACAGGCATTGTACTCTTAAACAGTAATGTATATTTGTTGATCTGGTATGTCATAAATGTCTGGATGTAGCAGTACTGTCTATATCTCTGTATGTCATATATAGATGTAGCAGTACTGTATCTGTATGTCATGTTATGATGAATTGAAAATGGGGGACCCTGATGTAAACAAGACGAAAGTCTTTCTCTGGTCTGCATCCCCTTAACAATTGTGTGTATTGAGCCGTACTGTATTGTACCCATTCTGCAATATGTTAAATAAAGTTTTCATTCATTCATTCATTCATTCATTCATTCATTCATTCATTCATTCATTCATTCATTCATTCATTCATTCATTCATTCATTCATTCATTCATTGTCCTTGTGTTACATAAAACCCATATGTGGCCTCGTGCAGAGGAAGGTGGTAAATATTCCAATGTACAGTTTTGCATACCATTGACTCAGAATGGTCTGTTTTATTGAAATCGTCACAGCAGTATAGTTTGTTTATACTTCAGAAGTATGATATTTAAACATGGTCCCCAAAATGAATGGAAGCGAATGAGGAGCCTGACACCTGGGAGGAATGGGGGTGTTGCAGCGTTGGGGATGTTTAAAAAATATAATTTAATATATAATATAATAATTTGTGCTTCACCTAAAAAAAATTGTCAGCAGCCTCCACTGGTTCACACACACAGTTCATCAGTGTTATGAAACTTGTCCTGCAAGTTTTGTAAAGTTTGGAAAACATTTTGTATTATGCCACGCCAGGGGTGTAAAAAGTACCCAGAAATTATACTTAAGGGAAAGTATGGGTACCGTCTCACAATCTTACTCAAGTAAAAGTCAGAGTATCTGGCTAAAAACACACTTGAGTAAAAACTTTGTTTTATTGCAAGGGATAGACTGGGCCCTCATTCATCAACGTGTCTTACGCACAGATTTGTGCTTACCCTGTGCGTACGATCATTTCTAAGCAAAGAGTGGGATTCATCAATTTCAACTTGAACTTGACTTTGTGCTTATGTCTACGCACAGCTCTGAGCACACTTAGCTGACGCCCAGTGGTAGAATATTGTGACTACGCACAATCGCTCCTCAGTACATGCATTCGTTCCAACGCGGAAATAAAGACACTGGCGCGTGTTCTGTATGACCCCCGTAATTCATTATAGTTCATTGTGAAATAGCGATATTAGTGTAATTATTGTCAAACCCTAAATAGCATGTGGAATAGGTCTTTCTCTCCGAATGAATGCAGGTTTATATATATAGCGTTATGGGGTGCACAGTCTGCACTGACTGCGCTCGCAGGAACTGTTTTCAGAGATAGCATCAGATAGGGATGAATGAGGGGCAGTCTAATTGCAGAGAGAACATAATATTAACTAGAGTCCACTACCCGAGACACCTCCTTCATTTGTACCGCAATTTGGGACCCAAATTGGAGCTACGAGCTTAAAAGCTTTTCTGTGCTTATTTGATCAAGGTCCAGCTGCAGAGCCGGAGAGACAGACAGCAGAGAGACAGACAGACAGACAGATAGACACTGTTCCACAGTGTGTGTGTGTGACCACTAGTCTCCTAGTAGAGACCCCCCCCCTCTGGACCACCTCCCAGTAGAGACCCCCCCCCCCCCCCCCCCCTCTGGACCACCTCCTAGTAGAGACAAGTTTTCTGAAATGTGTGTTTATATATGCAAATGAGGCACTTCCCCATTAAATATGTGGACATTTATGGATGCAATAAGGCAAAATGAAGTAAAATGAACAACTAAATGTGTGTTATTGACGTTTTATTGTCACTAGTTTCATAGAAGACATGTTTAGGAAGCAAAATATAACAGAATCTCAAAATCAACAAAAAAGGTATATTTGCCTATTCACCTGCAGTGTCTCGCCTTAATCCTCATCTTCGTCTTCTTCCTAGAGAAGTCTCTACTAGGAGGTGGTCCAGAGGGGGGGGGGGGGGGGGCTGAGTCTCTACTATTAGACTAGTAGTCACACACACACACACACACACACACACACACACACACACACACACACACACACACACACACACACACACACACACACACACACACACACACACACACACACACACACAATGGAACAGTGTCTGTCTGTCTGTCTGTCTGTCTCTCTGCTGTCTGTCTCTCTGCTGTCTCTCTCAAAATAGTATAAGTGCTATCTTGGCCCTGAGAGTTGCTCTCCGGCTCTGCAGCTGGACCCTCTCAAATCAGCACGAAAAAAGCTATAAGCTTATAAAACGATTTAATATGCTAAACTTCGTTTTAAATTCCTTAATTCACTTTTGTTTATTCCATAAAGATTTTCCCGACATAATGATACCTGCCCCGACCAGATCCGTGACTCTGTTGCGATACAGATGAATTATCTACTCAGAAAGCTTATAAAATAATTTAATATGCTAAACTTTGTTTTTAAATTCTTTAATTCACTTTTGTTTATTTCATAAGGATTTTCCCGGCATAATGATACCTGCCCCGACCAGATCCGTGACTCTGTTGCGATACAGATGAATTATCTACTCAGAATAGTATTATAAAGTGGCTATCTTTTATGCTGTATTGTAGATCACTTCTGGTATGTGCGTGCAGAACCTTTATTTCAGCTGGGACTGTACAATATATGTGTATTAAAAGACGGAGCTGTCTTTTATTGTATTATAATAATTATTAATATTAAAAATAGATTAAGAAAGGCATTCTTATTCCAGCATGCATTAATGACACTAACGGGCAACGGCAAAACAGTGGTTCTGTATCGTATCGCTCTCGCTCGGCATCGCTCTCTGCACTATCTCGCATACGTGCACGCGCACTGAATAAAGACCACAATGTACCTTTAATCCCAATATTCGTCTGACCACACCCCTATCAGCTTACCCATATAAGCAGGGGTGGGGCCACCCACTCTCCTCCTTCTCGCTTTCACCACAAGGAAGAAGTGCCTCGGTAGATCCCCACACTTGACACCATGATGGAAGAAAGGTTTAGGAGCAGCTTTGGGAAACAAGGATACGTTGACATCATATCTTTATTTTCTCTCTCACTATTTTCGAGAAAATACGGCGATATTGTCTTCGTACTGGAGTGTCTGGAAGATGATGATCATTCTAAAAACCCTCCACCGGTTTTCGTATTGGGAGCACGCCGCTGCATGCTTCTCAACTGCAGTTCCTTGCTGTGTTTGTTGGGGTGAAACCTGTCAGGCCACAGCTGAACTGTCGGACATGCCGCTGTTGTGAGAAGCGGTGCGTTCCAGGTTGGGTGAGTAGTGTTTGCTGGCGGGCTCCACTTGTCTGTTAGTGCTATGGGGGCTACTTGACAAAGTTTATGGAAACCGGCCCCAGGCTAGGGTCCTTTGTTCAGCCACCTAGGCGACAGAAGACCTTGGTCTGAAGTCCATTATAGTTTTAACTAGTGGGCCGCGACCATTGACACTGGTGATCCCTGTGTGTTCTGGACGAGTGGATTCTCTCTGTCACCGTGTTAAGGCCCCATCTTTCATATCCAAATGAGAGTATTCCTTCACGAGGGGATATGTGCATGTAATGTGCGATAGCGGCAGATTCATGTTCAAAGTCAGCTACACAGGCCAGTTGGTACTGTGCTGATTCCGTCGGATGTGGTAAAGTCACCGTTGTGAAGCGGTGTTGACATCTTGTTTTCTCTTTTCTCTTAAAAAGTGAGGAGAGGTTCAGAACGGCGGCCTGTCTGGGTGAGTGTTATGTCATTGTTTACATGTTCATAGCTTACGGTTAGCCAGTCAGCTGTTAACTGCTGCGTTAGCCTGCTGGATCGCTGCATGGCCTGCTTAGGGCCTACTATTAGCCAGTCAGCTGTTAGCTGCGGGGCTAGCATGTCGTGGTCGCTAGGTAACGTTAGCTTGCTGCTATGGCCATGGCCTGGCGCGGGGTAGCTTAGCTTCTCGCGCGCCGCCGTGAGCTCGCTTCTGATCGCGTGCGTCGTTAGATCGGCGTCTCGCGAGCAGAAGCAGTAGCACCCGAACGGTTGGAGCGGCCGTTAGCTTGATGCTAGTCTGTTGAACGTGCTTTGATTTTAACATGTTTTACACTCTTGACCACGACGTCATCCTTGACAGGGGATGTTTTCGTCGACCCTGCCCTGAGCCAGGACGGCAAGGTTGCATCAACAGGGGACTGTAGTGCGGGTTGGGGCGGTGACGCTGCCCAGTTCGGACAACACAGGAGCGGCTGTGTTTCCTACGGTGTCTGTGACTGCACTTCGCTGATCTGCGTTCCGGGTAGGAACGGGGTTGACCAGACCTCATAACACGTCTTCTGGTTTTACTTTGCTAAATGTATTGTGAATAACGGTGTTTTTCCCAAAACGTGTGTTGCTACAATGCATTTAGGATACGTTGCGGGTTATGTGTGAGCTGTTTTTGTCACTGGCAGTTAGCTTCTCCGTGCAAACGGGATGTAATGATCTGGTTGTTGTGTGAGAAACACGGCCGTGTACTCACAACTAAGGTAACTAACCTATGAAGCTATGCTTGGTGACAAGTGAGTAAAAGAATGTTCTTTCTCAGACTGTAATGACAATGAACAGTGTGTTCACACATTAACAGGTTTTCCTGTTTTAACTGGCCGTATTGAGGGTAAAATAGGAGGATTGTGTTTTTCCCCCCCGGTTCCCTGGGGACTTTTTCATCCTCCTATCAGACATGTTGTGCATTAATTGTGTCTTTTGTGTGGTAGGGATACGATGTAACTCTTAGCTTGATTGCTGAGGTTGTGCTGAATCTGCTGGAGAAACTTATTTCCTAAAGGGAAATTGGTTTGGTTGCTGTCATGTGTGCTTAGCAAGGCCTGTGGTCGATACTAATCAAGAATGATGTATTCTCTCATTGTGAAAAAAACGGCGTTCCTCTATTGAGTGTTTTTGCCATTTTTTGTAGGTGATGATGGGTTGTGTGTGTCATGTGACCTACAACTGGGTTGTACTGGCCACAGAAGCACATGTGTATGTTGGACCGGGGTTCTTAGAGCCCTCTCTATTCTGTGTTTTTCCTTAGTAAAAATCAGATAGCAGGTTAGCTCATGCGCTGTGTGGAGCTGTGAAACGCTTCATAGAGCTGACTATGACTGTGTCATATTCTCTTTTTGTCGTTACATCGTATCATGGGTGTGGGGTCGTAAAGGGGTGAACTGGTAACCTTTCCTCTCCCCATTGTTCTGTCGGTCAGGGGTACACCCCCTGTCCTTCAAGGTTCCCGTCACGTGGCGGTTCGGCACGTTACGGGGGGGGGGGGGGGGAGGGAGTTCCTGGTCCCACGGCCTGGTATATTGGGCGTGTGCACCGCAGGAATTCCCCCGCCATAGAGTACGTCACCGTGCGCGTCTCTGTTGGTAGGACTTCCGTGTGCTGTTCAGGTCCATGTGATGGATCTGTTTTCAGGGGGGGTGGTCAGGGCTCCTCCTCACCAAGCGCCTATTCAGGCCTTCTGTGAGTTCGGACTCCTTCTTCCATGTGAGGAAGCCTCCATCAGAGTACAGAGCTTTCCTCCTCAGATTGTCAAAGTGAGTGGACCCTCTAGAAGGGTCCTTTTCTATTGTATGTATATTCGATTCAATTCGTTTATTGAGTGTGTATGGGTTCAGTGCCTCTTCCCCGGAGGCCCTAAAACCAGTTTTTTACATGGCTCAAGGTGCAATATATTCTTTTCAATCTGTACAGCTCGCGTGGGAAGTCTCTCTGGGGATCCCCGTCTCTTTCCTATGGGAGGGTGGTGGGATGTAAAAATGTGAACATTTTTTACCCCGGCTGTGTAGACTGGGATACATACTGTTGATGCTTCCTTCTTTCTATTCCAGAAGTGTTGGAGTTAGGGAGTGTCACACCCCTCTTGTCGTTCCCCTGGGCGCCTTGGGGATTCAATGACAGGTCTAAATAGCCTGTTCATTGATGGGGGTGTGTCCCGACGCACGTATAGTGCTAGCTCGCTGTAAACAGGCGATTGACTGGCACGCCTTGGTTGCTTGTGGTTGAAACAGCATTTTTATAAAGCAACTGAGATGGGGGTTTTTCCTCTTCCGACGACCACATCCCATGACCTGGGTGGGTTGTCGACGGATTCTCGTTCATGTCTGGGGGATGATGACGGGATGGATCTGAACATATGTGGTGGGGTCTCACGCCCTTGGGGTGGGCCACCAGGCGCGGTTCGTCCGAACGTCTGGGTGGCGCCTTCTTTTCATGTTAAGATCAACACGCATATCTGCCCTTCTCCTGGAGTAGGCATGTCGGCGTGGTTAGGGCACGGGACTGGTTCTGGTCACGCTGGTCCAGATCAGTTGAACCCGTTGTCCGCCGGGGATGCAGATCTGCTGTTCTGGTACCCTGAGGGACTTGGGCTTTTTTCAGGGGGAAAAATGCCAGGTCGGTCTGGGTGTCACAGGGTTAAGCGCTATGGAGACCCTGGTTGGGTATGTTTTTACTCAGCACTGTCGTCATGGCTTACAGCCATGCCATTCTGTACGCGCTCGATCTCGTCGGATCTCGGCCGCTACACAGGTTGGTCCTGGTTAGTACTTGGTTGGGAGACCGCCGGGGAATACCAGGTACGGTGTGCTTAGGGGCTGGTTCTCCATTATTTTTCGCTCCTCTCTCACGCATGGCGAAGAGGGGCCTGTGGGGGTGGTTTTTTGACCTCCTCTGGTGACCCTGTGCTTCCCGTACCGCCAGGCCCGGTCCGAAGTGATGTTTGCGACCCGTAGGCCTGGGTTAACCCTTTTTGGAAACTGAAACACTTGTACTGCGGTATAGCCGGTGTATACCCGCAGGTGTGTTTTGGAGTTTTTTCTTGAGGGGTTATAGGAACAACCACCGCATTGGGTAACACCGAGGTGGTTGATTCCCTGGTGTGTTGGAGCAGTGTCAACTCCCGGGTTCACCGTTTGAGGGTGCCCCTGCACGTTCATGACGTCTGCCAATCGTGTCAGCCTTCTCTGCCTCGACCCCTCTGGGTGGGGGTTTTTAAATGGAGGCTTGGTCATGCAACACCACCAGCTTACGCTCCTTCCGCCGGGGCGGCTGTGTTCAGCTGTCCCCTCTGGCGCCTGTCTCGTCCGCAGTCTCCAGGCTAGGGTTAACAGCCTGTTGCCTGGTTTTTCCCCGGTGCGCTGCCTGCTTCCGTTGGTTAACCTTTTTTGTGTGCTTACGGCCATGCTGACTGCCTGTTCTGCAGGGTCAGTGTGCCAGGCGGTGTACTATTGGGGGGACAGGGCCCGCTCGGCTTACGGCCATACCAACCTGAACACGCCCGATCTCGTCCGATCTCGGAAGCTAAGCAGGTTCTGGCCTGGTTAGTACTTGGATGGGATTCCGCCTGGGAATACCAGGTGCAGTAACTGAGGGGCCTTTGTCCGAATACGCTGGCGATGTGGGGGGCGGGGCACTACGTGCCCACCTGGTGGGGTCTTGATGCTGGCATCATGGACTTCTCCGGGCCCCCATTCTAGGGAGTCCAGTCCTTTTGGTGGGTCTGGGTCTTCCTTCGTGCTCCGCTGCTACGGCCTTGCCACGGGGTTGGGTTTGCCCTTGACCCCGTGATTCTGGGGGCAGTAACGAGGTTGTTCCTCCGTTCGTTCCCGGGTGGCATGCGGGTTGTGCGTGTGTGTAGTCGTGGGGTCAAGCCACGGTCTGCTCACCCTGTGCGTTGAGTTGCTTGAGTGCCTCTTCGCACGGTCGGGTCCGTCGCCCTCCCGTGAAGCCCCTAATAGGGGGGGTGCCCGCCATTAGGGTGGGTCGGGGGGGCTCGGCCCTCCCTGTTCTGATGGTTTGTGGGGGGCTGTCAGCGGGGTGTATTTGTCGGCCGTTGGCTCTCGCTCGGCCTCCCTTGTGCAGAGAGCAATGCCGAGCGAGAGCGATACGATACAGAACGTTAGGTTATGACTATAACCAAGTTCTGTTAGTATAGCGACGCTCGGCATCCGACGCCGCTGCAGCCTTTGACCTCGCCTTGTGGCGAAAGCTTGGGAAGGAGGAGAGTGGGTGGCCCCACCCCTGCTTATATGGGTAAGCTGATAGGGGTGTGGTCAGACGAATATTGGGATTAAAGGTACATTGTGGTCTTTATTCAGTGCGCGTGCACGTATGCGAGATAGTGCAGAGAGCGATGCCGAGCGTCGCTATACTAACAGAACTTGGTTATAGTCATAACCTAACGTTAATGGTCTTTATTAGTGTTTGCGGTGTCCAGGCAGCAATGGTCTTTTAGGAAGTTAATAGGTATAATATCCGACAGTGTACAACACCCTCGGTTTAGTCCATTCTTCCACATTTCATGGGGGTGTCCATTACCGTATATGGTTAATCGGGGCGGTTTTGGTATGCAAATACGTGAAAGTGTGCACGAGCCTCGGCGCAGGGCCAAGGTGAGATTCATCATGATGACAGGTGTGCGTAGAACCTGCGTACGCACGTGTGGTGAATCCCAATATTTCTGTGCGTACACTGATTCTACATTCTGTGCTTACGTGTGGAAATAGAACATGTTCTACGTCCACGTTGATGAATGAGGGCCCAGGGGTCTCAAACTCATTCCATCGTGGGCCAAGTTTTCATTTGAACTACACATTGCACCAGGTGAGTTAGTTGAAGAGGTGAGCCAATTAGTGAAATCATCAGCTGGTGTTTAGGCAAGGCTGGAATGAAACCAAACATACACTTGGCCCACAATGGAATGTGTTCTGCGAACAGAGGACACTTTTTTTTCATTAAAATGATTTAATGCACTTCTCCATCGAATTTGAAAAAACATGTCAAGATAAACTAACATGGACGGCATTCACATCACAGCAGCCAGTTGTAAACAATTAAGGGTTTAGTTCTTTTTTTAATTTGTATATGTGGGTTCGACATTGCACATCCTAAGGTTCTTGTCAAATAGTTGAAAATCATTTTTAAATTGGCACTGGTTAGTGGTTAATGAAAATATCCACTGAAAGCTTGTTAGCATTTTGTAGCAATGCTAATGGAAACAAATGGGTTCAGCTTGCCAGTTTACCAAACCAGATACTGGCTAGCTGACCCCATTCACTTCCAACCCTAGCATTGCTACAAAATGTTAACAAGCTCACAGTGGACATTTCTCAGTAAGCGTAAGAATTTTAAATGGTTTTCAACTATTTGACCTGATTAAGTTGAGTCAAGTGTTCTGTTGGTGGTTTAGGAACCACTGCCATCGAAAAATACACATAAAATAATTGCTCACAACTGCTCACAAGACCAGAACGTTCCCTGTTAACTTCAGCAGTAGCTGTATTTACAATTTTTTTTTTTAAACCTTTTGGTTAACTTCAAAGATCCCTGCTTTCTAGTCTTGCACAAGGACCAATCAGCATGGGTATGGGTGGGTTCATTTTCCATTGATGGGGATTTGATTGGCTGTTTTTAAATAAAGTGCGGCAGCAGGATTGATAAGTTAATAACGTTAACATTAGTTCGGCCATAGAAACAAATATACTAATAAAAATAGTTGGACCTGCGAAATTAGTACTTTGTACTTTGTAGGTCTGCATTTTAAATGTAAGGAGTAAAAACTGTTTTTTTTCTCTGAAATGTAATTGAGTAAAAATACAAGTATACAAACCTAATAATACTCGAGTAAAGTACAAATGCCCAAAAACATTACTTAAGTATTGTAACAAGTACAATTACTCAAGTACTTTACACCCCTGTGCCACACCCACCGTTAGCATTTGTTAAGAAACATAAACGTGTTGTTTGAATGGTCAGAATATTGTTCCATTCATCATACTATCACCTCACAACTTCTTCTGTGTTTTGTAATATCTCAGGCTGGTCTCATTATAATCAACTCTACTGAGTTTAATGACCTATTTAACATTGGGCTACTCTCACAACAACCCACATATTTGCTGTAACAATCGGACTTATGGTTTAGGAGGAGATGTTCAAAAGATATAAACAAGCCTCATGCAACTTTTGGTTTCATCCATTAATGATCCTGAGCCAATTTGGTAGTAATTGGACTTACATTAATGAGGAGATGTCAAAAGTGTGTTTTACATAGAATCCAAGATGTCTATTTCTGGTTGTTATCTGGACATACCCTGCACATTTCATGATGATTGGCCTAGCGGTGGTTAACTTGCATCTATTTATGTGCTTAGCTATGACCTTTTTGACATTAACCTCTTAAGCCCTAGCCCTATTTTCTGAAAATCCGACTAAAAATACATACCTAAGTAAATGGAAGCTTGGCCCATTTGCATGTTCTTGGTATCTAGGGCCATCTATGGATCTCAGGGAATGTATTCCCAGTGTCAGAAATATTGTGTCTGTTACTAGGCTTGAGTAAATTGTAATGAACCAAAGGAGAATATCAATTATATATATATATATAAAAATAAATATTAATCTTTGACTGTGAATAACACCATTATATAATATAATCCCCTTTCCAATGGCAGAGTTCAATCTGGATTTATTATCACCAGGCGTGCAGCAAAAACTGTGAATGAAATCTACTGTAAGTACAGTTACTTTTTTATAATGGCAATTTCTCCGCATTTTTCATCAGATTGCAACGCCGTTTTTGCTAGACCTTCACAGAAAGGTAGAGAAACTAACTGCGTTCTAATTTATGCCAATAACGTTCAGGTTTGTGGTAGATAATAAAAAATGATTCCACAAGTCATATGATTGACGTTCTTCGAAATTCCAACGCCGATCGAAAGCCCTGGGTCTTGTCTCCTATGACTACAAACAAAATGGCAGTGCGCATTTCCTAGCATCGCTAGTTTCTGGATAGATTTCCTGGAAAGTACATTCAGAATGCCGCAAAATGTACATACATAGCCGAGATATTGATTTACATTTACAGAGGAAACAGAGCGGTGAATCAAGTACCACTAATAAAAGGACTAGTACTAGGCAGTCTGAAGCTCTATTCAATAGCCAAACTGATTGCCTTTTCTGCGGCACAAATGTTCATGAAGGACGTGCCGACTACAGTTACGTGAAAACAGACAACTTTGCAAAGTCTATATTGCAAAGCTGTGATAAACGAAATGATGAGTGGTCATTCAAAGTCAAAGGTAGAATTGAATACTATAATAGTGATCTACATGCTGCAGACTGTGTGTATCATAATGCTTGTAGCACACATTTCCGGTGTGACCGTGATGTTCCCATGGAATTTCAGCCTGATTGTAATCCAAAGCGGAGAAAGTCTGGAAGGCCAAAGAATGAGGACCAAGAACAAGCCTTCTCAAAAATGTGTGCTTACTTTGAAACAAATGATGATGGACAGCTGACCGTTTCTGCACTTAGGTGTAAAATGCAAGAGTATTTGTCTAAGGCCGATTCCATCCCATATAGTAATCAATACCTAAAAACATTGCTGATGCAACGATATGCAAATAGCATATTTATTGCAGAAGGAGATGGCTTGGATTGTATTGTTACAATAAGAGAGAAAACATCAGACATACTCAGATCCTACTATAACAACACAAAACAAAACAGTGATGAAGAGTCTGAGACGAGACACTTACTTGAAACAGCTGCAAAACTCATAAAAAGTGACATAATGACTAATGTTCCACCTGTTAATGAGTACCCGACTACAGAGACACTAAAACTACAGAATGCCCTTGATTATATTCCACAATCACTCCACATTGTGTTAAAAGCTTTGTTTGTCGGTAAAGAGACAGAGCAGAAAATTGCTAGTATTGGCCACGCAATCATACAGGCAGTCCGACCACGAGCTGTCCTTGCCCCTTTGCAAATTGGCCTAGCAGTGCAAATGCACCACTTAAACCGGTCTCGGTTCATTGTAGATATGCTGAATAAGATGGGATTCTGCTCTTCCTATTCTGAACTGCAGAGGTTTGAAATGAATGCTGCAAATTGTACTGCACCAAACATGCTTGGTAAGGATATTGATGTGTTGAACACGACCGTCTTATTTGCTGCAGACAATGTAAATCATAATATTCTAACAATTTATGGGAAAGGGACATTTCATGGGATGGGCATGATAGCTGCCTTGACACCAGGACAGAAGACAGACCAAAGGATTCCGAGGTTCAGAATTAATGAACTGAATCTTGTGCAGAGGTCAAAAGTTGTAATAATAGATTATCACTTTGCCAAACACTTTTGCAGAGACACCACATTTAAAGAACTTCCAAGACTCGCAGAATGTAGCAAGATGGTTGATCTGCTTTGGGAGTTATTGTTCAATTTCAAACAGCCTGCACCTGGTTGGCAGGGGATGATGCACATTATTCATAAGGGAGATGAACATCCAGGGCAGTCTTCAGTGAGATACTTACCAATGATAGACATGTACTCCGGAGACAAAACATGCATTCTGTCAACACTGGAGTTCATTTGTGGTCTGGCATCCAAACACCACCTTGCCCCAGTAGTTACATTTGACCAACCCCTATATTGGAAAGCAGCAGAGATAATCCTAGATTCACCACAGTGCAGTCACCTCAAGTCCTTTGTCCTGCTCCTAGGAGGATTTCACACATTTATGAATTTACTAGGAGCAATTGGTACACTGATGGACAGTACAGGACTTAAGGACATTCTAGGGGTAGTCTATGGGGAGAACTCAGTAGCCCACTGATGACAGGCAAATCAGTTCAGAGAGCATTCCATGGCCATCTTCTGGTTGACAAATGTCTTAACCGCATGATAATATCAGAAATGGTAGATGATAGTCATGAATTTGCAGCAATGGTTGAACAGTCTGAAGCAATGTATACCTCAATAGTTAAGGGTGAAATGCCATTGGAAACAGTGTTCACATCAGAGACCCTCATTACAATAAATGAAGAGCTGGGAAAAAGGAAGATGGAACTGTGTGCTAGATCCAAAACTAGTCAGTTGTCGCTAAATTACCAACACATGTTAGAAGTTGCTAGGTCACTGATAACAGCAGATCGCACAGGTTCCTGGCTTTTGCACCTACGCGCTGTTTCTGAATGCATGCCGATATTCGCTGCGGCTGGGCATTACAATTACTTGAAATCGGCACACTTTTATGTCCAAGAGATGAGTCAGCTTCACATCAACCACCCAGATGTCTTCAGACAATTTGAAAAGGGTTTTCATGTTATCCGTCGCAGCAGCCAATCATGGGCAGGCCTCAGCTCAGATCTTGTAATCGAAACAACATTGATGAGGTCATTGAAGACTACAGGAGGGATGACACATGGAAGTGGAATGACCGACAATCAGAGATCCCTTTGGACAATGTCAAAGAGTATAACACCGCAATGCAGGAGTTCTCAAACCAGACATACACAACATCAGAACAGCACAAGGATTCAACAGAGGCAAGGATGAAAAGGGATGCTGCTGACCTGTAGAAGATCACTTCAAAACTTGCTATATGTTCACCTTTCTCTCCAGACTCTTCTTTAAGGAATGTTGTTACAGGTGTTGTCGCTGAGGATGGAGTGAACGTGCATGATTATGACTCTGTTGGATGCACAAAATGATCGGACAGCCGGCATTCACATTTTCATTTAGTAGAAAGGATAAAGCCATAACCCTTGGACAAAAATCGTCTATCAAGGTTGCTCCTGATCGAATCATTGATTCTGCACTTCTTTTTCAACGTTTCCTTATTGTCTCCCAAACTGGAGAGCTGTCATTGGAGGAGGTTATGCGTTACGAACTCAGTCCTTTCCCTCCTGCCCTCTTTGAAGCCGGAAACGTCTTCCGCAAAGCTGATAAACCACAACTAGTGCACGCGATCTGTGATCATGCAAGTTGTTACAAAGGATCAGATTAAACCGAATATATATATTTATTGATTGATATATATTGCATAGTATTTGTATATCGTTTGATATCCCTTGTATATTCCTTGTACATATACACGGAATATCCCTTTAGCCCAGACCATAATATTTCATTCTCCTATTGGACAGCGGTCCAACGGCGCCAGGGACCGGCCTCCGGAGTCAGGTTCAAAGTCACCGTCAAGACATGTCTGGACATGCCCGGCCTTGCCCAGGGATACGCAACAGAAATGAGATTGGCACTAGTTTGTTCACCGTGCATATAAATACGGCGCAGGTGAATACAGAAGTATGTTACCCAATAAGTTGAAGCCTCACCCACGATACAACGTGCGGTGAAGTATGGCCTGTTTGGCCCCAGAATAGAGCATTGAGACCGCATGCGAATTAATAACTGAATTGTCAGAGTTTGGCGCTATACCGTCGAGTGCGACATATTTCTATTAAGTCAATAATAGTCTATTTGTGTATAGTGTATCGTGCGGCTAAAGTTCTACAGTGACCAGCATCCCCAACGCTTCCTCGTATTAGCTAGAGTTCTTATCCAGGCTGGGCTGCTTCATGGCGCTTTCACCCGAGGAGACCTAGACGAGAACCGTGTGGACATGTACACTGGATTAATCTACCCGACGACTACATAGCCCTTTGCGGCTGGAATATATTTGCTTTGGTCCTGTGATTTATGGAGCGGATAATCGCAGGCGCCTGCACGTGTTGGATTTACCCCGAGAGGAGCCAAGTCGAGTCTGCGCCTCAGAGAGCCTGAGGCCGGCTAGCTTTCTTCACTGTGGAGCTACAGTCTACGGAGAACAGCTGTATTCGTCTGTGGATCAAGAGGCTATTGCACCGTCTCCTGTACCCGGAGTCTCCTTAGTCATCGTTGACCAGACTCTCTACTACCGACAGATCTTCTACCCCTGCTGGCTTACAACCAGGGGGACCCTTCCAGTATCTCCCGCTATATTACTAGTGTACCATAGATATAATTCCCTAAGATTCAGGTTGTATAATTACCTCCTGCGTAACCAGAGAATGGACATTCATTGTTGATTTGCCTACGCACATTCATTTGCCTTACAAGTGCATTCAAAGTATAATAGAAAGTATATTATGTACCTTTTGCTCCATTAAATACTTGATTATACCTTTGTGTGGAACCGATTTCATTGTGGGAAGTGTTCATCATATTCATATATCATGTACTGTATGGCCAGTATTTAAAGTACATAAAGCGGTAGTGGTTTAATGATACCATACTTATCAATACAGTCAGGGAATTGTACCCCTCAGTTACAATTGGTCCTTCGAGCCGGAGGGTAACTAGTGTAATATTAATATAGTGGTATTAATATTGACATGGCCTATGATGAACACTCCACAAAACGGTTCTCCTAAAGTAGATCGCCCGCAGCGCAGACGGCAGCCACCTCCCTATCTAGAGGCATACACTGTCAGTCCAATACCTAGCTTTAAAAGGAAGTTAAATACGGATAGTAAAATTATGTCCAACCCTACCGACCAGGCTACCCCGCCAGTAGAGACCCTAGTGGGTTCTAACGTAACTGACCAAGCTCACGGGGGGGACCAGGAGGGACATGACACGACTTTACCCCCCGACAACGCCAACGTCGACGAGGTAGTCCCCGGAGAGCTCCAGGATAAAGAAAGCGCTCCAGGGACGGAACCCGACCCACCACAAGAAGAGACGCGCACCCAGGAGATGGATCTCCTCGGTACGCGACAGGAGAACGGATCTCCAACGAGTACTGCCGGGAGCCGATCGCCTCGACCGGCGTCTTCCCCCAGCGAGGCGGACAAGATGCTGGCACAGGCACTCATCGCCACCCTGGCAGCCTCTATCGAACGCGATCGACTTCAGGGTGAACGCAATCGACTCCAAGCGCGACAGACGAGCGAGCGCGAACAAGCTGCAGACGAACGAGAGCGCCTTCACGCGCAACTCCAAGCGCAAGCCCTCCGTGAACGCGAACATTCTGCAACCGAGCGAGAGCGCTTCCAGGCGCAACAAAGGAGTGAAGACGACCGCATAAGACTGGAGACCAGACGCCTCCAGACGGAAGAGAACATTGAGAGAAGCCGCGCCGATGCGCAGCACGCCGCAGCCAATGCACAGCGCGACGCCGCCAATGCCCAGCGCGAAGCAGCGCGCGACGCCGCCCGTGCCCAGCGCGAGACAGAGCGCGACCGGCTGCAGGCGCAGCTGATGGACAAATTGATCACCATGGCGACACCCCCTCTCTCCGCACGGAGCTCCCGGAGATCGTCACGACAAGGGTCTAGGACACATTCCCCTACCCGACTAAGCGACCCGGGACCCCGCCAACAGGAGGATCCTGTCCACGTCTCCGAGCCCCCTCCCCGGCCGGTCCATACGAGACCCAGCAACCGGGAAGAACCGGACCACGCCAAGAGACTGAACAGAAGACTCCAGGTCCTAGCAGAGGAAGAGGAGGAGGAAGAGGAGGAATGTCAAGCCGACCAGCAGCAACGTACTCTGGACCAGGAGGCCCAGTACAGCCCCGACCAGCAGCAACGTACTCTGGACCAGGAGGTCCAGTACAGCCCAGACGTCAGCCCTGAGGCCCTGCGCTACAAACCCCAGACTCAACTCACGGGTGAGTTTGACGCACCGCCAGCCCCGAGGAACAGAACCTGGGTACCCGACCTTCGGTACCCACCAAGTACCAGCCCAAGACGACACGCAAGAGGAGACTCGCCTAGGAGGCCTCTCCCCCAACGCTCACCGATGTGCCAGTCATCCATGGCATCGTACCATGGCACACCGACGTTCCCGGACTTCACACACGAGAACAGAGCACAGTACACAGAGCTACGAATGTGCTTAGAGACTATGCTGTCCGACGTACAAGATGAACCGTACAAGTATGCTATCCTACTCAAGCACCTGAAGGTGCCCAGAGTGCACAATATAGCGCTGGCATATTCCAGCTCTACTACCCCATACACCGCGGCTCTAGTAGCCCTCGACCAACGTTATGGACGCATATGGGACTATGTGATACAGGAGATAAGAGACATTGACCGTCTCCCCCCAGCCAGAGACAACAGAGCATTAGATGACCTCGCTATCAAGGTACAGTCCCTGGTAGGGATGCTGGGGTCCCAAAAGGAAAAAGGGATCTATGAACTGTACGCTAACTCTAATGTAGAGAGGATACTAGAGAAGCTCCCTCCCGCCCGACAAGAGCGTTTTCGGCGGCAGAGAGACTACCGCGACCCCAACAGTCCAGAGGCATCCCTCCTAGACCTATCTGAGTTCCTCGCCAGGGAGGTCAGTAGCCTACGACTCGACACGTTCGTATGGAGTGGACCAAGCCCAAGACTCGGACCTCGGGGATCAACGGATAACCGCCGGCTGGTGACCGTTATGCACCAAGCCGAATCAGTACCGCAGCACAAGAACCACCACACCCCCTCGACGAAAGAGGACCAGTGGAAGATTGAGTGCCAGTACTGTGAGGGAGAACATCGGCTGTACCAATGCGACACTTTCGGGAAGCTGACCACGGACGAGGTGAGTCAGTGGATCAAGGACCACCGCCGCTGCTTCCGCTGCGCGCGCAGCCACCTAGCAGCTGAGTGCCGCTTGAAGAAGAAGTGCAGCAGGTGCGGTGGCACCCACTTGGAGGTCCTGCATGACATCAACAGGCGTCAGCCAGGACAACAGAGTGGGCCCGTCGCGGTAATGTACCATGCCGAGGCGGTGGCACCAGTACCGAAGAGCCACCAGACCGCTCCCTGGTGTCCCGACTGCTACAGCAGACACTGGGAGTCACGGTGCGACTCGCACCAGATAGATTCTGTGTCACCACAGACAGGTGACAACCCCCCGGCAAAGGAGGTATGGAAGATCGACTGTACATACTGCCGAGGAGGACACTGGCTGGACCAGTGCGACGTGTTCCCGGAACTGACCATCGCCGAAATGGAGCAGTGGATTGCGTCTGACCCCCCACAAGCCGGTCACCGCCGATTCTTGTGCGAGGATAACATGATAAGAATAGCCCGACGAGGCAACCGACCAACAGGAGTGCTCCACATAGACCCCAAGCAGAGCGGGACCCCCCGAGTGCTCCTCAAAGTGGTCAGAGTGCTCCTGAGCTGCGAGGACAAGGTCCTGGACACTTACGCCGTCCTGGACGATGGGTCTGAAAAGACTCTCCTCCTCGCTTCCGCAGCAGCCCAGTTGGGCCTGCGTGGTGTCAAAGATACCATGACCATACGCACCATCAGAAGGGACCAGAAGACCATAAAAGGTGAAAAGGTCTCCTTCAAGATAGCAGCGGTGGACCAGCCCGAGAAGCAGTATAGTATAACCAACGTCTTCACCAGCCACGACATAGGCCTGTCTCAGTACACCTACCCCATCCCACAGCTGATGGCTAAGTATGTGCACCTACGTCAACTACCTATACCGCTTATCGACGGCGCCACACCGACCCTGCTCATCGGCTCCGACCACGCGGACCTCATTCTCCCAATTGAGGCGGCCCACATCGGACCCAAAGGATGCCCAGTCGCGGTTCAGACCCGACTGGGATGGACGCTCCAGGGCCCCCTCTACGGACTTGACAGTCAACCCACGTCTACACGCTGCCTACACACAAAGGCGAGCGACACCGGCCACTCCCTCGTACAGCAGAGGCTATTGACATTAAGCGAGAGGCCCGTGAGAGAACCGTGGGCACCAGAGGGAGTTCCGAACTCCACCCCCCTCAGCTGCGCTCCAGACGTAGCTGACCTCGAACCCAGCACCCCAAGCGACTCCTTGACGGGGCGGCCGGGACCGGCCCCTCCTCAGACGGGGTACAGAGCAAACAAGAGAAACAGACGGAGGAGGAGGAGGCACAGCCAAGCACAGATCAAAGCAGTCTCAGGCCCGCTTCCTCCTAAGCCCCCCTTCATCCCATCCAGTCGTCATGACCATAGACCAGTCACTACCCCGAGCTGCGTGGCCGGCCGGCCGCGTAAGCAAAGTGACCACTGGTGCCGACGGAAAGGTCAGAGTGGCAGAAGTGCTCGGCCAAGGGCGGACATACAACCGACCCGTGGCGAGGCTGATAGAGTCGCCAAGGCTCCCCGACTCGCTTAATGACGACCATGACCCCTGACTTTGTGAACTGCCTACCCTCACAACGGACATTGAGTAGTGGACAGTGCGGTTAATCTGTCTCTGCTTAGCTAATTAGGTGGGACTAATTAGGGGGCGGCTGTTACAAAGGATCAGATTAAACCGAATATATATATTTATTGATTGATATATATTGCATAGTATTTGTATATCGTTTGATATCCCTTGTATATTCCTTGTACATATACACGGAATATCCCTTTAGCCCAGACCATAATATTTCATTCTCCTATTGGACAGCGGTCCAACGGCGCCAGGGACCGGCCTCCGGAGTCAGGTTCAAAGTCACCGTCAAGACATGTCTGGACATGCCCGGCCTTGCCCAGGGATACGCGACAGAAATGAGATTGGCACTAGTTTGTTCACCGTGCATATAAATACGGCGCAGGTGAATACAGAAGTATGTTACCCAATAAGTTGAAGCCTCACCACGATACAACGTGCGGTGAAGTATGGCCTGTTTGGCCCCAGAATAGAGCATTGAGACCGCGTGCGAATTAATAACTGAATTGTCAGAGTTTGGCGCTATACCGTCGAGTGCGACATATTTCTATTAAGTCAATAATAGTCTATTTGTGTATAGTGTATCGTGCGGCTAAAGTTCTACAGTGACCAGCATCCCCAACGCTTCCTCGTATTAGCTAGAGTTCTTATCCAGGCTGGGCTGCTTCATGGCGCTTTCACCCGAGGAGACCTAGACGAGAACCGTGTGGACATGTACACTGGATTAATCTACCCGACGACTACATAGCCCTTTGCGGCTGGAATATATTTGCTTTGGTCCTGTGATTTATGGAGCGGATAATCGCAGACGCCTGCACGTGTTGGATTTACCCCGAGAGGAGCCAAGTCGAGTCGGCGCCTCAGAGAGCCTGAGGCCGGCTAGCTTTCTTCACTGTGGAGCTACAGTCTACGGAGAACAGCTGTATTCGTCTGTGGATCAAGAGGCTATTGCACCGTCTCCTGTACCCGGAGTCTCCTTAGTCATCGTTGACCAGACTCTCTACTACCGACAGATCTTCTACCCCTGCTGGCTTACAACCAGGGGGACCCTTCCAGTATCTCCCGCTATATTACTAGTGTACCATAGATATAATTCCCTAAGATTCAGGTTGTATAATTACCTCCTGCGTAACCAGAGAATGGACATTCATTGTTGATTTGCCTACGCACATTCATTTGCCTTACAAGTGCATTCAAAGTATAATAGAAAGTATATTATGTACCTTTTGCTCCATTAAATACTTGATTATACCTTTGTGTGGAACCGATTTCATTGTGGGAAGTGTTCATCATATTCATATATCATGTACTGTATGGCCAGTAATTAAAGTACATAAAGCGGTAGTGGTTTAATGATACCATACTTATCAATACAGTCAGGGAATTGTACCCCTCAGTTACACAAGTGATGCAATCCTAGATTCTGTACCAGAAACGGAGCATTATGTTCTTGATGGTGGTTCACTCCTTCACCGAATACAATGGAAGCACGGACAAAGCTATGGTAAAATTGCACAGTCATATGCAGACTTCACCATCCAACATTATGGCTCAGCTACAACCATTGTGTTTGATGGCTATGAGGATGGGCCATCCATTAAAGACAACACACATCAAAGAAGAGGAAACAATATTCATCCCATTGTCAACTTCACTGCTGAGACAGAGTTCTCAGGTAAGAAGGAGGAGTTCCTGTCAAGAGATCTGAATAAACAGAAACTGATCCACATGATAAGTGATGAACTGAAAGAACAGAATTGCACTGTGGTCAATTCACTTGGAGATGCTGATGTAGACATAGTAAGGGCCGCAGTGGGATCATCTCTTCTTCACACCACGACGCTGATTGGAGAAGATACTGATCTCCTCGTCTTACTTCTTTACTATGCACAGAGAGATAGCAAGGGCCTTTATTTCAGATCAGACAAGTCGAAAGCTGATGGCAGTTTTAAAGTGTATGCCATAAACCATTTGAAAGAAGTACTCGGACAGGATGTGTGTTCTCAGTTGCTGTTCATCCATGCTGTGACTGGCTGTGACACAACTTCCCGGATCTTCGGAGTTGGCAAAAAGACAGCATTCCAAAAACTTGTAAAAGGGGATCCTGTCCTTCAGGCTTGTGCCAATGCATTCACTGTACCAAACCAGACAACAGATGTGATCGATGACCTTGGGTGCCAAGCAATGGCTGTCTTTTTTGGTGGAAAGTGCACAGATTCGCTTGCAAAAATGAGATATAACATTTTCAGCAAGAAGGTTGTCTCAGCTTCATCAACGGTAACGCCTGAACGTCTACCACCAACTGAATCTGCTACCAAATTCCACTGTCGTTGAGCATACTACCAGGTCATGGTCTGGATGGGAACAGATGATGGTATAGATGCTCTAGACTGGGGCTGGAACCTGCAGGACAATAGATTTGTCCCACTCATGTCAACAATGAATGCTGCTCCAGACAGTCTCTTGAAGGTCATTCATTGTAACTGTACCACTGCCTGCAAGACACTTCGCTGCTCATGCAGAAAATATGGACTACCTTGTACTACTGTCTGTGGACCATGTCAACTTCATGAATGTGACAATCCACATAACAAGTTTCTCCCAGAGGATCCTGAAGATGATGATGATGAGTAGGCCTAAAGACCACAATAAGTGGGTCATTTATTTTGTGTTCAACACCAAAGCCAGCCTTCTAGGTTGAATATAATAACCAATTTTAATTTTAGCCAAAATAAGCTACAGGCAGCCATTTTGATGATGCAAATAATGCATTCCTAGCAGATATATTTAGCTAGATATTTTGCTCGTTATTAATGTATAGAGGTGCCAGAATCAGTTTATAAATCCTTTAGAAATGTTTTCCCATTTGAGATACAGGCATTCTAAGCTCCCAGTCGTCATTTTGGACACCATTTTGAAAATTAAGCCTCTTCGGAAGGTGTATTTCCCTATAACTTTAGTATGTTCCTAAGTATGTCTAGGGGTACTTGGGGTACCAGAATCAAATGACAAAATCATTTATATAATTTTTATATTGACATATATATAGCCATTTTAAGCTTGGCCAGCCGCAATTTTGGACGCCATCTTGAAAATGAAGCCTTTCTGGAAGGTGTATTTTCCTAGATTTTTAGTATGTTAGTGAGCATGCCCAGAGGTACCAGAATCAGTTCAGAAATCCTTTGCACCATTTTCTTGATTTGAGATATAGCCATTTTAATCGCCCCGGCGCCATCTGGGACGCCATCTTGGAAATGACGGCTTTCGGAGGGGTCGATTTTGGTCGACTTTTAGTATGTTATTTAGCACGCCCAATACTACCAGAATCATATATTGACTCGCCTAACACGCGCCAGTGCATGGACACATACGCACACTCATACACACATATACACCTATGCATAAATACAGACATAAATGCACATACAGACTCCAAATGCTCACACACTCTCTCACACACTCTCTCACACACTCTCTCACACACTCTCTCACACACACACACACACACACACACACACACACACACACACTCACTCACTCACTCACTCACTCACTCACTCACTCACTCACTCACTCACTCACTCACTCACTCACTCACTCACTCACTCACTCACTCACTCACTCACTCACTCTCACACACAGTCACTCACACACACACAGGTACTGAAACACGAGGAAGAGGAGGGTTTGGTAATAGAACATTTGCGATCATTGACCCTGGCGTCAGTTGAGATACGACACCTCGGCGGCGGCGGAGGAGCCCCGGCACACGGCCTGAGAAAATGGCAACATTAAAAGCCTGCGACAAAACTCCATTTTCTTTTGAGCCAAATATTAATGATCTTTCATTTGGGTCTCATCAGAGATGCGGCCGTGGGAAGATTGCATTCTGTGTTGGTAGAAGCCCAGAAGACGAGACACTGGATAATAGCCAATAGGGTGTTTGGAGACAAGGAGAGAGAGAGAGAGAGAGAGAGAGAGAGAGAGAGAGAGAATGAAACAAGAAACAACCAATTCCCATGATGGGTGTGTGTGTGGTGTGGGGGGGGGGTCGGAGAACGAGGGGAGCGGTTAAGGTTGAGGAGAAGGTGGAGGAGGTGGTGGAGAGGGTGAGAGAAAAAAACGGATAGGAGAAAGAGAGATTGGAAATTGAAATTTATGACATTGAAAATGAGTCTGACGAGGAGACAGGAGCCCAGGTCCCTCTGCACTCGCTCCTCTTGATGGTAGCAGCACCACTCAACCTTGCAATGAGGGCAGATCAAACAAAAATAGGCTGTAGGGAGGGGGGGCCGGGGGGGGGGGCATGGGGGTGCGCTGAGCGCTGGATGAGAAAAAAGGGAATGAAGGAGGAGAGGAGTAGGGGAAGGTGGAGGGATGGAGGAGGAGCGGGGAGGGAGCGGAGGTATAGACAGAAGTGAGGGAGGACATTAGAGGGTGAGATGACGGTGTTGTCAGTGAGCGATGGGAAATCACTGGCGGCTACATACAGTCAACACAGACAGGCGGCCGGGCTGCCCGCGCACATGGGCCGGGGAGGCCTGTCTCCGTGGCGATGGCACTGACAAATGGAATATTTTGGAAGGAGTTAATCAGAGGAAAATGGGCTTTCATCTGCTTGCTGCCCCGCTCTGCCGCTCGCACGGGGAGAAATGATTGCCTGTCCCCTCTCTCTCTCTCTCTCTCTCTCTCTCTCTCTCTCTCTCTCTCTCTCTCTCTCTCTCTCTCTCTCTCTCTCTCTCTCTCTCTTCTCTCTTCTCTTTCTCTCTCTCTCTCTCTCTCTCTCTCTCTCTCTCTCTCTCTCACTCATTGAGTGTCGCTACTGAACCCTGCGAAGGTTATAAAAAGAGAGTTTATCAGAGGTGTTTTACAACGGGATATGGAGACACTAATTCATACGTGCGCACGTACACACACACACACACACACACACACACACACACACACACACACACACACACACACACACACACACACACACACACACACACACACACACACACACACACACACGCGCACACTCACTCACACACGCTCTCTAACAGACATGTGCATTTGACTGATTTGAGGATGAAGATAGATGGTTTGGCTTAATGTTAGACATTCTCAAACATTCTCTCACATTCTCGTGGTCCTGTGTAGTTAAATGGGTGGTCTGAGTATGGCACTAACCATGCCAGGGTTAAGGGTTTGATTCCCACTTGAGTAAAAAATGTTTTACGAAAAAGTTATTATCATGTAAAACGTTTTGTGAAGAACAGTGCTAGATAAATGCATTCATTCATTCAACAAAGGTCTCTCACTCAGAAAATACAAATATATCACTATTGCTGGTGATATGTGAAGATGTTTTTCCTCCTATTTTCATTATTTTCATTATTTTATGTTTTCACTTGAATCAAAACTTTGTGGAATTTCAGCAGTTTATGCTTTGAACAGGTTTCACGGCCCATGTTTCTAACCCTAACCTAACCACCAGGCCCATGCACGCCTTCTAAAGAACAGTACATTAAAACATTTTATTGAACTTCACAAAATATATATATATTTATTTTATTATTATTATTTATACTTTTTTGGGGGGATGGCGTTTTTACCCAGACAGTAGCAATTAAATCAATTCATATCAGAAAAGGGATGTTTGAATTTATATTACAGAACCAATATTTACAGACTTACAGACTGATTTTAGATTACAGAACCGATACTGACACACCGATTTCAGATAACAGAACCAATACATACAAACTGATTTTAGATTACAGAACACATACTTAGACTGGTTTTAGATTACAGAACCAATGCTAGTCAAGTCAAGAGTCAAGTCAAGAGTTTTATTTGTCACGGCATACAAGTATACAATGAGATGCGGGTGGTCTTGCCCGCAACGATGTGCAATACAGTAGTAACAACATATAATAGAATCCAATAAACAACATTGTGCAATAAACAGTAACATAGTAGGGCATATCGGTATTTGTACATAAGTTATTTACAGAGCATGGAGGACATGCTAGGTCCTGTGTTAGTGCATACACTGTTAGCTACGGATGAGGCACTGGGTCTTTCTGTACATTGCTATTTTATACAATCTCAGGTTATACTATACTATTTTTAAAGTGACCTTTCCTTAGTGGCCATAAGTGTGGGCGTGTGCAGCATGAGTGTGTGCTTGCTCATGTTAAAGTGGCTGCTAGTGTGTGAGCGTGTACAAGTGTGTGTGTCGTGTGTGTGCTCATGTGTGCTTGTGTGTGGAGAGTTCAGTGTTCAAGGCTCTGATGGCCTGGGGGAAGAAGCTGAGCCGAAGCCTCTCTGTCCTAGTAGCTGGGGTTCGCAGGTGTCTGTCTGACCTTAGCAGCATGAACAGGCTGTTGTTGGGGTGGTATGGGTCTTTCATTATTCTGCAGGCTCTGGATTTGCACCTCTTTTTGTATAGAACCTGCAGGGGTGGTAGTGCAATACCCGTGGTACGCTCGGCTGAGCGCACCACTCTCTGTAGGGCCTTCTTGTCCTGTGCTGTGCTGTTTCCATACCAGGCAGTGATGTTTCTAGTCAAGATGCTCTCTACAGCTCCGGAGTAGAAGGACTGGAGTATCTTCCCAGATACTCTGAACTTCCTTAACTGTCTCAGGTGGTAGAGGCGCTGCTTCACCTTTTTTACGACTGAGTCTATGTGTGTTGACCATGTCAGATCCTCTGAGATGTGGACCCCCAGGTAATTAAAGCTGCTCACCCTGTCCACGGTAGCCCTGTTTATCCTCAGTGGTGTGTGTGTCTCCTGCTGTCCTGGCACCAGCGTTCCAGTACCTCAACCTCCTCCCGGTAGGCCTTCTCGTCGTTGTCCGAGATCAGCCCCACCACCACTGTGTCGTCTGCAAACTTCACTATGGAGTTGGAGCTGAACTTGGCCACACAGTCGTGTGTGTCAGAATGCAGGTAGGTGAATTCCAATGGTTGAAGGCAATCACAGAGACAGAGAGTGTTTACTCTTGAACAGGTTCGACTTTAATAGTAAGAACACAGAGTAAATTCTAAGAGAGAACAAGTGCTAAAAGCACAAGTGTAAGATAAGGTAAATGGGAGCTTATTGGAGGTCCACAGTAGAACCGTCCGCGTTATCCCCGAACGCAATTAGTGAAGACCTGACAATGGACAAGCAGAAGAGAGGTATGTTAAATAGAGACCAAATACCAACATTCCACACACACCCCCGTGACAGCCAATCAGGAACCACCCCTAAGTGACAGCACTAATTGACAGGGAAATGACAGGTGACAAGCCCAGTGACATATGCCAGGAATGTGGGTGGTCACCGACCGAGGTCGGTGTCCAGAACGTAACAGTACCCTCCCCCGACGAACGGCACCAGACGTTCACCTAGGAGCCTCGGGATTCAGCCGCCGGAAATCAACGATCAGGCTGGGATCTAAAATATCCCTTTGAGGCACCCAAGAACGCTCTTCTATCCTGTACCCCTCCCAATCCACCAAGAACTGAAACCCCCTACCCCTCCGCCTACAACCCAGTATCCTCCGCACCGTGTAAATGGGTTGACCGCCAATAAACCGGGGCGGAGGAACCACAGGCAGTGGCGGGGCCAAGGGCGATGAGAGGAATGGCTTCAACAGGGACACATGAAACGTCGGATGAACCCTCATAGAGCTCGGAAGTCGTAGCTTGTAAGCCACTGGATTAACCCGATGAATCACTTTAAATGGTCCTATAAAGCGAGGAGCCAGCTTCTTGGATTCCACCCGGAGAGGGAGATCCCGGGTGGAAAGCCAAACCCGCTGCCCTGGACGGTAAACTGGAGCCGGACGACGCTTACGGTTAGCCTGCCGTTGGGTACTAACCGAAACCTTCTGTAGCGCCTTCCGAACCTGTTTCCACGTCCTGCGACAGCGAGCCACATGTGCCTGGGCCGAGGGCACCTCCGCCTCCTGCTCCTGCTCGGGAAACAGAGGAGGTTGAAAACCATACTGGCACTGAAAGGGAGACATACCGGTAGAAGAGGAGAGAAGGGTATTATGCGCGTACTCAGCCCAAGCCAACCTCCTACTCCACGTTGCCGGACTACCGGCAACGTAACACCTCAAGACCCCCTCCAAATCCTGGTTGACCCTCTCCGTCTGCCCGTTCGACTGTGGATGGAACCCAGACGACAGACTGACAGAGGCGCCGAGGCCGGCGGCAAACGCCTTCCAGAACCTGGAGGCGAACTGAGGACCCCGGTCCGACACGATATCTACTGGCAGCCCGTGGACCCGAAAGACATGCTGTATAATTAAATCAGCAGTCTCCCGGGCCGAAGGAAGCTTGGGGAGAGGGACAAAGTGAGCCGCCTTAGAGAACCGATCCACCACCACCAAAATGGTGGTGAATCCGTCCGAAAGGGGAAGACCAGAAATAAAGTCCAGAGATATGTGTGACCAGGGTCGTTTAGGAATAGGAAGTGGTCGGAGGAGACCCGCCGGTGCCCGTCGAGAGGTCTTACTACGTGCGCACACCGGACAGGCCGCCACAAAGGAACGCGTATCCCCCTCCACTGTCGGCCACCAGAACCTCCTACGGATAAATTCCAGGGTCCTGGTTGCCCCTGGGTGGCTGGTGAGGGATGACGCATGTGCCCACTGTAGCAAGCGTGAGCGCGCCACCTTGGGAACATACGACCGTCCCGGAGGACCCCCACCAGGATCGGGCTCCCGCGTTAGCGCCGACCTTACCACCTTCTCTATGCCCCAAGACACGGGTGCCAAAATCAAGGCCGGTGGAATAATGGGATGGGGCTGCTCCTCCCGCCCAGGAAGATCAAACTGGCGCGACAACGCGTCAGGTTTGATATTCTTGGAGCCGGGTCTATAGGAGATGGTATATCGAAATCGTGTGAAGAACAACGTCCACCTGGCCTGGCGAGCGTTAAGGCGTTTAGCCCCTTGGATGTAAGCCAAGTTCTTATGGTCAGTCCAAATAATGAAATGATGTGCCGCCCCCTCCAACCAATGTCTCCACTCCTCCAGTGCCAATTTGATCGCCAATAACTCCCGATTACCCACGTCGTAATTACGCTCGGCTGGCGACAGACGGCGAGAAAAAAAAGCACACGGGTGCACTTTCCCATCCTTTAAGCATCTCTGAGAGAGCACCCCCCCCCACCGCGACGTCAGAGGCATCCACCTCCACAATGAACGGAACCTCCGCGTCATGGCGGATCAATACAGGAGCGGATGTAAAACGACGTTTAAGATCGCAGAAGGCCGACTCAGCCCTAGGCGACCATTCAAAGCCAGGGAGAGAGGCCTTAGTGAGAGCTGTTAAGGGATTGGCTAAGGCGCTAAAATTGCGAATAAAGCGCCTGTAAAAATTTGCAAAGCCCAAAAACCGTTGTAACCCCTTGAGCGACGAAGGCCATGGCCAGTCCAAAACTGCACTCACCTTGGCTGGATCCATGCGCAGATCGCCCTTCGTCAACACAAAGCCCAGGAAGGACACGGTGTCCGTGTGAAACACACACTTCTCAGCCTTAACGAATAGTTGATGCTTGAGGAGACGGTCTAGCACCTCCCGAACGTGCATTTGGTGTTGCACCATATTGCGAGAAAAAATCAGGATATCATCTAAGTAGACAAACACCGACACCCCAATCAAGTCTCGCAGCACGTCGTTAACCAGGGCTTGGAAGACTGCCGGAGCATTAGCCAAACCAAAGGGCATGACCAAATACTCATAGTGCCCATTGGGTGTGTTAAATGCAGTCTTCCACTCGTCTCCCTCTCTAATCCTGACCAGGTTGTATGCATTACGTAAGTCAAGTTTAGAAAAGACCTGTGCCCCCTGTAAGCACTCAAAGGCCGTGTCCATGAGGGGTAAAGGATATCGGTTCTTGATGGAAACGTCATTCAATCCCCTATAATCAATGCATGGGCGCTGATCCCCATCCTTTTTATCAACAAAAAAGAAGCCAGCGCCGGCAGGGGAAGTGGAAGGACGTATGTGCCCCGCAAGCAATGCCTCCTCTATGTAGGTGTTCATGGCCAAGGTTTCGGGGCGTGAGAGAGAGAACATTCGCCCGCGAGGCGGGGAGGTACCGGGTAGAAGATTAATGGGACAGTCGTATGATCTATGAGGCGGAAGTGCTTTAGCACGCGTCTTGCTAAAAACGTCCGCCAGGTCCCAATAGATCTCAGGCACCCCTATTAAATCGGGATTAGAGGGTAGATCAGAATCTGCCACGCTCCCCACCATCCTGGAGAAAGAGGGAGGAGACAAAAGAGAAGAGGGGGGGGGAGACAAGGGTTTGGGCAAACTCCCGCTGACGATCGACTTGACGTCGGCCGCCGTTGAGAGTTCGCCCGTGCCCCAATTAATGACACGAACACATGACGACAACCAGGGATGACCCAACACCAAGACAGAATAGGGGGAAAAGATGACAAAAAAAGTAACCCATTCCCACTCCCCCCCCCTCCACCCGGATGTGTAAGGGAACTGTGCGCTGGGTGACGCTCCCACTGCCCAGGGGCCGACCGTCCAGGGCATAGACTGGTAAGGGAACCCCTAAGTCCTCCACCGGGGTTCCCCACTCCTTCACCAATCCCACGTGAATAAAATTGCCCGCCGCCCCTGAGTCAATGAGAGCCTTAGTTCCCCTAATGTCACCCCCACAGTTGATCGCCACCTCAAAAAAAGTGCGAGAATCCGTGGTTTTGGCAGGAATGAGCCCACCTGCTGGCGCCCTCTCGAGGCCCGACGGCGCACCTTCCATCCCCGATTGGCGCCGAGCCGATACAGCCTGGACCCGACAGCTGCCGAAGCGGTGCCCGGTGCGGCCGCACCGGAAGCAGCGTCGCTCTTTGATGAAGCGCTGCCTCTCGTCGTCCGAGAGCGACAGCGCTCCAAGCTGCATGGATTCATCACCCAGTGGCCCACTCGTGTAATGCATGGAATTATCAACACCAGGAGAAGAAGGAAAACATACCTGGGGCTGGGTGTTGTTGACATACTCCTTCTCCCTCTCCCGGTGCCGATTATCCATCTTGATGGTGGTGTTGATCAGCACTTCCAGCTGCTCGGGGATCTCACGCGCGGAGAGAGCATCTCGCATCCGCGCTGAGAGTCCCCTGACGAACAGAACCACGCAGACGTTCTCCGCCCAAGCTGTCTCCCGAGCCAAGATCCGAAACTTGATAGCATAAGCTGCGACTGTGCGGAGGCCCTGCCGGCAGTCGAGAAGACGACCACCAGCCTCGAAGATCGAGAGTACCCGGGAAGTATCGAATACTCTTCTCAATTCCCGGGTAAAGGCGTCCAGACTGTCGCAGATTATCGCCCCTGCCTCTAATTCCGCCGTAGCCCAGGAGAGAGCTTCGCCGGTGAGCAGTGTGATAATATACGCTACCTGCGCTGTCTCCGATGGAAATGATCGTGGTTGCAGCCGGAAAACGAGTAGACACTGGGTGATGAATTCCCGACAACCATCCGGTGATCCGTCATAGCGAGCGGGCGCCTGCAGATGTGGTTCGCGGGACCGCTCCTGGACCCCGAACCCCCCCCGACTTTCCTCTGCGTGGAGCGCTGCTTCCCCCGCCGCCGACTGCACACCAGCCACTCCTTCTTGGGCTTGTCGAGCTGTGGCCAACGCCGACTGCGCCACCGCTTGGGATGATCCGACGACCCCATTGAGTCGGATTAACTCGGCGCTGACCAGCTGCTGATGTTCCTCCATCCGTGTCTGGGCTGCTCCCTGCGTCCGGAGCATCTCCATGATGGCCTCCATGGAATTCTGATGGTCAGGTCTTCTGTCAGAATGCAGGTAGGTGAATTCCAATGGTTGAAGGCAATCACAGAGACAGAGAGTGTTTACTCTTGAACAGGTTCAACTTTAATAGTAAGAACACAGAGTAAATTCTAAGAGAGAACAAGTGCTAAAAGCACAAGTGTAAGATAAGGTAAATGGGAGCTTATTGGAGGTCCACAGTAGAACCGTCCGCGTTATCCCCGAACGCAATTAGTGAAGACCTGACAATGGACAAGCAGAAGAGAGGTATGTTAAATAGAGACCAAATACCAACATTCCACACACACCCCCGTGACAGCCAATCAGGAACCACCCCTAAGTGACAGCACTAATTGACAGGGAAATGACAGGTGACAAGCCCAGTGACATATGCCAGGAATGTGGGTGGTCACCGACCGAGGTCGGTGTCCAGAACGTAACACGTGTGTGTAAAGTGAGTACAGCAGTGGGCTCAGAACACAGCCCTGGGGGGACCCGATGCTCAGGGTGATGGTGTTGGAGGTCTGACCCCCCACCCTGACCGCCTGGGGCCTTTCGCTCAGAAAGTCCAGTATCGGCGGCTATTTGGCGTAGTGGGCAAGGTGCTCGCCACGAATGACGGAGACGCTGGGCTTGCCTGTTCGAGCCCAGCGCTCCACATTGCTTTCAGTTTAGCTGGTCGTTCATACTAATACACATTGGCCGTATTAGGGGGTGGGAAACTGATGGGTGGGGATCGGGCGTTGTGGACAGCGACTCCTACAGGTCGGTTGGTGCGCCTGCGCAGTAGAATCAGGAAGTGTCGGGGGCAGCGTGAGCCTCCCACGCGTTACTCCTCAACACTGAGAGATCGAGCTGCGCAGGTGAAAAGATGCGACTGCTGTTACCTCAAGTACCGGAGGGGACTTGTGCTATGTATGACTTAGTCCACATTACAGCCGGCTTGTGGGAGGCAAGAAACAGCGTTCGTGACAGGGGAGGGTTGAATTGGATGATACAAAAATGGGATGGGAGAAAATATAGAAAATGGGAGAAAAAGTGGATAAAAAAAAAAAAAAAAAAATCCAGTATCCAGGCGCTCAGAGCAGAGCTCAGACCCAGCTCGATCAGCTTGTCCACCAGTCTGGTGGGGACTATGGTGTTGAACGCTGAGCTATAGTCAATGAACAACAGTCTCACATAGCCCCCCTTCTGGCGGTCAAGGTGAGATAGGGTGCTGTGCAGTACTTGGGAGACCGCATCGTCCGTGGACCTGTTTGGCCTGTATGCAAATTGCATGGGGTCCATATCACTGGGGAGGGAGGCACAAATGTGATCCTTGACAAGCCTCTCGAAACATTTCATGGCCACAGAGGTGAGTGCCACCGGTCTGTAGTCATTGAGACATGTTGGGGAGGGTTTCTTTGGTACAGGGATGATGGTAGACATCTTGAAGCAGGCAGGGACCACTGACTCCGCCAGGGATTGATTAAATATGGCGGTGAACACAGGGGCTAGCTGGTTGGCACACGACTTAAGTATGCGTCCTGTTATACCATCTGGGCCAGCAGCTTTTCTGGTGTTCACCTGCATAAATGCTCTTCTCACACTGTGTTCCAACAACGAGAGAGCCCCCCCGCCCCCCCGCGGTTGCCCCCCCCCCCCCTCCACAACAGCCGACGTCACTAGCCGTTGAGCTAGCGGCGCCACTGTCTACCCCAAACCGAGCGTAGAAAGAGTTGAGTTTGTCCGCGAGAGAGGCGTCATCGCTCCCCATTGAGGGGGCGCTGACTTTGTAGTCAGTTATTGTCCTTAGTCCCCACCATAAGCCTCTTGTGTCGTTTTGTGCCATTTGTGTCTTCAGTTTGTCAGCATATGTCCGTTTTGCAAGTTTTACAGCCTTGCACAGAGTATAGACTGTAGCCTTGTACTCCTCCATGTTTCCTGACTCTCTGCCCAGGTTGTAGGCAGTGGTGCGAGAGTTCAGAGCTGCTCTGATAGTACTGTCCACCCACGGTTTCTGGTTTGGGAAGACCCGCACCTTTTTCGTGGGGACAATACTGTCAGCGAGTGTTGTAATGAAGCTCACAACGGTGTCCGCGAACTCGCTGACGTCACTGGCGCTTCCTTGAAACATCCCCCACCCCAGTCTACGTACTCGAGAGCGGCCTGAAGCGTGGCCTCTGATTGGTCGGTCAATTTTTTTGTCTCACGTGACACGACGGCGTCACGTGATCTTTGTTTGTATGCGGGGTAGAGGATAATGGCGTCGCGGTCGAATGAGCTTGTAGCCCCCGTCAATGGTGGAGCCGCTACAGCCTTGTAGCCGGCTCTGGGCGGGGTGTAGCAGTGGTCGAGTGTGTTAACCCCCTTGTGGAGCAGGCGATGTGTTGAAAAAAGGACGACATCACCAGCGACGATCATCGCTGCGTCCGGATGTTTAATCTGATGTTTGTTGAGATGATCTTGTAGCTCTGCCAGAGCCCTGGCGGTGTTCGCTTGTGGAGGGATATATACAGCAGTCATGATGACCGCAGTAAACTCACGGGGAAGGTGGAAAGGACGGCATAGAATTGAGAGATGTTCCATGTCCGGGGAGCATGAGCGGGAGAGTATCCGCACCTCCTTGGGATTTACCCAGCCTTAGGTTTACAGAATGATTTTAGATTAGTGAACAAATACTTACAGACTGATTTTAGATTACAGAACAAATACGTACAGGCTGATTTTAGATTACAAAACAAATGCTTACAGACTGATTTTAGATTACAGAACACACAGTCTTCATCCAGTACTAAAGTGAAGTACAGCTAGCATCAGCCAGTAAAAGCAGCACTGACCAGAACAGAACATCTACTGTTCCACCAACTGAGCCACCAGACTTTATAGTTGTTGTTACAACTATAATGTCATAATCAGGATACAAGAACATGAAACTGTATTCCAATAGCCTACAATACATTTAAATTGTCCCGTCTGCGTCAACCTCCAAATAGGATGTATTTGAGTGGCCGCACATCTTTATGGGTTTGTAATGCAGAGAACAGGAGACATTGATCACCCTGCAGGCCAGAACAGTCTCACCCTGCAGGCCAGAACAGTCTCACCCTGCAGGCCAGAATAGTCTCACCCTGCAGGCCAGAACAGTCTCACCCTGCAGGCCAGAACAGTCTCACCCTGCAGGCCAGAACAGTCTCACCCTGCAGGCCAGATCAGTCTCACCCTGCAGGCCAGAACAGTCTCACCCTGCAGGCCAGAACAGTCTCACCCTGCAGGCCAGATCAATCTCACCCTACAGGCCAGAACAGTCTCACCCTGCAGGCCAGAACAGTCTCACCCTGCAGGCCAGAACTCTCATTTGAGTTTCTGTATGCATCAATGAGGAATTCAGTTCTTGGAAATCACCTAATACGTGATCGTGTTACCTGATGTTGGAACATGATTGTTAAGCTGATGTAAAGTTGGCTCTATTGTTCTGGTCGTCATCCTCCTCATGATCTCGCTTGCAGTGAGAGCATATACATTTAAGAAAAGTGGACAGGAGAGTGGACAGGAGAGAAGGTTCTTTATTGAGACAGTAGGAATGCTGAGAGGGAGACATGGTAGGGGAAACCAAGGACATGCGATTAGATATGTAATAAGTTGTGTTTAACACATTGACTGCCAATCAATCAATCAATCAATCAATCAATCAATCAAATGTATTTATATAGCACATTTAAACATGACACTTGTCAACCAAAGTGCTTCACATAGGATGGTTCATACACATACAGCTCATTATAGTAATATTCCACAATTATTACATTTAGATAGTAATAATGGCACACAAAGTCTTATCAGGAGCTCTCGGGTTTTGGTAATTATTTTCTTTTATTCGATTTTTGTATTCATTATATCTTCACGGACCTCTGTGTTACCATAGGAAATCACAAAATGGCATCCAATGTAATAAAAAAAGTCAACCAATGAACTAGATTCTTGTACCGGATCTCCTCTCTGGTAAACAAGAATACCCTGAAGACTCTGGCAGGAGCACTCATTCAAGGGTACTACGACTATTAGGGTGACCAGATGCAAAAAGTCCAAAAGTGGGACAACAGTAAGATTTTGGTGGGACAAAGTGGGACAACAGTACGATTTTGGTGGGACAAAGTGGGACAGATAGATAATGTAATTTTTTTTATTAGAATAACTGCCATGGTCTTCACTGAATAGATTTAAATCAAAGGTTAAAGGTTAAATCAAAATAAATACAAATTAAATACCACCTAACATCTGTTTTAAATATTCAAACGTCATCACTTGACAGTCTGTCTTGTGTTTGATATTCCCTGTTAACACAGAACTAGGGAAAACAGTGTAGTATAATACAAAAATAATAATACAAATAAATTGTGTTTCTATATTAGAATAACTGCCATGGTCTTCACCGAATAGATTTAAATCAAAGGTTAAAGGTTACCACAGTCGGCTGACCTGTATGAATGGGAGTGTTGTACTGTGTGATAGACACTTGTTATCTCAGCTGCAGTGACCTTGTCCGTCTGACTATCATTGTTTGGTTTAAAAAGAAACGTATCCATAGATCTGGATGTTTCTTTTTGGTGAGCCACTTTCAAGTGAGACTCACGTCCACTGTGGTGCTTCAAGTTGTATTCTCCTCCATGCGCAATTGAAAACGAACTATGGCACAAAACACAGAAAGCCTGCTGCGGATTGCCTGCCATCTGCCTCACCCAGTCATGTGTCGTTTGCCAGTCTTGGTTGTAACTGCAGGTCCGTTTCTTTTTACTGCTTTCCATCTTGAACTAGTTCGCTTGTAATGTTGTTGTGTTTTTTTTGACCAATCAGATTTGCGATATGAGGTAGCGTCACGACTCAGTCTCAGTCACGTCACAAGCAGGCAAGCAGCACGCTAAAGTACTATAACCAATCAGAGCAATGTGTGTGGACAAGAGGCGGGTTGCTACGTTTACTGTCTGTAGGGAGGGGCTTTTAGACGCATGTTTTTTTTGGCTTCGAAAAGAGGGACATCCTCTCAATATGAGGGACGCGGGACATTTGGTCAAATGGTGGGACAGTACAACCAAAAGGGGGACACCTGGTCACCCTAACGACTATGCGTGCACCTCATGGTACCAAAGCACCTCAAAGGCGCTAAAAACAAGATTACAAACATCACAAAACAAACTGGTCAGACTACTACTTGACCTTACCCCCAGAACCCACCTCACCCATGCCCACTTTGACAACCTAGGATGGCTTAGAGTAGACGACAGAGTACAGCAACTTGCAATGGGCCTGGTCTACAAGATACACTATACGACTAAGGTACCCATGTACATGTCAAAATACTTCCCAAAGGTCAGTGAATACCACAACCACTACACCAGAAGAAGCTCAACAAATCATGTTAAACCCAGAATCGGCTCAAACAAGGGACTAAACACGTTTCGCAATTATGCCACATCAATGTGGAACGCCCTACCCAAAGCTGTAAAGGAATGTGAATCCCTACCCACATTCAAAGCCGCTCTTGGTGGGACAGTACAACCAAAAGGGGGACACCTGGTCACCCTAACGACTATGCGTGCACCTCATGGTACCAAAGCACCTCAAAGGCGCTAAAAACAAGATTACAAACATCACAAAACAAACTGGTCAGACTACTACTTGACCTTACCCCCAGAACCCACCTCACCCATGCCCACTTTGACAACCTAGGATGGCTTAGAGTAGACGACAGAGTACAGCAACTTGCAATGGGCCTGGTCTACAAGATACACTATACGACTAAGGTACCCATGTACATGTCAAAATACTTCCCAAAGGTCAGTGAATACCACAACCACTACACCAGAAGAAGCTCAACAAATCATGTTAAACCCAGAATCGGCTCAAACAAGGGACTAAACACGTTTCGCAATTATGCCACATCAATGTGGAACGCCCTACCCAAAGCTGTAAAGGAATGTGAATCCCTACCCACATTCAAAGCCGCTCTTAAAGAGCACCTACGGGAGGCTGCAATTCGAAACTGGCCACCGTAAATGCCCAAAACCCCCACCACCTCCTAATAGACAGTCTCCTCCCCACCGCATGTATATATTCCCTCCCCGCCGTATGTATATTTCTCTCCCACCCACCCACCCCCTCCAAATGTACAGTCTCCACCCCACCGTATGTATATTTCTCTCCCACCCACCCACCCCCTCCTATTGTACAGTCCCCTCCCCATCATATGTATATACTCTGTCAGGATCTAGGGGTAACAGTACTGTATATTTGAATACCGTTTATGTCACAAATGTATCAGTACTAAATACCTTTATGTCCCTATGCCATAAATGTCATGTATGTTGTGTATGTCATAAATGTATATATGAATTGAAAATGGGGAACCCTGATGTAAACAAGACAAACGTCTTTCTCAGGTCTGCATCCCCTTAACAATTGTGTGTATTGAACCGTACTGTATTGTACCCATTCTGCAATCTGTTAAATAAAGTTTTCATTCATTCATTCATTCATTCATTCATTCATTCATTCATTCATTCATTCATTCATTCATCATTCTGAAATCCTGAAAGCGCAATACCGGCTGCATCCTGCTAGGTGGCAGTATCGCCCACCCACCCTTTGAAAGCTTATTTCACACTGTGTGTTACATCTAAACCCCTCTGGGTGCAGAATTTTGGTACAGGCAAGCCTAACGGTTCACCTGATCACTTTGGAACGCGTCCCTGCCCCTCGATGCATGTGTTGTACCGGATTATGTCGGGGACACGATGGACACCAATACTGGAAATCGCGATCAGACAATTGGAATATTCTTTTTGGGATACCCCCGATCAAAGTTAAGGACTATCTGACGTCAATTCCACCTTGATCCTACAATGATTTCATATCGATCCAGCTAATCAGTGTGTGTGGTGTTCAAAACGAATGCCGTTGATGACAATCAGAGCATCAAAAACGACCCCCCCCCTTTTCAGGCATTCATGATGAAACATAATACCTATTATATACCTTTGAATTGGAAATAGTAGCGTGTACAGGCGAGCAGCGCCAATGCTTTTAGCAAAATTCACGTATTGCTCCATGGTGCCATTTCCAGGAATTAGCCAGGATCACTCTGAAACTATACAATATTCACCACGGTATAACACGCGAACATATATGATTTTTTTGTTGAACGATGGATAGTTAATGTCAAATGAGCCATATTGTCTCCATAGCTATAATATAGAATATAGATATAGCCCTGCAAACACTGCAACGCACAGTGAGAATCCCTATACTTTACAGCGCTGGCACGCTAAGTACAAAGATGGGAAAACAGCGTGGCAGTCAATGTTAACACAATGGGCCTCATGCATGAAGCAATATAAGAACAGATTTCGTTCTTAACTAGCATTTCTTCTTATTTTGTTCTTACCTGGGATTCAGCAATGTTTTCTTATTGTTGATTTTCTCTCAGGCAAGACCAAAAATTATAAGAGTGGTCGAGAGCACTCTTACCCATGTAAGAAAATCGTACCCAAAAGAAATTGTAATAAAAAAAAGCATACCATTGGTTAATTGCCCCCAAATACGACTTAAAAAATACAGAACTTTTCAATTATTATTATTATTATTATTATTATTATTATTATTATTATTATTATTATTATTATTATTATTATTATTATTATTATTATTATTATTATTATTATTATTATTATTATTATTATTATTATTATTATTATTATTATTATTATTATTATTATTATTATTATTATTATTATTATTATTATTATTATTATTATTATTATTATTATAACTTATTGCGTGAGTTCTGTCTGAAATGGATTATATATAATTGCTGTTAGAACAGTTATGCTCTGGCCGCTGCCCAGGCCATTGATTGATTGAAGATTTTATTAACAGATTGCAGAATGGGTACAATACAGTACGGCTCAATACACACAATTGTTAACACATTGGTGAATATAAGGATTATAGCGGATTTTGTCTCGTATATTTTCTGGGAGGCTAGTTAAATGGCTAATAGCTGCTAACGTTATATCGAACGGCATTTCCGTTTTACAGATGCTAAAGAAATAACTGAAACTGCATATGATCGAGACTGTCCCAAAGCATGTATGCATGAAAGGGGGGGGGGGGGGGGGGGCGGGGGACGTTGTTTATTATTATTGATTACCAATAGCAGTGTTCGTCTAACTAGCCACATAGGCCGTTAGAACGGTGTCAGATGGGGCTGTAATTTACGTGAAGGGGATCTTACCGTGGTCGGGGCTGATCCCCCCGAGCATTTCCCTGTTATCGATCGTCATCTGGTAGATCGATATGTCCATTGGCTGATGATAAAACCCCCTATTACATGGTGAAATCTGCAATCCAAAACGCAATCCAAGATACCAGGCTGTAGATCCACAATCATGCTACTGGAATATACATTGAAGGAAAGAAAACGAGTCTGCTTCCTTCTGCCACAGGGCATACTGCAGTGGAGCGATGGCGCCCCTAAGAGGATCTGGCCGGTATTGCATACTCTCGAACTCACAGAATAGGGTAGATCTGCAGTGCCGGTCAGCGACCTTGAACCGGTTATTAAAATGGAATAAAAGCAATAACAACTTGCCACGGCTATATACGTGATTCTGTCCACAACACATGGATTCGAACCACGTATAAACTCGTGGTCGGGCGGCAATGTGTTAAGGGCATGCAGACCAGGGCCCTATTCCCCGTACCTGGCTAACTGAGTTAGCCGGATAATTTTCAGCATAGCTTGACTTAAGCCAGACATTTCCGTTCCCCGACGTCGGATTTTCTAAGTCGCTATGGCAACAGATCGAAAAGTTTGAACCTGCTCCAGAGCAGGTTTAGTTGAGTTAGCTGGATATAAGCTGGCCACTCCCTCGGAACAAAATGGCAGCTCCCTTCCTCAGAGATTGATTGATTGATTGATTGGAAACTTTATTAACAGATTGCAGAATGGGTACAATACAGTACGGCTCAATACACACAATGGACCTGTCTCAAAACCCTGCCCTCTTTTCTTGATCCTCCAATCACAGCTGTCGCTTACCTCTGACTTCCTCGTACAAACAAACTTTGTTTGTACGAGGAAGTCAGAGGTAAGCGACAGCTGTGATTGGAGGATCAAGAAAAGGGGCAGTGTTTGAGACAGGTCTATTGTTAAGGGGATGCAGACCCAGAGAAAGACTTTCGTCTTGTTTACATCAGGGTCCCCCATTTTCAATTTATAATGACCTTTATGACATACATAACATACAGATATACAGATATATATCATGACATTTATGACATACATGACATACAGATATACAGTACTGTATACGTAGCATAGAACGCATATTTAGAGATCGTCTATATCAGTGGTTCCCAAACTTGTTGTTGTTTATCCGGACCACTAGATTGTTATCAAGAACATTTGCGGACCACCTTGTATGCAAACAGTAAAAAATGTATAAATAAACAACTGACTTTGACCTGCGTCGCAGGCACTGCGTTCCGTTCTCAGAATGGATTTGAGAGAGATGTGCCATCCAGTCTGACTTGGAGAACGCACTGCACTATGCGCACTGCCAGTCGGCTTATATGCAGAGATATTCAGACTCTCTATTTGTAGAGCCAGATGAGTGGCTGCTTAACCGTTAAGTATTTCTCAACCTACTGTTAACCGGTAAGTATTTTCCAAACACAGTCGTTCAGTATTGACAAAGCCTACTTTGCTGGAATGATTAATTTAGCATGTACTGTATGTGTGTGTGTGCGCGCACTGCAGGGGGTGACCAGATTTAGCAGAAGCTAATTTCCATCTGTAGTCTATCCAGCTGCTATTTGAGTGAGTTAAGTCTTGGTGTTATGGTAGACTCAGACCTAAGCTTTAAATCACAATCAACAAGTTGACAAAAACATAATTCTTCCACCTTAGAAACGGCCATTTATAAATCAAAAGGACGCTGAAAACCAGATCCATGCCTTTATCTCAAGCCGACCCGACTACTGTAATGCACTCCTTACCAGCCTCCCGAAAAAATACGATGATAACTATTTTATTGCAATGCACTATTGCATTATTTTATTCTATTTTACTAACGATTTTATTGCACTGCACTATTTTACTTTGTATCAGTGATAATCAAACCGTAAACAAAGACGCCTATTAACACTTTCAGCGCCAGATGGCAGTTTACTGTTACTGTTGAAAGGCCAGTGCCTTTTAACATGGGGATACGTGGCTGTGTTTGCAGGCCTAAAGCTATATTATATATTATAGCTATGGATCTAATAATATAGTCGATTGTCATTGAGTTTCTTCCGGTCAAGATGCAAAAAACTGATCATTTTTCCATCGATACATTTCCGTTTTATACTGTTGTGAATATGAGTGTAGTTTCAGGGTGGTCTGGTGTCATTTCCAAAATGCTTCGTAATGGCCGGCAACGTGTATTCTAGTAAACACGTTATCATTTATTCCCTGGACTAGCTACTGTTCTCAAATCAAATTTAGATTATCGGTATTATGTTTCATCATGGATGCATGAAAGGGGCTTCCGTGCTTTGATCGCAACGAACGGAACACACCACACACACACACACACCCCAATCAGCATGAAGGAATTTTTGGATCAACGCAATATTGATACCATATAGTACCTTGACCAGGATCTGTCCCGAAAAGAATATTCCAATTATCTGATCGCCATTCCAAGTACTGATGTCGATCAAGGTGCCAACATAATCCAGCATTGAACATGAACCCGACCCTCGTCGATGCATGTGTTATAAGCGTTTGGCTTGACCGAGTAGTTAGACCCCGCCTGCAGGCCACAGCTCGGCCCAGACACCAAGCCACATCGTTTCAAATGGAGTGCAATAGTGGCCGCAAGGTGTTAGGTGGCGGTATTGGACTTTTGAGATCTCAGACCCATCCCCAGTGATAACACAGGCTGCCGGCATGTCTTTATGAATGGAAATATCGAATAAAAGAAACAACGATGAAAACCCGACTATACTCTGGTTTTCGGGGGTCCTGGCGCTCAACGTTCGGCGAGTTAACCCTAGATCTTAGATCCTAATATGAAAAACGATGTGATTTAATGTTCTGTCTTACCTTGACTTTGTCTATTTTGCTGCTATCTATTTTATGCTATATGTCTCTGCACTTTATGCATTGCTCTTGATCTGGCAATGTTGTGCTCATTTTATTCCTGTATTTTTTTACTGCTGTGAAGCACTTTGAGCTGCAATTCTTGTATGAAAGGTGCTATAGAAATACAGTGTATTATTATTATTATTATTATTATTATTATTATTATTATTATTATTATTATTATTATTATTATTATTATTATTATTATTATTATTATTATTATTATTATTATTATTATTATTATTATTATTATTATTATTATTGTTTGCTTCATTAATTAAAGGGTGTGAATTTAAGTGTTCTCTAGTGCCTTTTGTCCGCTTTAAGGTGGTGGTATACGTTAAAGGTTGTGGTGTAAAAAAAATTCAAAACCTGTAAAAAACCTATCTGCGCTAAGCCCCGGATCTCCTACAATCCTAAATCCGCCGCTGTGTATGATGACAATACATTTGATTCCTATCTCATTCAGTGGCGTCGCGTGGGTAAAATAACAGGGGAAGCCAAAAAAAAAGTATTAAAAAAAAAATTATTAAATATTTTTATTAATAATTTTTTTTTTTTTTTTTTTTTTTTTTTTTTTTAAGTCAAGCAGTCACCATGTACACTACAGTATGGCTCGGCGGCCAGTCAAACGTTCTTTTTATTTATTTAACAGATTGCAGAATGGGTACAATACAGTGCAGACCAGAGAAAGACGTTTGTCTTGTTTACATCAGGGTCATTAATACTGCTGGAGCATTGGTTAATTTTTGGTCCGATTTTTCCTTGCGCGATTTTGCGCGCCGCGTGGGAGCAAATTCGAGACACATATTCGGTTGCAAAAAGGTGTCCCACGGTCTCCTCTATGGCCGTGAATATTTTCACGCGGATCGGAATCACGGCGCGCCCGTGGGACACTTTTCCGTTTCGGCGAGTTTATTCCACGCTTTCTGTTTTCCTTTTCTAAGCATTTTAGGGGCTACATGTGAATCAGTAAAAGTTGCGGGACGTCCAGATGTTTCCACGATAGAAAGCTCGCGTGGATCCCATAATAGGCTCACTTAATACAGCGTTTTTAAAATCACGCAATATTTTCAGGGTCGCGAGCCGACCTTTTCCCCTCGTTTTCGATGATGGAAGTGATTTAGGAAAAGCTTCGGCACGCCGAGAGGTCCCCGTGGATTTAATCTCGCGAGGATCGGGGCAATATTCGGCCCGTGGGAACAGTTACGGGTTAATACAATGTTCAGAGTGCAGAGGGGAGGTGTGCAGAGGGGATTCCACACTCATGATTCTTCTCACAGCCCCGTTTTAAACTTTTAGGGTGTGGCAGTCAGCTCGAATCTGATTGGCTAGGATCGGATTTGGACTCTATAATGCTGGAAGCCTGGAGAAAGAGACCTACCATCTGCCTCCTCTCCTGCTGCAGTGAGCATAGTGAGGCTGACAGTGTGTTAGAGGGAGTGAGAAGGAGAAGAGGGAGACATTTAAAAAAAAAAATAAAATTATAACACAGATGCACAGATGAAAAAGAATGTAAACTATATGATTTTTTTTTTTTTTCTTTTTTTTTTTCATATTTCATATTTGATATTAATTCATATTTTAATATTAGGGAGGCATGGCTTCCGTTGGCTTCCATAAGGATTCGCCACTGATCTCATTTTGATTAGGGATGCTCGATATTGGCTTTTTTACCGATACCGATATACCAATATTGTCCAACTCTTAATTTCCGATACCTATATCAACCGATACCGATACCGATATATGCAGGGTTTCCCCCCCCCAAAAAATTGAATAATTTCAGGTAATTAACATTACATATCTCTTGTTGTGGAATTAACACAACATTATGCATACTTTTGACAATAAATAAAATCAGAATTTGTTCTTACTTGTTTGCCTGGGTAAATAAAGGTTATAGAAATGTAAAAAAATATATATACCGATATCGGACTTCCCAAATTTGTATCCAACACAAAGCGCCCCAGCGCTTGAATACGGCCGGGGGATCCGCTCATACAATGCAGACCCAAGTTTGCACACGGCTCTCTTATTATAATGAGTGAGGCATGTCTCTGTATGCAAATGACTTGCGCGAGAACGCGCAATCCCGTTTAGAATGAGTGGGATTCAACATTCAACAAACCTGGGTAAGAACAGATTTGGACGGCTTGATGAATGTGGCGGTGGCTTTTCTTATTGTTCTCTTAACAGACAGGTAAGCAAGAATATAAGAAAAATAATAAGAGAGTAATGTTGAATGAGGCCCATTGTGTTAATGTGGTGTATTTCTCCAGCCCTGACTGCCAGACTGACTGCCAGTGAGAGTAAAGTGGAGGGACTGAACAGCAGACTGACTGCCAGTGAGAGTAAAGTGGAGGAGCTGAACAGCAGACTGACTGCCAGTGACAGTAAAGTGGAGGAGTTGAACAGCAGACTGACTGCCAGTGAGAGTAAAGTGGAGGAGCTGAACAGCTGACTGACTGCCAGTGAGAGTAAATGGAGGAGCTGAAGAAATGGAAGGCAGGTAATTATTATCAATACACTAGTTGGGTAATTATAATCAATAACCCCCCCTAGGGGACTGACAGAACTAGCTCAGGAATACTAATGTCTAGGGCCCTTTAATAAAAGAAATCTGACTAAATTAGGGCCCCTGTACTTAACAGTATGCTGGAGCCCCTTTTAATTAAAATCATGCTTACATGATTCATATATTGTAATTTAAACTAGTGAGATGATGCAATTAATCTACACACAAACCTGGGGCTCTCGAGGACTATGGTGGTCCCCCTGATCATCTAGGGCCCTAGGGCATTTGCCCAGTATGCCCAGTACAGTTAGTGAGAGCTACTGTAGGTAAAAGGACTGAAGAAAGAGAAAGCAGCCAGTAAGCCAGTAGGTTACTATAAGCCAGTGGTTCTCAAGAAGGGAGCCTGCTAGGGGGGTGAACGGAAAGTATTAATCAGAATACTTCAATCACAACTACATTTATAATAGCATACAACAATGTAAGTGTTTCTTCATGTAGTAAATTACTGCATATTGTCATGATTTCAGCTCTGGCAGATCAGCTGTCCACCATGGGGGTCAGACTAGCAAGAAACAAGTGGAGAAGCTGAACATCAAGGTTGCAGATAAGTTACTGTAGATATATGATTCATTCATGGGGTTGTGGATTGTTTGTGGAACTTGACAGAACAAATAGAACCGTAGTATGAAATATACTATGGTTGGTATTGTATCAAAAATGCATTAAAAAGGCTATAAGAAAATGTACTAATTAATAGTACTATTTTTTAGGGCTGTCAGTTTATTGTGTTAACATCCATTAGATTAATTAATTACACAGCAAATTATCACGTTATGAAAATGAACTAAGAATTAATTAAAAAAAAATTATTTAAAAAAAAAATTGTATCTCATTCATTCCATAATAACGTAGAATACACATTTACAGATTTTTTTTTTAATATGGCTATTTGCATGTTCTTGGTATCTGATTCTAGGGACATCTATGGATCTCAGGGAATGTATTCCCAGTGTCAGAAATACTGTGTCTGTTACTAGGCTTGAGTAAATTGTAATGAACCAAATGAGAATATCAATAAACAATATTCATCTTTGACTGTGAATAACACCATGCTCAAATTGACCAGACCTGAAAAATCTAAGCAAATTAATAGATGGAAGATGATTAACACTTTCAGTGCCCAGCAGGGGGTGCACATTTAGTGCTTGAATGCCCACCATCCACTTCAATGTTAGCGGTAATATCGCCTAATCTATGTTTTCAATTATGGCTATGTGTCTAATCTGCCCGTCGCTTATCAATGACTCATTTTCCAGTCAACATTGTCAAAGCGGATTTTTTTTTATCGGTTCATTTCCGTTTTATAGCATTTTGAAAAGGCCTCGTTTTCAAGGGGGGGAAAAAAGATTCAGTGATAAACGCCCTGTACTGGAATATTCTAGAACGTTGTCATTTTTCGGCCTATTTATGAATCGTTTTCAAATAAACGCTAGATTATCGATAGTATATGTGTAAATACATCAGACCGGGCATAACAAAAATTGTCATTCACTCTGGATCGTTTGACATCCTGCGAAAGAAGACTGGCACAGAGACTTTGAAAGACGATTTCACACGTTTAATGAACACACTAGACAAACATCAGTCTGTGTACATAGACACTGATGTGTCCATAAGTGGACCAATTGCATGCTTTCACAGAGGACAAGAAGCCTTTAGTCGACTCCTAAATTTTAATTCATGGTTAGGGTCTGCATGTCTTATACATGGCCTGAAATTCATTGACAACTTCAATGTTTTCTGGAATAACCCAGAACGTTTTCAAAGAAATGGCTTCTTCCCAAATCGCCTAGGTTCGAGGCTTCTAGCAGCAAACATGCGTCATGCCTTAATGGCCTCCAAGAATATCAAACTCATACCAGCACAAGAGATAATCACGAAGGACACAATCTCACCACAAGGTGGAGCAGCAGCACAAGGCGTCCCCCCCCCCCCCCCCCCCATATCACACAAGGCCATCTCGTCTGAACAAATGTCCCCGAAAGCACAGTACAGTCAGTACGGTGCAGTATAGCACAATTGCCATGTCATCTCTCAAAACATACCGGTAATCATAACCAGCCAATGGCATGGTGAAAAATATACGCCATCAATGCGTTTACCTGCTATTAACCTCAGGGCCATCAAGGTCAAGCCAAAGCAGACCTCCTCTAAAGAAGTCCAACAAATAAAATTAGCCCTCCTAAATGTCAGATCACTGAATAATAAAACATTCTTAGTAAATGATCTGATTAAAAAAAATAACTTAGATTGCATCTGCCTAGTAGAGACATGGCTAAATAAATAATGACACAGCTACATCAATAATGATAGAAGCTTGTCCACCAGACTATAACATTTTTCAAATACCCAGAAAAAATAAAAGGGGCGGAGGAGTTGCAGCAATCTTCTCCTCAAAACTCTTGTTTAGAATCACAGAACTAGGCGAGTTCATGTCGATGGAATATCTTGCCATTGAGCTCAAAACAGAATCAACTATTATCGTCACAATATACCGCCCGCCTAGACACTCACCAATATTTATACAGGAGCTCTCTGAACTGATCTCACTATGTGTTACCGGATATGATAAGGTGATCCTAAATGGAGACTTGAACATCCATTTTAATAAGAAAACAGACTCCAAAACTATAGAACTAAAAAATCTACTGGATAGCTTTGACCTAATACAGCATATAACAAATGCAACTCACAGGCTTAGGAATACACTAGACTTAGTTATAACAACAACTGGGCTAAGCATAACAAATATCTCAATAACTGAATTACCTCTCTCCGACAATCACTGTATATTTTTTGATACTCAAATAACCCTTACTAAAACAAAAAAATAAATCATAGTTCAAAAGAGACTCCTAAACGACAAGGCTGAATCAAAGTTCATTGATCTTATCAGACTACATGAACCACACAATCATGACAGCTCTCTAAATGAAATGGTAGAAAATCTCAATGATGCAATGTCATCTATATTAAATTCTGTCGCCCCATTAAAAACGAAAAAGAAGAAAACTAGAGCCTCGCCCTGGTTGAACTATAATACGGTCAACAAAGAAAAAAGGAAATGTCGTGCAGCGGAGCGAAAATGGAGAAAAACAAAAACCACCATATGCTGTGATATATACAAAGATGCTTTAACTGCTTATAATAAAACCATCCGCTTAGCAAGGAAAGATTACTTCTCTAAAATCATTACAGAAAATGCTGGTAACTCCAGAATCCTTTTTTCCACTATTAATGTACTACTCAACACTGCCCCTGCACCTCCTCAGTCATCAACGGTTAAGTGTGAAGAACTTGCACTATTCTTTAACAACAAAATAACCTTGATCAGGGCCAGCATTACGCATGATGGAAATAAAGCTGATTGCGGCAAACCGCGCAATGTAACCATGAGAAGTTTCACATGCATCACATTATATGTACTCTGCAAAACTGTCTCAGAATGTAACTCCTCCACCTCAGACATTGACCCTATACCTACAGCTTTCTTCAAACGGGTGTTTAATAGTGTTTCAAGCCCTGTGCTAGATATCATAAACACTTCCCTTAGGACTGGTATTTTCCCAGATGCCTTTAAAGCTTTAAAACCTAACTTGGATAGTAATGAAATGGCAAATTATCGTCCAATATCCAACCTACCATTCATTAGTAAAGTACTTGAAAAAATAGTTTCAGTTCAAATAAATTCCTTTCTTGAAGAAAACAACATCTTAGAAGAATTTCAGTCGGGATTCAGAAAATATCATAGCACTGAAACTGCCCTCACCAAAATAATCAGTGACCTCAGACTAAACTCTGACGAGAATAAGATCTCCATCCTTATCCTGCTAGATCTCAGTGCAGCATTTGATACAATCGATCACGATATTCTAATCGATCGTCTTGAAAACCATGTCGGTTTCTCAGAACATGTGCTAGGCTGGTTTAAAACATACATCAGAGGGAGGAAATTCTATGTTAAACTATCACATGTCTGATATATACAACAACAACTATGGAGTTGCACAAGGGAGTTGCTTAGGTCCTTTACTCTTCTCCCTGTACATGTTACCGCTGGGTGATATCATCAGAGAACATAATGTAGATTTCCATAGCTATGCGGATGATACACAACTGTACATATCTGCTGAACCAAATGATACAGCGATTAGCTCCATTACAGACTGCTTACTGGCAATAAATAAATGGATGAGTAAGAACCTGCAGGGGACTAACCCCTTGGATCAAATCTGAGGTCACTAGTCTCGGGGTTATCATAGATTCAGAACTGAACTTCAATTCTCATATTAGCAAAGTGACAAAAACATCGTTCTTCCATCTCAGAAATATAGCAAAAGTACGACCATTTATTAATCAGAACGATGCTGAGAAGCGAATTCATGCATTCATATCTAGCCGGTTAGACTACTGTAATGCACTTTTCACAGGTCTCCCTAAGAAAATCACAGAGAGGCTTCAGCTAATCCAAAACTCTGCAGCCCGACTGCTAACTAGAACCAAAAGGAGAGTCCAGTCTTAGCTGCTTTACACTGGCTTCCTGTAACATTTAGAATTGACTTTAAGGTCCTTCTCCTTACATACAAAGCTCTAAATGGACAGGTACCTAGCTACATTGCCAACACTCTAATAAATTACACACCAGCAAGAACACTGCGATCATCAGCTGCTGGACTACTAGACCAGAAGCAGTCAAAAGAGGATCGGTAATGCAGCCTTTATCAACTATGCCCCAAAACTATGGAACAAACTACCCCAAAACATGAGAGAAGCCAACTCGCTAGACATCTTTAAAAGACAGCTTAAAACCTATCTCTTTGCTCAGGCATTTCACTGATAGATATCTGCTACCACCTAGTGGCAAGAGGAAACATCAGGGATATCCTGACACAACTTGTACTTACCTGCACTATTCTTACCCTGCCTACTCTTATACACTGCCTATCAAATTCATGTGTCGGTTATCGAACTTTTTACTTCTTACTGATGACTATTTTTCCAAATGTGAAACACTGTGATTATTTGTATTACTGAATAGAGAGCCTATTAGGATGCTAGATCCTAATGTGAAACACTGTGATTTACCATACCTTGCTATGCTCGCTCATGGCTGTATTTTTTATGTCCGTTCTATTTTATAATTTTTAGACTATTTTTAAACTGAATCATTTTAAACTATTTTTATTATTTGCATTACTGAAAACTGTAAGTGGAGAGCCTATTAGGATGCTAGATCCTAATGTGAAACACTGTGATTTGCCATACCTTGCTACCTGTCTATCTTTTTTATGCCCGCTTATGCCTGTATTTTTTACTGTTGTGAAGCACTTTGAACTGCAACCTCTGTATGAAAAGTGCTATACAAATACAATTATTATTATTATTATTACGTATGCACGCTGGTGCCGCAAGCTGAAATCGATTCTCTTAGTTCCTGATCACTCGCACAGTCAAACAGCCATATCACACATAGGGGAAAAGCTTATATCTCCGTGAAAACAGGTCTGATTATCCTAAGACTGGTAAAATAGATTCTTTACCTGAGATCAGATGGTATCCAAAAAGATTATTCCAATTCCTGATCGCCATTCCAAAAAATCTATCCTTTTATTGATCCAATGCAACGTACTGTAAACACATATTCCACGCATTCCTGAGGCTCCACAATGACTGGGATCATCTCCGGTTACATGCGTGAGAAGTAAAATGTGGATTCCGGATTTTTTTTTTCTCATCCATTTTCATTGAGTCCATTCCAAAAGGGTGCATTACCATCTGGGAGATGATAGGGGGCGCTTTTTCCAAATCTGAGCTGCTACAGGGGCTGCTGTACCAACGGGAGACTCGGTTAATAAAATATGAATTCAGATCGCTAATAAAAAAAATAAAACGATATTTGTCGTGATGGGCATTCAGGCGTTGGGCTGATAACACGAGTTATGTCGTGATGGGCATTCAAAGTGTTAAACAGAAGGTTTTGTAGATACAGTACTGAATTCTGCCATCCGGACACATGCAATTTGAAATATGATTATAGAATATAGAATATCAGGCATAAAATGGTTATGCGATTAAAATGCAATTAATTAGATTAATTAATTACAAATCCTGTAATTAATTAGATACATTTGTTTAATCGCCTGACAGCACTACTATTTTCATAACATACCGTTCCTTTCCTACCAATATGGCACAATGCCATGAACACAGATCAAATCAAATCAAATAAAATGTATTTGTAAGGCCCGACAACACACGTTAATGTCCCCATGGGCCAGACATGTCTTATTTAACACTTTGGATGCCACACCCGAGACTTCTCGGGTTTACCCCCTGACCGTTGAATGCCCATCACAAGATTTCTTGTTTATTTTAATTTTTTATTATTATTAGCGTTCTGAAATCATATTGCATCAAGCGAGCATACCGTTGGATATCCAGGCACCGCCGGCGCTCAGATGTGAAAAAAGCGCCCCCTATCGTCTCCCAGATGGTAAATCCCCTTTTGGAGTGGACTCAATGAAAGTGAATGGGAGAACGGATTTCTGACTCCACATTTGACTTCTCACTGATGTAACCGGGGTCTACCAGAGTTCATTCTGGAACCTTGGTGCCACGGCGAATATGTGTTCTACTGTACACACGATGGATCAATACAATATTATTATTGGAATAAACCATTTGGATACCATCTGATGTCAGGTAAGGAATCTATGTTATCAGTCTTAGGATAATCAGACTTGTTTTCACGGAGATATAAGCGTTTCCACTATATGTGATATTGCTGTTTCACTGTAAAAGCCATCAGGAAATAAGAGCAGCGATTATCAGCGCGCGGCACGAGCGTGCGTGCGCACACATATACTATCGATCATCTAGCGTTTATTTGAAAACGATTAATAAATAGGCCGAAAAATAACAACGTTCTGGAATATTCCAGTAAAAGACGATTATCATCATAGGGTTGTTTTTTCCGCGAAAACTAGTGATTTTCAAAATGCTATCAAACGGAAATGAAGCGATGGCTAGGCTGTGCTCGTTGAGTCTGTACCTAGTCAAGCATCTTCTTAGTATTGGGTCAGTCACAGTGCTCAGGTATTCTGCCACTGTGTACTCTCTGTTTAGGGCCAAATAGCATTTCAATTTGCTCTGGTTTTGGGTTGTTTCTTTCCAATGTGTCAGATAGTTTTCTTTTTGTTTTCTTATAATTTGATTTAGTCCAGTGTGGTTTCTGTCTGGTGGCTCTGCTTGTGTTTGTGAGCAGAGTCCCAGAACCATCTGGCTGAGTGGGCATCTATCGAGGGTCTCTCTGTGGGTGAGGGCTATGTTGTGGAGTGTGTCTGGATCGCTTTCTTTTAGGTGATTGTGAAATTTGAATGCTCTTTTTTGAATTTTTATGATTAGTGGGTATCTTCCTAGTTCTGCTCTGCATGCATTATTTGGTGTTTTCCATTGGGTGCGGAGAATGGATTTGCATTAAGATTAAGATTAAGATTAAAGATAGATCTGATAGCCATAGCAACTGAAAATCTTTGAAAGATTAAAGATAGAGCTGATAGCGGATCTATTTGAGGCTCTTGGCTATGGTTGCTATTTAATGAGTATCACCTGTTATTTCATTACAATCACCCATTGGTTGCCTACCATGATGTCTGTGATGATGATGTGATTGTGTGTTGACAGACCATCCAAAGGTGGCCTTCTCTGCTGGTCTCACTGACTCTGGAGCAGTAGGACCCTTCGCTGCTGAAACCACCCTGGTCTATACCAAAGTCTTCACCAACATCGGCAAGGCCTACAACCCAATCACAGGTAGGCTGTGTTTATGTTATTTCAATCTAGCAACTACCTCATGAAATACATTTATTTCCAGGCATCGCTAACTAAAACAGACAAACAAACAAACAAACAAACAAAAAGCTAAGTCCTAGCATAAATGAGTAAAGAATTATTATAATTTTTTCATTCAGATAAAGACACACATTTTTCCTTTTTAGCACACTTAATAACTTTGTTTTGAAACGTTCTTCACAAATAAATATGAAATAAGATTCTTGATTATTTCAAATGAGGACCCTGTAGACCAGTGGTCACCAACCTTTTTAAGCCCAAGATCACTTTTTTTTTTTGGTGAAGGCAAGATCTACCTATTGAAGCGTTGAGAGAAAAAGACAGCCAAGATTGTACTTTAAACTAAATTACTTTTATTTGCCTGTATTCTAATTACATGCAATGCTTTGGTCCAACATTAAAACGTCAAAGTAGAACTATTATGTACTTTCTCAGTCAGTGCTAAGTGCAGTCATCTTATGCATCACTTTTCATATCAAAACAAAAGTAGAACTGTAATGTGGACTTTCTCATATTATTAACATTGACAAACATATTTACAATTAGCATTTTATAAAGTAGAACTGTAATGTGTACTTTCTCAGTCAGTGCTAAGTGCAGTCAGTGCTAAGTGCAGCATCAGTTTTCACATCAGAACAAAAGTAGAACTGTAATGTGGACTTTCTCATATTATTAACATTGACAAACATATTTACAATTAGCATTTTATAAAGTAGAACTGTAATGTGTACTTTCTCAGTCAGTGCTAAGTGCAGCATCACTTTTCACATCAAAACAAAAGTAGAACTGTAATGTTTACTTTCTCAGTCAGTGTGCAGTCAGTGCTAAGTGCAGCATCACTTTTCACATCAAAACAAAAGTAGAACTGTAATGTGGACTCTCAGGGTAAGATCTAAAAAAAAAAAAAAAAAAAAAAAAATAATTTTCATGGAAAGATCTACAGGGACAGTCTCAAAGATCGACCAGTCGATCAAGATCGACGGGTTGGGTGACCACTGCTGTAGACTCTCCACTAAATTACACGTTTATTCCATGCAGGTAGCTGTACATGGTTGAGTCTACACTACTGTCCTCCTTTAAAATAATCACACATCTTTGTAATTTTTTATTTTCACAACGTGAAGCACATTGTAATCACAGTGATATGTTTACATATATAACCAGTAGTGCTAACCTGTACCTTTTGCAACTATGACAATCAATGATGTTTTACTAGTACCAGGGAGAACTCTGTAAATGTATTTGTATGTGTTACTCTTCCTTTTGAAACAGTTAGGCTAATCATAATAATATGTGCCTGCCTTTTATCTGTGTACTGACAGAGTGATGACAAGATCCTTTTAAGTGTTCCTTTATTAATAGAATAAAAAAGAATAGAATAGAATAGAATAGAATAGAATAGAATAGAATAGAATAGAATAGAATAGAATAGAATAGAATAGAAATACTTTAATCATCCCGAGGGAAATTTGGCACTACAAATCTCTCACAGTAAACATTTAGGTAGACAAAACAAATCACGCATAAGAATAACAAAAAGTAAGGGGCGGTCGGGTGGCGTATCGGAGATTGCGCTCGTCACCAATGCAAGAGGCTGCGGTCTCGAGTCCCGGAGTCAGCATTGCCTGTGACTTGGGCCGATCGTCATACTAACTCGTTTGGCTGAGTTAGCGGGAGGGAAGTCGTGGGTGGTAATCTGGCGTTGTGGACAGCGACGCCTACAGGTCAGGCCTGGGCGCCTGGCAGGAAGTGGTGAAGGCAGCGTGACCTCCCACGCGTTACACTTCACCAATGAGAGTCCTCGCTGCCAGGTGAAAAGAGAGCCGCTGGCTGTCTCCGCATGTGTCGGAGGAAGCATGTGGTAGACTTCAGGGTTCCCTTGTACCTACCAGTAGGGGGAACATGCGCACAACGACCAGGTAGGGGAGGGGGGGAATTGGCATAATGACTAAATTGGGATGGGGAGAAAAGCATAGAAAAATCAGGTGGAGAATAACAGGATACAAAAAAAAATAACAAAAAGTTGCCTAAGAATAAGGAATAAAATAAGCCTAAGAATAACATAATAATAATAAACTACGGTCAGGATTTCACATTCACATTTCCTCTGTTATGTATGTACAATCTAATATAAAATATACAGTAAAAACTACAGAGATCTACATTATGTGTACAGTAAGTGTGATATTGACAATGTTGTTTTAAATGTAAAAGTCCCGGAAGATGGTACTGTCACTTCACTCTGTGCTCAGTGATGCAGTGAGGCACAGAGATGCATTGTAAAGTCTGATGGCTGTCGGAATGAAGGACTTCCTGTGCCGTTCAGTGCTACATTTTGAGAGTGTTAGTCTAGCACTAAACATGCTCCTCCTGTCAGCCAAGTCTGTGTATAGTGGTTGGGAGGGGTTTTCCCTGATGGCATGGAGCTTAGCAAGGCTCCTCCTCTCCGCCACCACAGCTAGAGAGTCCAGCTCCACCCCTACTACGTTACTGGCCTTCCTGACCAGCTTAGCCAGCCTGTTTGCATCCCCCACTCTCAGTCCGCTGCCCCAGCAGGTCACAGCGTACAAGACGGCGCCCGCCACCACCGACTCGTAGAACATCCTCAACATCCTTGTATAGACGTTGAAGCCAGTGGTTAGACACTTAGTTAATCCCCTTGGGATTAAATAAGTGGTAAATAAACTTTGTTTTAAACAATGATCTCTATTTTAGTTCATGCTGGCAGTATATCTGAAGCCATGTAGTCACAAGTGTTTTATATGTAAGCTGTGTCTGGGGTGAACGTGTTTGAGAGCGTGTGATGCGGTAGGCCTGTGACACTTTATGACATTCTAAAAGGACCCAAGTTTATTTCCTAATCTAATGTTTGCAATGAAATACACTTCGGTCCAATCTGTTCCGTAGCAAAGAATTCCAGTGAAATCATCTATAATGTATACATTTTTGTATAAGATTTTTGATGCTACCTCATGTTCTTTTCTTTTTTCTTTTTTTTGTATCTCTCTTTCTCCGATTTTTCTCTGTTTTCTCCCCGTCCCAATTTAGTCGTTGTGCCAATTCCCCCCCCCCCCCCTCCCCTACCTGGTTGTTGTGCGCATGTTCTCCTACTGGTCGGTAAAAGGGAACCCTGAAGTATCCGCACGCTTCCTCCGACACGTGATGCGCCAGCCAGTGGCTCTTTTCTCACTTGGCAGCGAGGGCTCTCATTGGTGAAGTGTAACGCGTGGGAGGTCACGCTGCCTTCCTCAAGTCCTGCCTCCGCTGAGCAAGCGCCCAGACCTGACCTGTAGGCGTCGCTGTCCACAACGCCAGTTTCCCACCCATGGCTTCCCTCCCCCTAACCCAGCCAAACGAGTTAGTATAGCGATCAGCCCAAGCCAAGGCAATGCTGACTCCGGGAGTCGAGACCGCAGCCTCTTGCATTGGTGACGAGCGCAATCTCCGCTACGCCACCTGACCGCCCATCATGTTCCTTTCTGATAAATCATCGGTACCATCATGGTGAGTCAAGCGTTTGTTGTACACTGTGGTCTGTAACATACGGTTATCCTATAACCATAGTTATATTAGTATAGCGAGCGCTCTGCTCGTAGTGGAACCTTATCCCTTTCAATCTAATTCTGAATAAAATGTCTCTATGTACACACCCATCCGCTCCTCTACATAAGTGGGGACGTGGCCATACTAACAGCTCCTTCCTAAGTCTTTCACCACCGAAGGCGAAGACCACGGGGTCCTCAGTGAGTCCGAGCAGAGCACTCGCTATACTCATATAACTATGGTTATAGGATAACCATATGTTATATTATCGTATAGCTTACGCTCTGCTCGTAGTGGAACACAGGAGCTGAGCAGAGCGGAAGCTCGACAAATGTACCCGCTGAGGCCCCCCACAACCATCAGAACCGGGGAGGACCCGAGCCCCCCGACCCCCCTAGAGGGGGACGGGAGGTAATCGGATCCGACTGTGCGAAGAGGGTTTAGCAACTCAAACGCACAGGGTGAGCAGATCGTAGGACTTACCTTCACACAGAAGAACCCGCGACTACACAGGCGCGCATCCCACATGCCACTAGGGAACGAACAGGATGGAAAAAAAACCTGTTACAGTCCCTAACATCACGGGGTCAAGGTCAAGAACCCAACCCCGTGGCAAGGCCGTAGCAGCGGAGCACGAAGGAGGACCCAGCCCCAGGAACAGCCTGAGGGTCAGGACACCCCGGAAAGGGGGCCTGGTGAGGCCAACGATGCCACAACATCAAGACCCCACCAGACGGTCACTAGTGACACCACCCCCCACATCGCCAGCGTATCGGACAGGGCCCAATCCAAGAGCAGGCCCTTCCCCACTACAGCACGCCGCCCTGAAGAACTCCACAGAGGCTACACCCCCACAACACTGTGGGGCCAGGCAGCGCACCGGGGAGACAACCCCCAAAGAGGTTGATCCCTCAATCCTGGCAACAGGTCAAAAGCATAACTCGACCTGTGCCCGGAGCACTGCGGACTAGACAGGCGCCTAAGGGGTCTACTGAGAACAGCACTCCGGCGGAAAGGGCATTCGGTATGCTGTGCACCATGTTGCAGCCGCCACAAAAGACCCGACCCCCTAGAGAGGCCGAGGCAGAGAAGGCTGACATGATTGGCAGACATCATGAAAAGTGCGGGGGCACACTCGCAGGCAGACGGGGTCAAGCCCGGCCTAACCCGAGAGTTGACTCCGCTATCAACACACCGGGGAACCAACCACCTCCCTATGTTTAGTTTAACAGGAGGCGGTTGTTCCCTTAACCCCCCCAAGAAAAAACTCCGAAACACAACTGCGCGTACACACCGGCTATACAGCAGTACAAGTGTTTCAGTTTTCAAGAAGGGGTTAACCCAGGCCAACAGGTCGACGAGAACGAGTCCGGACCTGGGCCCGGCGGACCGGGACGTACACAGGGATGCCAGAAAGGTACAATAGAACCACCTCGACAGCCCCCTCCCAGCCCCGCCAAGCAGGGGAAGAGAGGGGCGAAAAAGAATGGAGAAGGACCAGGCTCCTTAGCACAGCACAAGGTACAACACAACATGGACCAAGCAACAGTGAAGGATAACACGCAGTGACACAACCACAAACACACCTCCATAACATCAAACCCTGAGATGCCCGGGCCAACCCGGCATTTTCCCCCCGAAAAAGCACAAAGTCCTTCAGGGTACCAGTACAGCAGATCTGCGACCCGCCGGACAACGGGTTAACTGACCTGGTCCGGCGCGACCAGAACCAGTCCCGTGTCCTAATCACGCCACCATCCCCAGTCATAAGAGGTGGGTAGGTACGCGTGTAGATCTAAAACATCACAGAGGGCACCACCAAGACGGTCAGAACATGAACGCAGCGCACCCGGTGGCCCACCCCATGGGCGTGAGACCCCTCCGCCAATGCTTTGATCTATTCCGTCATCTCCCCCCAGAGATTAACGAGAATTCGTCGAGACTAACCCAGTACACAGGCGCTCGGAAGAGATAAATCTCCATCCTAGTTGCTCCATAAAAAACGCTGTTTCCATGATGAGCAACCAAGGCGCGCCAGCCCATGCGTGGTTCCACACAGAAGCACCCAGGGCCAGCACTATGTACACGTCAAGACCCAAATCACATCAATCGTAATTCTAACAAGAACCCAGATAATGTTCCCTCCAAGCCACCTGGGATGAGCGGCAAGAAGCTGGCCAAGAGACACAGATATGGGTCCCATATGACGCGTCTGAGGGAAAACACCCCTGTCAACCCTGCTCTGTATAAAAGAGAGGAGACAGGGAACCCCCAGAGAGACCTCCCACGTGAGTAATAATTGAAAAGATATATGTAACATTGAGCTACGTGACCAAAAGCTCAACACATATGCAACAGAGCGCAGAGCAGAAAATAAAAGTTTCCACGCACCGCATAACTCAATCTTGACAATAACAGCGGTCCACAACATGGAGCCTGAAAAGAACTCACGGAAGCCACACGACCAATAGAAACGTGCCCAGTTACGTATTCTATGGCGGGGGGAATTCCGTGACCCACCTGCCCAAATATGGCGTGGGACCAGGGAACTCCCCCCCCCCACCCCCTCTCCCTACCCTGTGACGCGCTAACCCAACAGCGTGACAGGAAGACCCAAGAACAGGAGGTCCAACCCCCTGGCCAATCAGAAGAAAAGGGGGGCAGGGTTCATCAGTTCACCCCCTTGTGACCCCATACCCCGGATACGATGAAAACAAACAAGCAGCGATGATACCAGTTTACCTAGCATGCTACATGAAAAAGCGTACATCCACTAGGATAAGCTCAACCATCTGCACGCCAGCCAGAGATGATAAACTCGTTTGCGAACAGGTTTTTATATACAAGGCTTTAGGCTCATGTGCGAACACGTCACCCGTGTTTATGTACTTCACCAAGTAAAAAGAAAACACAGACGTTTAAAGAGAGGGTCAAAGACCTCGGTACAAGCTACATACATGATTACTTCTGTAGGCTAACACTCTAACCTAGTTGTGGACTCAATGCCATGTTTCCCAAACGTAACAGAATACACACAACCCCCTCAGATAAAAAAGGTAAAGTTCACTCTTACTACTGCAAGAAGAACACATGATGAGGGAAGTCAAGTCTTTCGACCGAGTGCTAGCCACAGGCCTTGACAAGCACACATATATATAGCGACCAGAACAATTTACAAGAAAACTGTCCTACTCTCTAAGCAAACACACAACCCCACAGGTAGGTGAGGGTTTATACATCGTATCCCCAATATATAGTGAATAAACACACAGTTTGTAACAAAAAACAGTCCCTCACCAGGAGGGACCTTTTATTTAGTAACAAAAATCATATGTTGGGGAGGGGAAGGGGACAGGGGTAAACAGGGGAGTCACTAGCGGCGCCTGCTGTGTGCAGCGCAGTGTTTGCCCCCACGGGGAGCCGGCCCGGGGGAACAGTTCTGAGAAGCCTGGTCACGTCGATCCCTACCATTACCTCCGGGCGTGGTGTGGCTGGCTGCAGCGGACGAGGCACTCCCTCCACTCCTGGCCTTCTTCGCCGAAGATCCAGAAGCGGCGACGGTGGTGGCGGAGGCAACGGTCGCGGTCCTCTGCCGGCGTTGCTTTTTCCGGCCATCACCGGTGGCATCGGGTTGGGGGAAATGGGGTTGGAGCACAGAGCGCTCCTCCTCCATCTCTCTGCAGGCTGCCGTCATCTGCTGCATGGCCGACCCGAATAGCCCAGCATCGAAGAGGGGGGCCGTGAGCAGGGCAATCGTCTTCTGTTCCGGCACCCGCACCTGCTCCAGCCAAAGGTGGTGCTGGGATAGAGTGGCCAGGGCGCGCTCCTTCCCGGCAGCTATCGCCTGCAGCTGGGTAAGGTGCAGGATGGCTCCTGCCGCCTGGGCGTGAAGATATTGCTGATGGTCATCCAATACCGACCCACCCGCCATCATCCCCGACATGTAGCGCGCTAGCTGCGCGATGTTGGAAGTCGGGGCGATGTATACCTGGTCACTCCAATTAGCCATCTGCCTAGCCCATTCCCCTTGGGGAACCGGCTTACGCAACGGCTCCCACACCATTTCGGGACAAATTATGGATGCCATCGGGCTATCAAGCTGAGGCACCCCGTCCTTTAGCCCCTGGACCAAACCCACCACCCGCGTGACTGGCACGTAGGCGGGGGTAAGGCCAGTGATGCGGGAGATTACCTGTCCCTGTTTCACATAGGCCTCCATTGATGTGAAGAATGGGCAGACAACGCCCGTCTCTCTCACAGGACAACGTTGCCAGAGATTACCTATCATGTCATCAGGAACAGGTGCAGGCAGAGGCTGCAGCAACGCCACGCCATTATCGGCTGTGGCGGCCGCCATGAGCTCGGGGAACAAGGCAAGCAACTCCCCTTGCGTACCTCCCTCCACGTCACTCGCGTCCCTCACATACGGGAGGCTGCCATGTCGGGCGCCACCATCCGACATGGCAGATAGCTGGGCATCTTGTCTCAGGGTCGGAGGTTCTAACCCAACACCGGAGAACAAGGGACCCCAAGGAGACGCAACACTCCCTGCCACACCCCGAGGGGGAGAATGATACGTCTCCACTGGGGCATCGAACAAGAGAGCTCTCGCCCCCTCCATATGATCCTCAGTCTCCATCGGAAATGGAGACGAGGCAAGAGAACTCTCGTCCGGCTCCAGCACAACCTCAAAGCCTGGTCGTTCGCCCCTGCAGCTCGCCGCCCTACGACGAGAGCAAGCAGAGGCGAAGAGTCTGCGTCACAAATCCCCAGCCACCAGAGGAGCTGTCGGCCGACTGTCCACTGGCGGGGGAACCAGGGCCGGAACCCGGCCATCTCACGGGAGATGGAGGCTCAACGGCCCCTCGGAGAGGCAAACTCACCACCGGGCGCCGCCCGGGCGTATCCGACTGTCACGACCGCGGAGTCAGAGACGCCCCACGACGCACGGAGGACGCAGCAATGGAGAAGCGCTGGTGAAGGGTGACGTTGTGAGCGTCCAAACCCTCCGAAGGTGCAAACATTATGTCTTATCTTTTCTCGTAAATTGGCGAGAGAGAGAAAAATAACATACAATGTCCACGTAGCTCCTTTCCAACAACTAGGTCCAACCCCCTGGCCAATCAGAAGAAAAGGGGGGCAGGGTTCATCAGTTCACCCCCTTGTGACCCCATACCCCGGATACGATGAAAACAAACAAGCAGCGATGATACCAGTTTACCTAGCATGCTACATGAAAAAGCGTACATCCACTAGGATAAGCTCAACCATCTGCACGCCAGCCACAGATGATAAACTCGTTTGCGAACAGGTTTTTATATACAAGGCTTTAGGCTCATGTGCGAACACGTCACCCGTGTTTATGTACTTCACCAAGTAAAAAGAAAACACAGACGTTTAAAGAGAGGGTCAAAGACCTCGGTACAAGCTACATACATGATTACTTCTGTAGGCTAACACTCTAACCTAGTTGTGGACTCAATGCCATGTTTCCCAAACGTAACAGAATACACACAACCCCCTCAGATAAAAAAGGTAAAGTTCACTCTTACTACTGCAAGAAGAACACATGATGAGGGAAGTCAAGTCTTTCGACCGAGTGCTAGCCACAGGCCTTGACAAGCACACATATATATAGCGACCAGAACAATTTACAAGAAAACTGTCCTACTCTCTAAGCAAACACACAACCCCACAGGTAGGTGAGGGTTTATACATCGTATCCCCAATATATAGTGAATAAACACACAGTTTGTAACAAAAAACAGTCCCTCACCAGGAGGGACCTTTTATTTAGTAACAAAAATCATATGTTGGGGAGGGGAAGGGGACAGGGGTAAACAGGGGAGTCACTAGCGGCGCCTGCTGTGTGCAGCGCGGTGTTTGCCCCCACGGGGAGCCGGCCCGGGGGAACAGTTCTGAGAAGCCTGGTCACGTCGATCCCTACCATTACCTCCGGGCGTGGTGTGGCTGGCTGCAGCGGACGAGGCACTCCCTCCACTCCTGGCCTTCTTCGCCGAAGATCCAGAAGCGGCGACGGTGGTGGCGGAGGCAACGGTCGCGGTCCTCTGCCGGCGTTGCTTTTTCCGGCCATCACCGGTGGCATCGGGTTGGGGGAAATGGGGTTGGAGCACAGAGCGCTCCTCCTCCATCTCTCTGCAGGCTGCCGTCATCTGCTGCATGGCCGACCCGAATAGCCCAGCATCGAAGAGGGGGGCCGTGAGCAGGGCAATCGTCTTCTGTTCCGGCACCCGCACCTGCTCCAGCCAAAGGTGGTGCTGGGATAGAGTGGCCAGGGCGCGCTCCTTCCCGGCAGCTATCGCCTGCAGCTGGGTAAGGTGCAGGATGGCTCCTGCCGCCTGGGCGTGAAGATATTGCTGATGGTCATCCAATACCGACCCACCCGCCATCATCCCCGACATGTAGCGCGCTAGCTGCGCGATGTTGGAAGTCGGGGCGATGTATACCTGGTCACTCCAATTAGCCATCTGCCTAGCCCATTCCCCTTGGGGAACCGGCTTACGCAACGGCTCCCACACCATTTCGGGACAAATTATGGATGCCATCGGGCTATCAAGCTGAGGCACCCCGTCCTTTAGCCCCTGGACCAAACCCACCACCCGCGTGACTGGCACGTAGGCGGGGGTAAGGCCAGTGATGCGGGAGATTACCTGTCCCTGTTTCACATAGGCCTCCATTGATGTGAAGAATGGGCAGACAACGCCCGTCTCTCTCACAGGACAACGTTGCCAGAGATTACCTATCATGTCATCAGGAACAGGTGCAGGCAGAGGCTGCAGCAACGCCACGCCATTATCGGCTGTGGCGGCCGCCATGAGCTCGGGGAACAAGGCAAGCAACTCCCCTTGCGTACCTCCCTCCACGTCACTCGCGTCCCTCACATACGGGAGGCTGCCATGTCGGGCGCCACCATCCGACATGGCAGATAGCTGGGCATCTTGTCTCAGGGTCGGAGGTTCTAACCCAACACCGGAGAACAAGGGACCCCAAGGAGACGCAACACTCCCTGCCACACCCCGAGGGGGAGAATGATACGTCTCCACTGGGGCATCGAACAAGAGAGCTCTCGCCCCCTCCATATGATCCTCAGTCTCCATCGGAAATGGAGACGAGGCAAGAGAACTCTCGTCCGGCTCCAGCACAACCTCAAAGCCTGGTCGTTCGCCCCTGCAGCTCGCCGCCCTACGACGAGAGCAAGCAGAGGCGAAGAGTCTGCGTCACAAATCCCCAGCCACCAGAGGAGCTGTCGGCCGACTGTCCACTGGCGGGGGAACCAGGGCCGGAACCCGGCCATCTCACGGGAGATGGAGGCTCAACGGCCCCTCGGAGAGGCAAACTCACCACCGGGCGCCGCCCGGGCGTATCCGACTGTCACGACCGCGGAGTCAGAGACGCCCCACGACGCACGGAGGACGCAGCAATGGAGAAGCGCTGGTGAAGGGTGACGTTGTGAGCGTCCAAACCCTCCGAAGGTGCAAACATTATGTCTTATCTTTTCTCGTAAATTGGCGAGAGAGAGAAAAATAACATACAATGTCCACGTAGCTCCTTTCCAACAACTATTTCGGCACTAAACTCAAGTGGTGTATACAGACACTTGTCGGTGGTGAAAATAGGGAAGGAGCTGTTAGTATGGCCACGTCCCCACTTATGTAGAGGAGCGGATGTGGGTGTGGCCAGGCGGATGGGTGTGTACATGTGGAGAAATTTTATTCAGAATTAGATTGAAAGGGATAAGGTTCCACTACGAGCAGAGCATAAGCTATACGATAATTATAACAAAGTGTTTCCCAGATCTACTGAAATAAAAAGTTCTCACTTCATGACGGAAACCTGAGTTGAAAGTGTCTTTTTTTGGTCTCGATTCAATTAAACTTTCATAAAGGCCATTTATCTTACATGATGTGATACACAAATGATCAGATTCTATAAGATTCTTGATTTTGAATACTTAGGTATATAATTATATGTTATGTGTATATATGTGGTGCACATTTATGACCCCTGATGATTTTGGTGACCCCATGACCTTTCCTCTAGCCTGGTCACGTCCCTGTAATCCGACAACATCGGACCTAGTTTAATAAGGTTTAGGTTAACCGTTATGGTTATGGTTAGTTTTAATGCTTTATTTAATGGTTATGGTTAGTTTAGGTAACAGTGTGATTAGGGTTATGGTTTGGGTGATGCTGTCGGAAAAAATTTTCTTGATAGTGTGAAGGTAAAAGCACTCACCTATCAATGTAGTGCCCCAGGTTCGATCCCCGGCAGGAGAACTAATACACTTAACCACGGAGACTACGGATAGTGCAGTGACAGTGCATGAAGAACACACGCCTAATGGTCTTTGAGCATAAAGAACACACACAGAGGTTGTGGGACAGTCAAGAGACACACAGTTTCTCCATGAGTTGTGTTGGTGTGCTGGGCCGCAGGTGAGCGAAGAGTGTTGGATAAACACTAATAAATCTTTCTGTTCAACTTGGCTATCAGTCATCTATCAGAGAGTGTGTGGTGGTGTTGTGTGTGTGTGTGTGCATGCATGTGTGCATGCATGTGTACCGTCTGAGGGCCCTCCCCCACCTCAGGGCCCTGGGGTTTCAGTTCCACATTTCACCCTACTTCTATGCCCCCTGTCCGTCCGTCCATCAAGATAGATAGATAGATAGATAGATACCAACTCCGAAACAATGCCTAAACTTAACCCTAACCATAACCAACTCCGAAACAATGCCTAAACTTAACCGGCGAAAGAATGCACGTTAAATTTTTTTTTTTTTAAATATTAAATGGATTCGAACTTGTCACCAACGCACCACAGGATCCACAGCAAGGCAGCGTACCAGTTGAGCTAACCGTCGATGTTAAAAGAGGGGGAATTATGGCTGCATAATGCCGCGACAGAGCTCCGCCCGCTCTGCCGCTGCCGCGTCGCTGCAGGGGCGTGGCTAGGCGCAAGCTGGTTGCCTAAAATGATTACGCGTCCGGGACCGGCAGGGAAAATCTGCCGCTGAAGTGCCCTTGAGCAAGGCACTTAACCCCCAACTGCTCCAGTGGAGTTGCTCAGTGGCCAATGGTGTCAGACTGTGGTTGTACTGGGCAGCTCCCAGGTATGAATGGAACTGTGTGAATGTGAAGCAGGGCCTAGCTGAAAAAGAGCATCTGTGCTCAGCGAACCTACCCTGGGTAAATAAAGGTTAAACAAACAAACAAACATGCATTCACTATTCACCAACATTCCTGAACATTTAAAACATGTTTCTGCCAGAACCAGAGAAAGTTAAATGTATTTATTTTTAAACTCATAAGATATAGATACAGTTTAAAATACTGGTATAGATAGAGTTTCAAATAATGCTACCAGAAATAATGTATTAATTTATAAAATTCTGGCCTTAACTCAAACTCTTAACAGAGAAAACTATTAGTATTTGTTTTCCCATTATATGAACATATGATACGTGACTAATTTTGACTACCACACTCTCCCAGGGTTGTTGGCAAAGACATAACAAGCTCAAAATCAAATGTGATGAATGTATTCAAATCAAATCAAATCAAAATCTAATTTATTTATAAGGCCCGACAACACACGTTAATGTCCCCATGGGCCGTACAGGTCTTCTTTAAACAAGTCAAGAAGAAAACATAACAATAAGTCAAGAACAGAACAAGAACACCATAAGGTCCAAAAATGTTTAGATGAATGCAAATAAATGAAAGAATGCAAGCACTCCCAGACATACCAGATATTCCACAATAACTAAATATATACATGGCCTAGAGACATTGTAATAATCACAAAAAAAATTAATTATGGCATTGGTAACACTTTATAATAACACTCAGTTATAAGACTGTTGAATGCCGATGGGTTGTCTCTATCTATCTCAGGTCACTTACTCGAGATATAACCCTGTGGCCGCCCGATATCCCCCAGCGAGGTGCTAAACTCGCTAAGTTCTCGGGTCAATTACTATTTCTATCACGCTTACTTCATCGTCACTAGTTAGTTATATCCAGTTGATATGAAATATAAGCATAGAAGAGTTGTTAACCTCTTCTTTGTTTGTAATAAACCGAATGTATGTCTGGGAGAACTCTTTTGCCTATAATAATAATAATATTATTATCATTATCATTATCATCATTATTATCATCATTTTAGGAAAGGCCGGTAATGCTAATCATTTGTAAGCCTGATGATATTACTACTCTTTTAATAAGTATTACTACTGCTAATAGTGTAATATTAGCGTACTAACACTAACAATCATTTGTAAGCCTCATAACCCCTTCGACAGGTCCATCAATCCGTGGCCACCGATCGTCCGGCCCTGCAGTGGCGAGACTCAGTTTCCCACAAACCCAATGGAGCCCGTCGAACACAGTGGCTATCGGCGCTTGCAAACAACAAACCATGAAACTAAGCATTACTACTGTCAATAGTATATATATATATAATATCCTTTATATAACTTTAGCTGAAAAGCAGTAACCAGCAATTGATTCAATCTGCATGGCTTTCCAGAATATAGCTATACCGTTTTACCTCAGATGAGAGCAGGGCGAGGCCAGCGTCGTGGCACATTGCGATAGAAAGCAGTCCACGAATTCAATAAGTATTTAAACAATAGTTGTTTTAATTAGAAAAAGTAAGTTACAAAGAGACTGCATTGGAAATGTCCAATTCAGTAAAAGTAAGTATAAAACAAAACATCTCTCTGTTAGCATAGCATAGCAAAAAACTCTCTTTGCCTCTATCATTTGAAAGATTTAGAGCATCTAAAAAAACAGAGTCTTGTCATGGGGACTCCACTCTGAAAAATTGCCAGGCCATGCCCCAATACAACGCTCAACATTGCCTGGCTCTAGAAAAACTGAAAATCTGACTCGACGAGACTGGAGCAGTCACTTATATACCGGTCCGGCATCATATCAAGACCTCTTACTTATTGGTCTAAATACAGTGATGTCATTTCTACCATCCAATCAACATATAACACATAACACACTCAGTAAGGATGAACTCCTCCCTTTCTAGTCATTACATTTACTGGAGAAGTAACAGATTACTTTCTTTTGGGAAAACCCCATTACGTCACTAAACAGTTATGCATGTCTGCAATGATCCAAATTCTACAGAAAGCAGATATAGCATATATATATATATACATGTACAATTCAATACTCATATACTTAACATTGGTGGATATGCCCACACATCATAGTAGTTTAAAGTATATAATAGTTCTCTGCCCCATAACTGCAAGGGCCAACCCTGCAGGCAGCGATTCTCTGTCAAGGTCACATTCCTGGCTTCACAGAACAGTAAGTCTGTGAGTAAGTCTTTCCATTCTGCAGGACTACACAATATATTTACAGTTTTACACAAGTAGGAGGAAGAATACAAAGACATTCTTCATAATTACTGACGCTTAAGTCATCTCTTAACATATGCTTAGATTTAAAACAGATATATATAATAAACATATGCTTAATCCTTTATATTTTACAAGTGACAGGGAGAACAGGATGTCATAATAAAAAGTGTCACTAGTTGTTTGTGGCACTTCAACAAAGACCTTTATAAGGTATTTGCAGTCATAACGTAAGGTTATGTATATAACCTAGTTAAATGAGTACTGGCTAAGTGTCCCGCTCTTTAAGCCTATCGAGAGATACCTCATCTCATGTACCTATTGTACTCCATCAACGAAAAAACAAATACACCTACACCTGCCGGGTCCCGCCCCTATGGAGGCGTAGCCTATAAGACAGTGGGCCTGGTCACCAAACACTCTTCCTCGCCAAAAATCCCGTTTCCAGTAAAAGATCCCTCAAAAGGGAACTCAGGGCCGCTTAAGAGCGGGACGCTTAGCCAGTACTCATATAACTAGGTTATATACATAACCTTACGTTATATTATCGTACTTGGCCATCGCGTCCCGCTCTTTAAGCCTATCGAGATTTGGGTTAGAGCGGACGCGAGGCCCGACAGATGCACCACCTGAGGACCCGTAAGCCCACATCAAGGGGTTTGGGGAGCCCCGTCACCCCATCCTTCCTAATGAAGGGGGGGGCGCAGTCAACTCCACCTGAGTGCGAGCAAGAGGGAACTAGAACCCCTTGAACACACAGCACAGGCGGAACCACGTGTGACCTAACACACTGTGGCCCCTACCCACACACTCCTGCTACCCTACCAAAGGACGGGAAGCAGGAAAGGCCACAGACCCCAGAACCGCCTGGGAGACAGAACCCCCGGTCATGTCCATGAGGTAAAACCTTACAAAGGGGCCCGGGGAGGACCATGAAACTGCAGCACAGATGTCCTCCACCGAGGCCCCACCCAGGAGAGCGGCAGAGGCAGCCACCCCACGAGTGGAGTGCGCTCTGACGCCCCCAGGGGGATCCTGCCCAGCCAACGTGTAGCAAAGGGCAATGCCCTCGCACAACCAATGGGACAGGCGCTGTTTCGACAGTGCCTTACCGGCATGAGAACCACCGTGACAGACAAAAAGCTGATCGGTAACCCTGAAGTCCTGAGTACGGCTGAGGTAAATTCCCAAAGCACGGACCGGACATGACAGGTGAAGGCTTGCATCTAACTCAGTAGTGTGAGGAGGAGGACGAAACGCCTGAACCACAATATCCCGGGAGCGGAAGGAACTCCGGATATTCTTAGGCATGAAAGCAGGATTAGGTCGCATAGTGGCACCGCAATCGGCCCGAAAAGACAGGCACTCTGGACGGACCGAAAGAGCACAGAGCTCACTCACGCGTTTAGCGGAGGCGACAGCCAGCAGGAACGCGGTCTTGAAAGACAGCTGTCCCAACGGCGCCTGCTCGAGCGGCTCAAACGGGGCCAAGGACAACCGACGAGGACCAATTGAAGATCCCAAGTCGGAGCCAAAGAGCGTTGCACCGGCTTAACGCGTCGAGCGCCAAGCAGGAAACACTTCACAAGAGGGTGGCTGAACAAGACATTCCCCTCAAACCCCTCATGATAGGAGGATATAGCCGTCGCATATACCCTCACCGTCGAAGCCGACAGTCTACCAAGGAGAGACTGGAGATAACCCAGGACAGCATCCAGGGGGCAGGAGACTGGGTCCTGGCCCCCCGCCTTACACCACTCTTGGAACATACGCCATCTGCCCGCGTAAAGCACGACAGTGGAGGGAGCATGTGCATTCCGGATGGTATCAACCACAGAAGGGTCCATCCTCTCCAGACTCACCCTCCCACCAGCCACACCAACAGGCGTTGGCCCAACATCGGGTACTGGAACAGTGACCCGTTGTGCTGTGAGAGGGCCGTCGCCGACCAAGGAATAACCCAAGGAGGAGCGACCAGAAGCTGGATCAAGACTGGGAACCACACTGCCGTGCCCCGGTCCGGCGCGCCCAGGATCACCGTCCTGCGCTCCCTCCATATCCGCTCCAACAGCTGACCCAACAGCTGTACAGGAGGAAAAACGTACAGAAGACCGGGCGGCCATGGAAAGGTCGAGAAGGCATCCACCCCCAAGGGGGGATGATCTGCTCGACTGACCGAGAATCACAAGGGGCACTTGTGAGAGCATCGGCTCGCAAACAGATCTACAGAGGCCTCCCCGAACCGATCCCAGACCTGTCTGACTATGTCGGGGCGGAGTTCCCACTCGTCGTAACGAGGACCGCCCCGAGACATCATATCCGCGCCCATATTCTCTGCGCCAGGAATGTGGAGCGCCCTCAGACTGCGCAGCCTGCGAGATGCCCATAGCCAAAGTTCGACCGCCGCCCGGAGCAGGCGGATGGAACGAGTCCCACCCTGCCTGTTGATATACGCCGCTGCCGTCATACTGTCTGTCCTGACCAAAACGTGCTCGCCTACCACCAGGTGGTCGAACCGTTTGAGGACCAGGAGGACCGCCTTCAATTCCAACACATTGATGTGCGGGGTAGATGGGCCAGCATGAACCTCCGTCCAGCTGCCCCCCACTGCGTGGGTCCGTCACGTCCCTCCCCAACCCATGAGAGAGGCGTCGGTGAAGACCGTGACGTGTGAGCGCCTGCTGCCCATGGGGACCCCAATGGTAAGGATACCCAGCCTCTTCCAATGGGTGAGATCTCCCCATATCGACAAAGGAACCGTCAACCGTTTCCATTTGTCCCTCACCGGATCTATTCTCACAACGTCAAGCCCAAGTACTCCACCTGTTGACTGGGAAGAGGCGTACTCTTCTTCCAATTCACAGCAAAACCCAGCCTGGTGAGGAATTCCACCACCAGCCTGGTATGAGACCTGGCAACCTCGTCCGAACGACTGAGGAGTAGAATGTCGTCGAGATAGAATAGAACCCGTATCCCCCGACGACGTAGAGGCTCCAGCGCAGTCGCCACGCACTTGGTGAATGTGCGGGGAGCCAGAGAATAGCCGAACGGCAACCCCTGAAACAGGAACCGTAGGAACTGCCTGTGAGGAGGGAAAATCGGGATGTGAAAATACGCATCCTTCAGGTCTATGGAGGTGAACCAGTCTCCCCTCCTGACAGCAAGCAGAAGGAGTTTGACGGTCAACATTCTGAATGGTCTCGCTATAATCAACCGATTGAACACGGACAGATCCAGTATAGGTCTGACCCCCCCTGTTTTCTTGGGTACCAGAAATTAACGGGAGTAGACGCCTGACATCGCGTCCTCTCTCGGAACCACGACGACGGCCTGCTTCGCCAACAGAGATTGGATCTCGTCGGCCAGGGCTGTCACTGCTTCTGACAATAGGGTCGGCACCAAACCTGAGAACGGAGGGTGGGGTTGTGCGAACTGCAAAACAAGCCACTCCCTCAACGTTCTCTCTATCCACCCCTCCAAACGGCATTCTTGTCGCCATATGTGAAAATAATCCCACAGCGCACCCGCCGTCAACTGACGCTGGGCCGCAAGGAACAGTAGATAGTTGGCCCGGTCCCTCCCGCTGTGCGACGCACCCAAGGGGGGACCCCGACAGAAAGGGCCGGTTTGATAGGGGAGAAGCTGTCATCAAACTGGTTGACACACCCCCCCCCCTGGAGGAGTTGTTCCGCAGCTAGACACGCAAGGCATGAGGACCCCATGGGCTCCTACACGCCGAAGCCCTGCAGTGATATTGCTACCACCCAAATCACGCTCGCCTCTTCTTTGCAGACCACTGCCGCTCTCACGGGAGTGGGAGGCATCAGCGCGATACCCCGCCTGGCGAAGGCGAGGCCGGGGTAACCCTTGCTGTGCATTCAACAGAAGAGGCCTCGAGTCCCCCTGCTGACCACCGTAGCTAGTGGCAGCTGTAACACCAGGCTCATCCATCACACAACATGTGGTGCAGGAGCCACGCGACATCACAACATTCTCACAGACAGACCCAGGCTCAGCCATCAACTGTCCCCATGAGAAGTGAAGAATGGGGCCGCATGCGCTTCAAAGAAGGTTCGCGGCCCGCAGCCAAAGGAAAACGATCAGAGCCCCGCTTCCGTGGGTAACAGAGAGAGGATTGAACGGGGAGCGGGCTGCTCGCAGCAAAGTGACGACGGCTTGTTTTATCCAAGCCGAATTCACCCAAAATGGCCGATCCCTCGGCCGCCAAGGCTGTCGGCCTTGAGGAACCCTGTTGACTATCCGCCCAGGGCACCACTGGCGGGGGAAACATGGCCGCCTGTCGAGGGTCTCGCCACAGTCGTCGACGAGACCATGCTCCCAACTCTGGCTGCACAGCGTGAGGCGATGTAGGACCCAGATCAACAACCGCCTGCGCTTCCACAGAACGACCAAAAAGACTTTCCGTGGAAAAAGTCGTGAGGAGAGAAAACCTATCCTCTTCCCCAAGAGGAGAGTGCTCCAACCAAACATGCCTAACAACAAACGTTGATAGCATCCTAATCCTCCCCGCAGTTATAGCTTGCGACTGAGTCAAGATCTCTATAACACCACAAACATGCAACATGTTTACAATGTCGGCTGGACCCATAGCCCTACTACCCGACGCCAATGTGGATAGGAAACTAGCCAGCTGAGCTATAACACTGGCCGCCGCTACAAACCATCCTGCAGCAGTATACCACTCATCCGTCCATACTGCCACCCTCCGAGCCTATTCGCTCTCAAGCATCGGCCGGGTGGGACATCGTTCATCCCCGCCGGGGCACAGGAACAAAGCTACCTGGCTACGTAGCCACGGTACACCCGGCCTGCACCCTGTTGTTAGCCCGTTTACCCGTAAAAAAGGTAAATAGGACTCAGCAAAACCCCCCACATTAGCAACCGACTGACCTTCATCAATGAAGCGGGCAAGATGAGGGAAAAACGGCAATGTCCCGCGGCGGGGATTATTAGAACAACGACCCATTTCAGCATCAACATTAGCATCAGCAGTAGCATTAGTAGCATTAGCGTTAGCAGCGTGCTCCAGGATTGCCAGGAAATCGTCCACTGCAGTGGAACGTTCACCAAGCCACCCCGGCCCTGGCGCCGAAACATACTCCACAGCATTACCAATACCAACATTAATGCCTGATGACACAGGGCCTACCTTTGTACAAGCCGGCTCGATAGCCAAACCTTGTACGCTGCCCCTTGGTCTGCTGCCGTCAGACGAGGAAACATCAACACAGGCCCGACGTGTCGCTGAAACATGCCTCGAAGATGCCAGGGGTAAGCAAACCTCCGGTAAGCATTCAACATTACGCAATTTCTCTAATCTTTTCATAACAACTAGTTAACATAAGGTGCACTGCATCCGTTATGATGGAAACAAAAATAGAGGAAGAGTGTTTGGTGACCAGGCCCACTGTCTTATAGGCTACGCCTCCATAGGGGCGGGATCCGGCAGGTGTAGGTGTATTTGTTTTTTCGTTGATGGAGTACAATAGGTACATGAGATGAGGTATATCTCGATAGGCTTAAAGAGCGGGACGCGATGGCCAAGTACGATAATATAACTTGGCTCTGCTAATGTATATCGTGCTTCCATTCAAACAGACGGCAACAAACGTGAAGTCAAGTCTCACTCGCGTGAGACCTCCTCTACATGCTCTGGCAATACCTGACCAGGGTACTCCTGGATCCTAGTGCCCCCCAAGTTACACTATATGTTATGTGTGCAGTGCACATGTATTTTATATGTTAATACAATTGCATTTATCTATAGTCTTAATTCTGTCACTGTTTGATGTCACAAAGAAGGGTGTATCCGAAAGCTGTCCGACAATCCGACAACATTTGTAACAGATGATGAAAAAGTGAACAAATAATTAACTGTATTAGACATTTGTTAATGATGAATAGGCTTCACTTTAGATTAGGGCACACAATAGCATCTGTAAATGATGTATAGATGTTTTATGAATGTCTTAACAAATCATTTGTTGAACATGAACAAATAAATGGAGGTACAGTATAGTTGTTTTTTCATATACATTTTTCAAAGCATCTACAAATGTGTTACTACACATTAAACAACATTATTTAATGATGAACAAATCATGTACAAACAATGTTGATAATGAGTTCTAAATAATGTAGAACTAATTTGTAAATGTTATACAAATATAGTTATAAATGATTTAATAATAATTTACGAATGTATATAAATGGTTTGTTCATGATTAGTTCATTATCTTATCTCATAAAATTTACAGACTTTTTTTAACTAGCTAAAAGTGATGTTGTCATCTTGCAACTGAAATTGCAACAATCTGACTCTGCACTCCCCGCCACCTCCCTTACTGAATGTTTAAAGGAAATAAATATATGGTTCACAGCAGTGGCGGCTGCTGACCAAATTGTTTGGTGAAGCACAAATTATTATATTATATTATATATTAAATTATATTTTTTAAACATCCCCAATGCTGCAACACCCCCATTCCTCCCAGGTGTCAGGCTCCTCATTCGCTTGCATTCATTTTGGGGACCATGTTTAAATAACATACTGAAGTATAAACAAACTACTGCTGTGACGATTTCAATAAAACAGACCATTCTGAGTCAATGGTACATGCTTTTTTTGGCATTTGATGTGTCTTTACAGATTTATGCCCTTTGAAAAATAAAAGCAGATCAGGTCAATTTGTTGAAGGTTTGATTGAGTGTGCTGTGTATATTTGCCCTGCGTGGAATGTTTATGGAGTGGTTACCATGGTTACCTGCTGTCTTGCTGGAAGAAAGATTCTAAACATTCTGTGAGAACTTGACAGTTGGTAACACACAAAACCATTCAAACAGTTCTTATTCTTATTTTTGATGTCTGGAAGAATACTGTATGTGAGTGTCTTGTGAGAAATGCTTCCAATCCAAACCCGTTTAACTGTATTACAGTTGCAAACTAATTCTACAGGTTGGTGTTCATTTCTCAAAAACAACAAATAATCTGAATGCCATAGGAAAGGGCTTGATTAGTGATCACTAGGATGCTCTCCTGACCGCGTCAACATGTTAGGCAACCAACTTGCGTTCAGCGTTTCTCTGATTGGCCACGACGCCCATGTGACCGCGGCAGAGCGAGAGAGCGGCAGTGCGGAAATAGGCTGCATTCTATTGCCATGCTCTGCGACAAACTCTAACCTTAACCAACTCCGAAAGAATGCCTAAACTTAACCCTAACCTTAACCAACTCCGAAAGAATGCCTAAACTTAACCCTAACCTTAACCAACTCCGAAAGAATGCCTAAACTTAACCCTAACCTTAACCAACTCCGAAAGAATGCCTAAACTTAACCGGTGAAAGAAATATTGCCATGCTCTAAGACAAACTCTAACCTTAACCAACTCCAAAAGAATGCCTAAACTTAACCCTAACCTTAACCAACTCCGAAAGAATGCCTAAACTTAACCCTAACCTTAACCAACTCCGAAAGAATGCCTAAACAACCGGCGAAAGAATGCACGTTTATATAACGTTTAAAAAAAAAATTATTGAAGTGATTCAAACTTGTCACCAACCGCACCGCAGGCTCCACAGCAAGGCAGCGAACAAGTTGAGCTAACCATCGATGTTAAAACAGGGGGGATTACGGCTGCATAATGCCACGGCAGAGCTCCCTGCTGCTCTGCCGCTGCCGCGTCGCCGCAGGGGCGTGGCTAGGCACAAGTTGGTCGCCTAAAGTAATGAAGCCTCCTGACCCTTCCCAGAAATATCTTTGTAATCAAAAGGCCTCACTATCACACAGACTGAACTGTTGTTTCTGTGAGTGGAGGCAACTTTCTGAGAAAACAGGAAAGCAGCTCAGCGTTGAGGGTTTGATTGATTGATTGATTGAAAATTGTATTAACAGATTGCAGAATGGGTACAGTACAGTACAGCTCAATACACACAATTGTTAAGGGGATGCAGACCAGAGAAAGACTTTCGTCTTGTTTACATCAGGGTCCCCCATTTTCAATTCATCATAAAATATGACATACAGATACAGTACTGCTACATCTATACATTTATGACATACCAGATTTGCAAATACAGTACTGTTTGTGATACAAAAATACACACGTGGTGATGGGTGGTCTGGAACTGCTCCCAGGGTGGAACGGGGTGCTGGGAAAACCTAAAAACCTGGCCTGCTTGCAAGCAGGCATTCAGAAAATAAAAGCTATTTACCATCTTTTATCGCTTCATCATCCTTTCATTGCTTTCAGAATTAATAATCAATCAGGCTACTTTTAGCTATGCTAAGCTAACTGCTAGGCTATCTTATCACAGCACGTGGGAATGTCCATCTGTGTTTTTAGAACTGACAGGACTATGCGTTCCAGCACCTTCATGGCTACTGCCGTCAAGGACACGGGTCTGTAGTCATTAAGGCTAGATATTTTTCCTTTCTTGGGTATGGGGATGATGGTGGATTTTTTTAAGAGGGCTGGGATCTGCATTTGCTGGAGTGAGGTGGTGAAGATGCCAGTGTAGACTGGTGCTAGCTGGTCAGAACAATAGCTGAGGCAGGCAGGTGAGATGTTATCCGGGCCTGCTGCTTTGCCCTTATCCAGCCTCCGGAAGAGGTTCCTCACTGTATCTGTGTCAATGGTGAGTGGGGTGGATAGGTGAGGGGGTGGGATGGGCCAGCTGTCTTTAAGAGGCTTCTCAAACCTGGCAAAGAAGGTGTTCAGCTTGTCTGGGAGGTGGGGGTCTGCGTCTGGGGGGGGGGATTTCTTTTTGTAATTGGTTAGTTCATTAAGAGTTTTCCAGACTGCCCTAGTGTTGTTTGAATCAAATTTATCCTCCAGTATAGTGGCATAGGATGTTTTTGCCTTCCTGATTGCAGCTCTAAGTTCATATTTAGCTGCTTTGTAAGTCTCAGTGTCCCCCTCCCTGAACGCAGTGTTTTTCCTTCTCCGCAACTCAATGAGATAGGTTTTAACAGATTTAGTGGGGATATGGAGATTAACACAAAAATCTATATAGGATGACACTGTGTCTGTGTAGGAGTCTAGATTGTCACAGGCCTCACTAAAAACAGACCAGTCAGTATATTCAAAGCAGGCTGTCTCAATAGCTTCATCTGACCAGATTTTAACTTTCCTAGAATGAGGTTTGACAGACCTGACTTTCTGAGTGTAGGTAGGAACTAAGTGTATCATAGCGTGATCAGAGTTTCCGAGGGGAGCTGTTACCTGCGCACTGGAGGTGGACATGGGCAAATACTGCGGCATGGTCATGCTGGACCTACAAAAGGCCTTCGACACTGTCAATCACTCCATTCTGATTGACAAGCTAAAAGCAATTGGTTTTGATAGTTTATCAATGAGCTGGATGCAATCCTACCTGGAGGGGAGAGAACAGATGGTAGAGGTAAACGGTACTCTACCCCCCCCCCCCCCTCACAGTGAGCTGTGGTGTTCCACAAGGAAGCATACTAGGACCACTACTGTTCCTAATTTATGCAAATTACATGTCGTCAGCCTGTGACTGCAACTTGATCCTGTTTGCGGACGACTCAGCCCTGCTGGTCTCTGACAAGAACAAGTTGCAGGTTGAAAAAACCCTCAGCTCGGAACTATAGCAAAATCTGCATATGGCTCGCTGATAACAATCTATCATTACACATGGGCAAAACAGAGTCCATTCTCTTCGGTTCAAATAACAAACTCAGCAAGACCGACGGCTTCTCAGTTACAGTGGGTGACAATATTGTCACAAGGAAAGACGAAATTACCTACCAGGGCCCTCATTTATCAACGTGGCGTACGCACAGATATGTGCGTAACCCGTGCATACGATCATTTCTAAGCAAAGTGTGGGATTTATCAATTTTAACTTGCTTGACTTTGTGCGTATATTTAAGCACAGGTCCGGCCATGCGTAGCTGGCGCCAGTGGTAGAATATTTTTACAACGCAGAAATAAGCACTGACTGCGCTCCGCGTAACTCAACTTGTTATTATTTTGCGCATATATTGCAGAAATACGAGAACGTTTTGATTATATTTAAAAGGCTTTGCCATTGTTTTTTTTCTTTAACAATATATTTATTGGGTTTTAGTTTGCAAATTACAACATGTATATCAGCAGAGCAGTATTCAGCAAACATTTTCACCCCGTTCTCCCTCCCCTAACCCCACCCCACACAAAATAATAATTAACTTCAAAAACAGGTTCACATAGGAAAGATACAGATTTAAATAATAAAAAATAAACATAAATAAATAATAATACAACCAAAATGTTTTACACATTAAGTAAAGGGTGTTTCTTGTTGTTTTTACACAATAATAAGAGTTGTCCCACAGTACTCCCCCTAATCCTGTTCTTGTTGAAGCAAGTTCCCAACATTCGTATTATGCTTTAAGAAGTACACAAACGGTCCCCAGACATTATCAAAAAATGTTTTGTTTACGTCTAACAATATACACCATCTTTTCCATTGACATGTTTGAAGCCATTTCTTTAATCCACATACAGTACAGTACCAATTCTTGGTCCATCAAAATGTTTCCAATTAAGAGCTATTACACGTTTTGCTTGTAATATGCACATATCTATAAATCTAAACTATTTGCGTTGTAGATGTGGGGTGGTAGGATATAAACCAAGAATAAAAAGGTTGGGATTTAATGGCAACTTCGTTGATAAAATTTGATCGATCAGATCAATAACATCTTGCCAGAAGGTTTTCACTTTCACACATTCCCATATGCAGTGGAACAGTGTCCCCCTTGCCTCACTATGGCTTTGCCATTGTTAAACGTAATAAGTGGAACCCCGAAGCTGTAAGCAGAATACAAGTCATATGAACACCCACTCTATAGTGTTATTCCCCCTTCCTATAAGAAAGAATAAAAAACGCATTGCAACGAGAACAGACTGAGGTTATTTGTTGAGTGTATGTGTATACAAAACCCTTGCAATAAATGTGTCTTAAATGAATGAAAAGCCTAAATGCTCTGGACACAGAGCATATATTGTGTGGGTGATATCATGACTTGTATTCTGCTTACAGAATTGCACTTATTTAGTTTTACAATGTCAAAGCCTAAATCAAAACGTTCCCGTATTTCTGCAATCTATGCGCAAAATAATAACGAGTTGAGTTCTAACAAAGAACGTATTACATGCTGGTAGGCTGATAGAGTAAACTATGATATGAATATGAATATGATATGATATAAAGGTATACTGGTCCGTCCGCGAGGATATCGAGGACTCGAGTAGGATAGCCATTAAATGCAATTTGAGAATATAGGCTAAAGCGACGGCCTATAGCCTATACATATCTTCATAAGCGTAAAGATACAACAGCTAGATTAATGATCAAGTTAGTTTACTGTATGCAGGCTTTGCAGGGCTGTGTGTTATTATATATGCGCAATGTAGGCTATGGGCTGGCTGCTATTATATGTAATTCATATAGGCTACCTAATACCAACAACAAAATAGATTGTATCATATGCCTCTACACACATTATATTATACACATCATATTATATCTTGGTTCGGCAGCGCCTCTGTGAACAATCTCTCAGAGTTTGCTCCATCAATAAACAAATCCAGTAATGTGAACGGGATTCCACTCGGTCATTGTACAGATAATCTGCGATGCACATTTTGGCTGATAATGTGGCGGTGGCCGGAGTCTCATTCAGGCCTAATTGTATTTAATTCAATTGTAATGTTATTACTGGGGTATCTAAAACATCACTTAAATGCAGATCAGGGTTATCCACTGAAGCCATGATGACTCTGACCAGAACCACAGGCTCATGACGAGCGCACATAATAGGCATTGTAGAGCGCAGAGTTGGCCTGCTGAAATTGATTTAATTTCAGTCATTACAGTGCTTAATGTCGGGTCAGCTTGTCATTTATTTCTGTCAATGTGCTGGTTCTGTAGCAGGACTGGGTCAGTCAACATCCTTGGCTCCCGGCGCACCGAAGATAGTCTGCACGCTCCCTCCTCCTCAGCGGAGTTGTCTGTGAACTTGGCAACTTCATTGGATTTATTTATTCTCTAAAAATATCTATAATCATACGATTAAATATTGTTTACAATAAAACACTAAATAGTATTATTCTGTGTGTCATGTTTCCAAATAAGATTGTTCACAACGGGAAATGCTGTATACGTTCAATTCGTTGGTTGGACCTCGGTGATCAATCTCGCTCTCAGTGAAGTCTCTCAGAGTTCGCTCGGGTTAGTCCACTTTTCCACATTTCATGGGGGTGTTCCATTACCGTATATGGTTAATCGGGGCGGTTCTGGTATGCAAATACTTAAAACAGTGCACGAGCTCCGGCGTAGGATCAAAGTCATATTTATCAAGACAGGTGTGCGTAGGACCTGTATGCGTGTAACTGTTCCGCAACAGTAAGTGACTTCCGGGGTAGGCCTGATTGGCCCCGACAAGGCACGTGACGCGCAACTTTCTCTGCCGCGCGGCACGCTCCGCGGAGCCGAGCGGCAGAGCTTACGGAATTACGTAACCGTCCAAATACGCCATGACTCTCATTCGGCGCTATAGCTCACCTGGCAGAGCAGCGGTCCTGCGATCCTGCGGTCCGTTGTTGGTGAGTTCGAATCCCATCAAAACTATTTTTTTTAACGTGATTTTTTTTTTTAACGTGTATTCTTTCGCCGGTTAAGGTTAGGCATGGTTAAGGTTAAGGTTAAGGTTAGGCATTGTTTCGGAGTTGGTTAAGGTTAGAACGGTTAAGTTTAGGCGCTGTTAAGGAGCTGGTTAAGGTTAGAGTTTGTCTTAGAGAATGGCAATATTCTTTCTATGGTTAAGGTTAGGCATGGTTAAGGTTAAGGTTAAGGTTAGGCATTGTTTCGGAGTTGGTTAAGGTTAGAACGGTTAAGTTTAGGCGCTGTTAAGGAGCTGGTTAAGGTTAGAGTTTGTGTTAGAGAATGGCAATAGACAGCCTATTTCCGCGCGACAGCTCTCAGCAGCCTCGTTGCGCGTCCTGAGTTTGCCGCGTCACGTGCCTTGTCGGGGCCAATCAGGCCTACCCCGGAAGTCACTTACTGTTGCGGAACAGGTACACGCGACCTGTATACGCACGTGTGATAAATCCAGTTTTTTTTGTGCGTGCACACATTCTAAATTCTGTGCTTACTTGTGAAAATAGAATACTTTCTAAGAAAAAATGATAAATGAGGGCCCTGGGTTCCATCCTAGAGGCAAATCTTTCCTGTGACAAAATGGCATCCAATGTAATAAAAAAAAGTCAACCAACAAACTAGATTCTTGTACCGGATCTCCTCTCTGGTAAACAAGAATACCCTGAAGACTCTGGCAGGAGCACTCAATCAAGGGTACTACGACTATGCTTGCACCTCATGGTACCAAAGCACCTCAAAGGCGCTAAAAACAAGATTACAAACATCACAAAACAAACTGGTCAGACTACTACTTGACCTTACCCCCAGAACCCACCTCACCCCTGCCCACTTTGACAACCTAGGATGACTTAGAGTAGACGACAGAGTACAGCAACTTGCAATGGGCCTGGTCTACAAGATACACTATACAACTAAGGTACCCATGTACATGTCGAAATACTTCCCAAAGGTCAGTGAATACCACAACCACTACACCAGAGGAAGCTCAACAAATCATGTTAAACCCAGATTCGGCTCAAACAAGGGACTAAACACGTTTCGCAATTATGCCACATCAATGTGGAACGCCCTACCCAAAACTGTAACGGAATGTGAATCCCTACCCACATTCAAAACCGCTCTTAAAGAGCACCTACGGGAGGCTGCAATTCGAAACTGGCCACCGTAAATGCCCAAACCCCCCACCACCTCCTAATAGACAGTCTCCTCCCCACCGCATGTATATATTCTCTCCCCGCCGTATGTATATTTCTCTCCCACCCACCCACCCCCTCCAAATGTACAGTCTCCTCCCCACCGTATGTATATTTCTCTCCCACCCACCCACCCTCTCCTAATGTACAGTCCCCTCCCCATCATATGTATATACTCTGTCAGGATATATGGGTAACAGTGCTGTATATTTGAATACCGTTTATGTCACAAATGTATCAGTACTAAATACCACTATGTCCCTATGCCATAAATGTCATGTATGTTGTGTATGTCATAAATGTCGATATGAATTGAAAATGGGGGACCCTGATGTAAACAAGACAAACGTCTTTCTCTGGTCTGTATCCCCTTAACAATTGTGTGTATTGAGCCGTACTGTATTGTACCCATTCTGCAATCTGTTAAATAAAGTTTTCATTCATTCATTCATTCATTCAGACATGGGCTGCGCCCGGAGACCAATCCAAGTGCTCCTGTCCGTCTTCGTCAGGGACGCAACAGCATTATCGATCTGTTGTGCATGTTTTTCCATTGGGTTTATCTTATCGGGAGGGGAAACCCTTGCGATCATGGGGAGAACATGCAAACTCCACACAGAAAGGCCCGGGAGATACCCCACCTGGGTAACTGGCAATGTGGCAACCTGGTCCCCAAACGGGAATCGAACCCTGGACCGTCTAGCTGTGAGGCAACAGTGTTAACCACTACACCAACACTGTGCCGCTAGACGATTGCATGTTAGTGTGAGTGGCGAATCCTCCTGGAAGCCAAGGGAAGCCAGGCTTCCCCATTAAAATATGAATATGAAATATATGAAATATGAAAAAAAATATATATATATATATTCTTTTTATATAGTTTACAATCATAATCAAAAATCATTCTTTTTCATCTCTGTGTTATAATCTTTTTATTTTTTATTTTTTTGCTCTACACTGTCAGACTCACTGAGGCAGGCTGGCAGTCACTGTGCTCAGTCAGTCACTGCAGCTCAGGCAGGAGGGGAGGAGGGGGGTGTCTTTCCCTAGCTTCCACCACGTGATTCATCCAAAACCAATTATTAGCCAATAGGATTCGAGCTTAATAAAGCACTTTCCACATGATAACACGGGTCTCTCTGACAGAAAAGTACTCTAGCATCCACATACTGGCATCTAACGTGAGTCACGTGACAACGTCTGAACGATTGATTGATTGATTGAACATTTTATTAACAGAGCAGGCAGCACAGCACACCACTGTGGATATTATGATTTAACAAATCTATCTGTCCAGGAGGAGCGAGGAGGATCAGTTTATTGGCCAGGTAAGAAGCAGTTTCTAGCTTGGATGCTAAGTTACTAACGTTATCAGGCTAGCTTGGATGCTAACTAACGTAGCTGGTCATGGTTCATGGTGACTAACTTGAGCTGTTTGTGTTATAACGAGACAGCAAATTAATGAATGAATGAAAACTTTATTTAATAGATTGCAGAATGGGTACAATACAGTACGGCTCAATACACACAATTGTTAAGGGGATGCAGACCAGAGAAAGACGTTTGTCTTGTTTACATCAGGGTCCCCCATTTTCAATTAATATTGACATTTATGACATACGCAATATACATGACATTTATGGCATAGGGACATATAGGTATTTAGTACTGATACATTTGTGACATATGCGGTATCCAAATATACAGTACTGTTACTCATAGATCCTGACAGAGTATATACATATGATATGATGGGGAGGGGACTGTACATTAGGAGGGGGTGGGTGGGTGGGAGAGAAATATACATCCTGTGGTGAGGAGACTGTACATTTGGGGCCAGGGGCTCTGTGACGTACCTGGGTACGTGGGTTGGTCATTACCATTATTACTGTATTTATGACACCTTCTGAACATCAGGTTAGTATATTTAATGTGTTATGTTTTGTATATGATGTGTGTGTGTTGAACATGGGAGTTAATGCTGTCTCTTCTCTCCCTGTCAGGTGCTGCCCATCCCTACTGAAGAGTGCTGATTGCCTAATGAATAACAGCTGATGGCAGTCACATCAAGAGGGATGGGTAGCCAAATACCTGACAGCACACACACGTCTCGGCACGTCATGGTGTCTTTTTGCCAGTGACCAAGTGGAGTGAGGTGGCCTCTGGTTGCCACTGTTTGTGTAGTGTTCATTACTTTGCTGGTTTATGCCAATTGCCACGGTATGTGGACTTTTGATTATGTGCTGCCTGCGTGGACCAAACCCTGTGGGGGGTAGGTATATTGTTGGCCATATTAGATTCGTCCTACCCTGTGAACTGCATGGTTAGAGTGGTGTTCCTTCGGTCCCAGATTGCCAACCACGTGGCATGTGGTTGTGTGGTTCGGGTTTGCCTTGCTTATTATTGTTCTTCACCTTGTTTGTTCTCCCCTTACCCTTTTCCTTTGTGTGTGTTGTGGGTTGAAATCCCCACTGACAACATCCCTTTTCCCTTTGGGAAAAGGCCGTGGGTTGAAACCCCCACATTGCAATAAAACCCAATTTACCATTTGAAAACGTCTTTGTTTACTATCTGCCTACCCGGGACTGTTTTGAAAAGCATTTTTCTACTGAGGGGGTTGTTTCTGCTCATGTACCACCTGCCCAGTTACTATCTTATATGGTCGATAGACCTCTGTACATGACATGGGGGCTCGTTAAGTTTGCGCAATTGTATGGTTCCTTGTTGGTAAAATAACGGGGTGACTTGTCGATTGAAGCATATCAGGTGTAATAAGATAGCGTTTTCTAAATTGGTAAGTTAGTGGGTTCCATTGTCCGTGCACAGTTGATTGATGTAAACCATTATTGTTGTGATGCTCTTAACCATTCTATTTTTCTGCCACATAGGTAACAGGGGGGGGGTCACCTGCTTGGCTAGAGGGTGGGGGGCACGAGTCGTGATTCCGGTGGAGCGCGCAATGAAATCAGTAAGCGACTGAAGATATGTGTAGCCTTCAGGGCCGGACTAGGGAAATAATTCATACCGGGAGATTTAGCGCGAAATATAGCCCCAGTCAGGCCACTTTTTAAGCGGGGGTCCCCCACCAGGATTTTTTTTGTTACAAAGACTTAATTTCCTGCATTCTGGTGAATTTTAGTGCATGTGAATCACAAACTAATGAGCCAACAATTGCTTAGTACAATGTACTGTTATGAACCTCAAATAAAACTGTTGTGGCACTAGCAATGCTACTCTCTCCACCTTCAAAAAGAAAAAAGCAAGAGCACAACATATTTGTCTATTTACTATTATAATACAGTTAACCACTCTCTCCACCTATTCAAACAGAGCAAGAGCACAATACCATATTCACTTTACTGATGCACTACCCATCAACAGTTAAAATAGCCCTTACACAAACATTAAATAACAGACCTTTCATTATTACAAAACTACCTGGCTCACTGCCTGGCTGTTACAGTATTCTGCAGAGTGCCATCTGCCATTCCATTCGCCGCCTCCACTGTCAATCAGTTGTATCGCCTGGTCCCGCCTCCACCAATCACAAGCGGCAGCACGGCTCCATTGTGTGTGTGTGATGCGAGGGAGAGAGTCAGATAGTTCTCCAACTCTGTCGCAGACAGTGAAATCCTGGTTGTTCCCCACCCACCTTGGTTATCTAACTATCGCGCTGCGCCGCCGCCACAACTAGAAACAATGGCCTGACAAAAAAAATAATAATTATTAAAAAAAAAATATATAATGATTTTTTTTTTTTTTTTTTTTTTTATCTGTGCAGGTCAGGCCACCGGGAAAACTCCCGGTGCTCCCGATGGCCAGTCCGGGCCTGGTAGCCTTTCATCCAGGTAGTGGAGTAGTTTATCTGGGATAGGCTAGAGTGACACAGGTGACTCCTAGTTGAGTGGTTAGGACCATTTGTTATTATTTTCATTTAGTAGATGTGGTCAGTTGGATGGTTTTGGTTAAGAGGTATAAAAGCAGAATGTGTCTATTATTATTGTGCACGGTCATGGTTAATTAAGTGAGGACGTGATATATATGTATATTTTTTTTACGCATGCATAAAAACATAATATGGCTGCGTCGGCGTTTGTTTTTGAAGTCTTCGTGGCGGATCCGACAGAGGATCAGGTGGAAGGTTGCACTAAGGCGGAATTAGGCCTTATTGCTAGGCATTATGATATTACTGTGCAAAATTCCCAATCCAAGGCGGATATGAAGGCAGCTGTAATAGCGGGGTTGGTGGAGCAACAGGTGTTTAGCACGGCTCAGGGAGTAGTGAGTCATAGTGATCAGGAGGTTGCACACACTGGCGAATGGGTTGACTCTCCCTTGCGTGATCTTAACCCGGATGGTGGTGCTATTAGGAAGAATGGTAGTACGGCCGGAGCTGAAAGTGAGGGCGCGGGCGATTCGGATAAAGACTCCACGTCTTCTGGCCATGCACGCTCTAGTCTGCGTTTTGCCCGTCTCCAGATGGAGGAGAGAGCGCTGTTGCGCAGAGAGGACAGAGAGGACAAAGCAGCTGTACGAGACAGAGAGGACAAAGCTGTACGAGACAGAGAGGACAAAGCGGCTGTACGAGACAGAGAGGACAGAGCAGCTGTACGAGACAGAGAGGACAAAGCGGCTGTACGAGACAGAGAGGACAGAGCAGCTGACAGAGAGGACAGAGCAGCTGTACGAGACAGAGAGGATAAGGACAGAGCAGCTGACAGAGAGGACAGGGCAGCTGTACAAGACAGAGAGGATAAGGAGAGAGACAGGGAAGAGCGAGGAAGGGAGAAGGAGAGAGATAGAGAGCTCCAGATTACACTGAAGAGGATGGAGCTGGAGAGTGTTGGCTCTTCTTCGCCCTCATCTGAAGGTTGCCAGGGCAGTTTTAATGTTGGGCAACATATTGCTATGGTTCCTGTTTTTCGAGACTCTGAGGTGGAGGCATTTTTAGTTAATTTTCAGCGGGTAGCGGGGGCTGCGAATTGGCCGGAGGATCAGTGGGCACTATTAGTGCAATATAAGCTCACGGGTAGGGCTCAGGACGCATGCCCGTTTTTATCAAAGGAGGACAGCATGGTATATGAGAAAGTGAAGGGTGCTGTCTTGCGCGTATATGAACTGGTGCCGGAGGCGTATAGGCAGCGGTTTAGGGGACTAAGTAAAGCTCCCTCGCAAACACATGTGGCATTTTCCCATGAACAACGGATGGTGTTCACTCGTTGGTGTGAAGCGTGTAAGGTGGATGGGGTCGAGGCTTTGAGTGAGTTAATCCTCATGGAACAATTTAAAAAATGTGTGCCCGAACACATGATAATACAGTTGGAGGAGCGAAAGGTTTCTAACCTCCAGGAAGCTGCAGTTTTGTGTGACGAGTTGGCAATGATCCACAAAAAATGTTCTGCATCACATGGTTCTGTGCGAAATGATGTGTATGTAGGAGGCGACGAGCGATCATTTCGACCACGCTCGCCTCCGTCTGAAAAGAGACATTGTAATTATTGTAGCAAGCCAGGTCATTTGGCGGCGGACTGTTATGCATTTGTGCGCGATCGGCAAAATACTGACAGGCCAGCTCAGGAACCAAAGGTGGTGGGGTTGGTTAGCACTGTCTCACGCCCTGGGCGGGGGAAACCGGACAGTTGTTTTGATCCTTTTATATCTTCTGGTTTTGTGTCACTGTCGGGTAAGGTCTGTGACCAGCGTGAGGTGAGGATCCTTCGTGATACAGGTGGTTCACAGTCCTTTATGCTGGCGGATGTATTGCCGTTAAGTGTGGAGTCGTCTTGTAATACAAGTGCTATTGTGTGCGGGATAGAGATGGGCTACACGCCCGCTCCGTTACATATGATACATGTGAGGTCAAAACTAGTCACATGTTGTTTTCCCGTGGCGGTTCGTTCCTCTTTTCCGGTAGCCGGAATTGATTTTATCATGGGAAATGATATAGCTGGGGGGAAAGTTCTGTGCGATGCGTTGATTGAGTCAGCAATCCGGCCACGCTCGCCGCCGTCTAGGAGACCGGTGGTGTGCAATTATTGTAAAGAGACAGGCCATGTGGTAAAAGGATGTCGTACGCTGAGGAAGCGACAGGACAAAATCACGAAGTCAGCCCAGAAACCAAAAGGTGTGAGGGTTGATTTTGTCATGGGGAACAAGTTCGCTGGGGAGAGTGTGATTCCTGTAGTGGAGGTTGAAAAGGCTCCATTGACTGACTTGTGTTGTGATGAATTGCTTGATAATCACCCCAATGTGTTTTCTGCTTGTGTTGTCACCAAGGCACAGGGCGGGGAGCGGACTCAAGTTTTGACGTTGAGTGAATCTGTCGGGGGCGAGGCTCTCGCCGAGGACAAGGGGCCATCTGTTGGCGAGATGGAAGAGGTTGCTGTATGTAGCGTTCAGGGGCAGCTGGTAATTCCCGAACCATCTATTGGAGAGATGATGATGAAAGACATATCACCTGGATCGTATCCACCTCATTTTTACATTCGTGAAGCAGTGTCGCCCGAGCAATTGCTCGCTCTAAAGCGGTGGAGGCTGGGTGTGTAGCTGACCATGTGCGTTTGCCATGATTATTTGTGAGTTAGATCTCACCACGTTTTGAGACCGGTTTGCATACGGTAGCCGGTGTGTGCTACATGCACTGACGTCACAGTTTTCACATGCGCGTCTATTTTGCATATATGCATTGTTGTGCGTAGTGTTGTACGTGTGCGTGAGTCAATTGTTATGTTGTCTAGGCCTGTGTGGTGCTGGTGTGCCCATCGGTGGGTGATTGTGGGAGGAGAATTTTTTTGTTTTTTTGTTTTGTTGTTTCTGTTTTCCCTGGTGTGTGGTACTAATCGGATGTTGGGTAATAAGTAGTAATGTTTTGCTAACCCTACAGGTTCGCTCTTATGGGGGGAGGTGTGACGTACCTGGGTACGTGGGTTGGTCATTACCATTATTACTGTATTTATGACACCTTCTGAACATCAGGTTAGTATATTTAATGTGTTATGTTTTGTATATGATGTGTGTGTGTTGAACATGGGAGTTAATGCTGTCTCTTCTCTCCCTGTCAGGTGCTGCCCATCCCTACTGAAGAGTGCTGATTGCCTAATGAATAACAGCTGATGGCAGTCACATCAAGAGGGATGGGTAGCCAAATACCTGACAGCACACACGTCTCGGCGCATCATGGTGTCATTTTGCCAGTGACCAAGTGGAGTGAGGTGGCCTCTGGTTGCCACTGTTTGTGTAGTGTTCATTACTTTGCTGGTTTATGCCAATTGCCACGGTATGTGGACTTTTGATTATGTGCTGCCTGCGTGGACCAAACCCTGTGGGGGGTAGGTATATTGTTGGCCATATTAGATTCGTCCTACCCTGTGAACTGCATGGTTAGAGTGGTGTTCCTTCGGTCCCAGATTGCCAACCACGTGGCATGTGGTTGTGTGGTTCGGGTTTGCCTTGCTTATTATTGTTCTTCACCTTGTTTGTTCTCCCCTTACCCTTTACCTTTGTGTGTGTTGTGGGTTGAAATCCCCACTGACAACATCCCTTTTCCCTTTGGGAAAAGGCCGTGGGTTGAAACCCCCACATTGCAATAAAACCCAATTTACCATTTGAAAACGTCTTTGTTTACTATCTGCCTACCCGGGACTGTTTTGAAAAGCATTTTTCTACTGAGGGGGTTGTTTCTGCTCATGTACCACCTGCCCAGTTACTATCTTATATGGTCGATAGACCTCTGTACATGACAGGCTCGAATACGCAGTCACTTATTCCTCCATAGTAGCCAGGTTAATTTGGACATATGTACCTGTGATGTTTGTTTGGTTTATTTAATTCTTTTTGAGGCGTGCTGTCTTATAAATGCCAAGTAATAGTTGTTTCATGGACCAAGACCACAACAGTCTCCTCTCCTATAGCGTCAAATGTTTTATCTGCTGACAAAGTACAATACCTTTTGGTTTTTAGTTCACTCATTGTTCAGGGAAACACATTGTTAATGACATTGACGGATTGTGAATTTTGTTATTGACTCAAATTATATTTATTTGGAAAAATAAATATAGTCACTTTATTTGAAGAGTCAAAACCGTTCTCTTGGCTTTGTTTTGTTCATAGTAGTAACGCCGCCGAGCCATACTGTACATGGTGACTGCTTGGTTTGATTGGCAGTGGCCGCCGAGCCATACAGTACATGGTGACTGCTTGGTTTGACTGGCAGTGGCCGCCGAGCCATACTGTACATGGTGACTGCTTGGCTTAAGTATAAAAAAAAGATTAAAAAAAGAAAATGTTATAATTTTTTATTTTTATTTTTTATTAAAAAAAATGTGGCATCCCCTGTTATTTGACCCACGCGACGCCACTGGTTAGTGTGAAAAAGTATCTCACCCATTAATTAAGGCTATACCATTACTAAACAACAGCATTCGGTTATTTGCTTAATCAGTAGCTTTTCTGCTCTACTTACCACTGTCTTTCTTTCTTTTGGATAAGTCCTCTTCATTTCGTTTTTTGTTCATTTGTACGTCGGTCCTAATGCTGGCTCAAAGTGACATTTTCACGTGAATAAGGGGGTTTCCTACTGTCATTTCATTGCATATTGTCCATTGATGTTTAAGGCAGATTGCAGAAGGAATTGTGGTCGCTTTTGTTGAGTACATTATGTCAGCCCTCTGGGGGCCCACTACTGGCAGGCAGTCCCGGCGCCATGGGCGGAAATTAGGGGGCCGGGCCCGCCCACTAAGTCAGCTGTGCCCACCCTGGTAATTTTTTAATCAAAGTCAACTATCCAAATCCTTAGTCGGGGACAGCCCTAGTGGGCACTGATGTCAACAACAACACTACTGAAGCTAGCACGGCACTCTGTGAGAATTCGTTTTCTACCCTCAAGAACGTCTTTACAGAACATCGCCTTAGTATGCTTCATCGACTCAACTAAGGCCAATTTAATTCAGTTGGCATTTGAGAAGGACTTAACAAAAAAGTTCAGGAATGAGTGGAGGGGCAGTGTTTTAAGAAGATTTCACTCTGTCCCCAAATGCCGCTTGCCGCTCTACTTATGATGGTGAGTAGCCTGTGGAGGAATTTTGTTTGCTTTTTTATGCACCTTATTTTTGTCAGTTCAGTTCAGTTTGTCAGTGAATTCAGAAGTGTTGAATAAATGGAGACTTTTCAAACATATAGAATAGAATAGAAATGTATTATCCTGAGGGAAATTTGACACTGCAAATCACTCAACATTAAACATTTAGACAGAACAAGTCACAAATAAGAATAACAAAACAAATGGCCTAAGAATAAAATAAAATGAAATAGAATAAAAATAGAATAAAAGATACAGTAAATAAATACAGTAAAAATATACTGAAGTCTACAGTAGGTGTAATATTGCACAGTGCTGTTTAAAAAGTAAAGTCCAGGAAGATGGTAACTGTCACTCTGTGCTCAGTGATGCAGTGAGGCACAGTGATGCATTGTAAAGTCTGATGGCTGTCGAAATGAAGGACTTCCTGTGCCGTTCAGTGCTGCATTTAGGTAGTGTGAGCCTATAACATGCTCCTCCTGTCAGCCAAGTCTGTGTATAGTGGGTGGGAGGGGTTTGCCCTGATGGCCTGGAGCTTAGCAAGGCTCCTCCTCTCCGCCACCCTCGCTAGAGTCCAGCTCCACCCCAACCACGCTACTGGCCTTCTTGACCATCTTATCCAGCCTGTTTGTGTCCCCTGCTCTCAGTCCGCTGCCCCAGCAGGTCTGTTATATATATCCGTTCAGTCTGTTTTTGTATAAGTGAAAGTTCTTAAGATAGAGAGAAATTAGATTTTTCAATTGCCTCTCTGCTGTTTAGTTCAGCACCGTGGGCAGCGCCAAGCAAGCCACAGCACCGCTGTCCCAGCTGAAACGTATAAAAGGGAACCTGTGTTGAAAAACCATTGTGCCCCCCCGAGAAAATGTTATGCCCCCCCACTAATTTGTTTCTGCAGCCTGGTCTGCTGGCAGGGGCTCCAAACTGCTGCATGGCTTGCCTGTTCAGATTAGAAGCGTCGCCTCTGCGGCTATGACACAACTGTAGTTCTTTAAATAACATAATGTTTAATCGTTGGGCTTGGTACAAGGTATCAAGTATTTTCAAGTCAAAAGGCTCAAGTCCAAGTGAAGTCACGAGTCATTGGTGTTAAAGTCAAAGTCAAGTTGCAAGTCTCTTTTGATTTTGTCAAGTCGAGTCTAAAGTCATCAAATTTGTAACTTGAGTCTGACTCGAGTCCAAGTCATGTGACTCGAGTCCACACCTCTGTAGACTGACCTGCCAACAGCACCGTCTGGAAGCCTCCATGGCCCAGGCAACATGTGACAATGTGACATGATCTATTTCTCTCATGATGAATGAACCAATCTGGAACCCTGTTGCCCTGTCCGCCTAATTTGTTATGATGTGACAGCGTCTGGGCCTCTGTTGTTGGACCATCAACCTGTTGCTGGTAGTGGTGGGTATGGGCAGCTGAGTGTGATGTGAACATCTGGCCCATGGCGGCAGACACAAAATGGATGCCAACGAGATATACCCAAAACAGAAAACCATATACTGTGAATCAGGCTGTCAGAATGAATTTCAATATTCAAATTTCATTCAAAGAAATATGTTAATATATAGCTACATTTATACATTTGAAATATATACATTTGGAAAGATTACATACATTTTACTGCCAAACTGACAGTTCAATATAAATAAATCAATAGAAAAAAGAAAACATTGTTGAGGAGGTAAATTGAAAATGTGTCACTGGCTCTTGTCTTGGAAAAATATGCCTACAATGCAAGACAAGAAATGGGTGTTACAAAGCACAGCTCAATGACTAATGATTGTTAACTATTGGTACTACCCATAACAGCAAATATAACACTTAGTGAACGTGTCAATTGAAAGTGTTTTACGTCTGCTTTGATGTGAAATGATATGTGCATTGTATCATTAATATTCAAATCTGAATTTGCCTCATTTCAGCCTAGTCATAGGGACAACTGACAGTCAGGGACGCAGGAAGGGGGGGTGCGGGGGGGGCTGCAGCACCCCCTCTCAATTATTGCAAAAAAAAAGAAAAAGAAAAATGTATGACAGTATTTATATATTTGTATATACTGTAACTGTATAACTGTAACACTGTATATTATAAGTTTATCCTGCTCAAAGCACGTCACCATTTTAATATTGTGTGTATTGAGCCGTACTGTATTGTAGCCATTCTCCAATCTGTTAAATAAAGTTTTCATTCATTCATTACCCTACTGTATGTACACAATCATACGTGTAAAACCGAGTAGATTTTCGAGTGATGACAGACTGTCACAGACTGATTGAATGACAGGTGAAACAACTAATTGTATTCACCTCCCGTCTCCCGCCCTTCCCACGCGCCATGAACCACTGAGCTACTGTGATACAGTGCTTGCGCAGTCAGTCGATTTGAGCTAGTAGTCAGACTTTGCTAGCACAGAATGTCTCACTCGCAGAAAAGAAAAATATCAGATTTATTTTCGAAACGTCCCGCCGGTCCCAGTGACAGTCCCACTAAATCTGATAAACGTCAGAGAGAGACAGAGACGACAGGTTCAGCCTCAGCATCAGGTATTGAAGAGTTAACTGAGTCTGTTCCCCTATACCCCCCCTCGGGCGCCAGGGGCTTCCACTGAGGGGTGATGCAAATAGGGATGGGGTGTTATGGCAGCTCATGATGGAAAGAGTGCGCACCGAGTCTGATCCCGAGTTGAAGAATTGGCTCCAAAAGAGAGACAACTGGATGTCCAACAACATCCAAAACGAAATCTTACAGCTGCTTGCCCATGATATTCAGCGACAAATTAGAGGCAAAGCATCCAAAAGCCCAATCTTTGGCTTGAGCGCTGACAGAACCACTGATGTCACTCACTGGAAAAGAACAATTCTCGTGTAATATACAGTTTGCCGATGACAACTTGGAAGCTCAGAACTTCTTTTGGGGTTTTTACAATGCCCGGCCCAGACACAACAGCCGAGACGCTGTTTTTGTGTATAAAATACTTTTACGCCTCGACCTGCCCATGGAGAGGCTGATAGGATACTGTTTTGACGGGGCCAGCAACATGTCTGGGGGGTACAGGCTAGACCAGGTGTTCCCAAACTTTTCAGGCCGCGACCCAAAAAAAACGGTGTCAGAGAGCCGCGACCTCCACTATTATAGGAGGTAAAAAAAATATTTTAAATGGAAATGTATGGTTGAAACATGCAAACGTTCAAACGCACACACACTAATAAGCATTGGAGGCTTTTAACCAGGGCCGGACTGGGGAAATCATTCAGGCCAGGAAATATAGCCCCAGTCAGGCCACTTTTTAAGCAGGTCCCCCACCATGATTTTTTTTGTTACAAAGACTTAATTTCCTGCATTCTGGTGCAGGCATTTTTTTTATTTGTACCCTTTAAATGCCAGTGTTTGTGATGGCATCACAACTTATTGTTAAAAAACAGGCTAGCATTATGATTAGCAACAACACAGATTTTTATGGATTTTCAGTTTTTTGTAATTGATAAATACAATATTTTATTCAACTTCAGCCCTGATCATAACACCACATATTCATTTTATAATTCTAACCCTTTAAATGCCAGTGTGTGTGATGGCATATATTTGCAATATATCAAATGCAAAGTACATTTTTCTGGGGGGGATTATTACAGGCTAGCATGTGTCAATGATTAGCAGTTTTTCGTAAGGATCCCGCCTCCACCAATCACATGCGGCTCCCTTTGTGTGTGTGTGAGAGCAAGAGAGAGAGAGAGTTCTCCAACTTGTGTGAGTTGCAGTGATCTCCTGGTTGTTCCCCACCTAGGTTATCTAACTATTGCGCTGGTGCAAATAGAAACACTGGCCTGGCCTGCTTCTAAGTTCAGGGGCCTGACCGCAAAAAAAAAAAAAAAAAAAAAAAAAATTGTTTTTCATCTGGCGACCCCCCAGCACCCCCTGCCGTTTTATAGTTCCCGCGTGCCTGCTGACAGCCCTACTATGAGTCTGTATGATCAGATGAACCGTGTGTTCAAACGTGTGTGTATCAAAGACAGTAAAGGTTGAATGCTTTCAAGCCGCTATCTAGATCGAAAACCCTATGCAGAAGACAATGCATTGGACACGCATAGGATTCCTTTATAAATACAGTACTTCAAAGATGCCAGCTTTTGATTAAGCATTACAGGGTGGTTGTTAGGCCCGAGGCGCAGCCGAGTGTTGTTAGACCCTCATAGGTGTGATCTAATTTGTATAACACACGACTTCAAGTGATGTAATCAATGCCCAGAAAACAGTGGAGATGGGAGTGGACTTCAGGCGGAAGGCAGCCCCCCCCACCCGATCATTCTGGGAGGCACCCCGATGGCCTCTGTGGAGTCCTGCCGCTTCCTTGGCATGACACTCTCCCGGGACCTGAAATGGAAGCTGAACACCATCGCTCTCAATAAAAAGGCCCGGAAGAGGATGTTCTTCCTACGTCAGCTGAGGAAGTTCAGGCTGCCGAGGACTATGATGGTCCAGTTCTACACTGCCATCATCCAGTCCATCCTCACCCTCTCCATCATCACCTGGTTCCCTGCAGCCACGGTCAGGGACAAGGCCAAGCTGCAGCGGGTGATACGATCAGCGGAGAGGGTGATTGGCTGCCCCCTTCCCTCCCTCGAGTCCCTACATTCCACCAGGGCATTGAGGAGGGCGAGGAAGATCATGGCAGACCCCGCCCACCCAGGTCACGGCCTCTTCATTATGCTCCCCCACGGTAGGCGGCTTCGGCTGCCCAAGACATTAACACAATGGTGGCCAAGCACGGAGGTCTCCGTGTTTCGATTCCACCCGTTGTGGACAGAGGCACGGATATCTCTGTGGCAAGTTGTTTTTGCTTTTATTCCATTTTAATAACCTATTCAAGGTCGCCGAGCTTCACTGCAGATTTACCCTAATCTTTGAATTCGCCAACGTGCAATACCGGCCAGATCCTCTTAGGGGCGCTGTCGCGATAATGCAGTGTGCACTGTGGCTGAAGGGAGCATTCTTTTTTTTGACTTTTTTTTTGACTTTCCAGTAGCTGGATTCTATATGTGTAGCCTGTACCTTGGATTACGTTTTGCATCGCAGATTTCACCATGCAATAAGGGGATTCATCATCAGCCAATGGACATATCGATCTACCAGATGGCGATCGATAATGGGGAAATGCTTTGGGGGATCCCACCGGACCACGGTAAGATCTTTTTCACGTAAAGTACAGCCCAATCGGGCATTATTATGATACTCAACCAGGCGTTCGGCCTATGAGGCTAATTAGGCTAACGCGGTTATTGGTAACGACGTCCCCCGCCCCCCCCCCCCACCCTTTCATGCATACATGCTTGAGGATCGTGCCGATCATATGCAGTTTGAGTTTTAACTGTAGCGTATCTATAACCGAAATGCCATTGAATTTAACGTTATTAGCTATTAGCCCTTTATCTCGGCTTCCAGGAAATATACTAGACCAAATTCCGTATAACGCTTATATTCACGGCGCTATAAAATGAGAACGTATTGATGATAAAATTTATTTCATTAATCCATTTTGAAGGGACGGTTTATGGTCTCAATTGACAATGAGAATGGACAGATAGCAATACTATAAAATATAGATTTAGCTCTACAAACAGCCCCACGTCTGTTTACATTTCCTGGTCCTCTTGAGATTAATTAGACTCATCCCAGTGGCCGCGATTGTGTTAAAGTTCCGCCATAGACTTAGCTTATTCCCCTCAGCAGCTCGTCTGGTAAATGAGTCAGGTGTCCCCCTGCTCCCCCCCTCTATGGCGAGCTGCTAGGGCTGGACCTCTGGACTTGAATCTGTGCTGCACTGTATCCATGTCCCCCACCACTGCACTTTACTTTACTGTCTTATTGTTGTCTCACTGTTCTGTCCTGTTTTGCACTTATTTATTTATTTATTTATCATTATTATTATTATTATTATTATTATTATTATTATTATTATTATTATTATTATTATTATTATTATTATTATTATTATTATTATTATTATTATTATTATTATTATTATTATTATTATGTTGTTCCTATTTGTGAAAAAATCAATCATGCACTGAAATGTCAAATCACGTTCCATATACCTGTACAATATGGTGAATAAAGAAATCTGAATCTGAATCTGAATCTGAATGTAATGCGTTTATACAATGACCGAATTCACCCAACCGTATTGCTATACAATAAACACACAGTAATTGAAGCATAATGGAGATTTATTCACAAAGACATCCACAGAGAAAGTAGATCCAATAGTAGATCAAACTAGTAGACACCAGAGGGAGCTCCACAAACCATGTTAACCCAGATTCAGCTCAAACAAGGGACTAAACGCCCTACCCACAGCTGTAAAGGAATGTGAATCACTACCCACTTTCAAAACCAAAAGAGAGCAACTACGAGAGACTGCAATTCAAAACTGGCCCCTGTAAATGTCTTAACCCAACCCCCTCAATGTACAGTAAATGTCCTAACCCAATAATACACACGACCCTTTTCTTAAGACCAAGTAAGGTTTTGTCGATAATCCAATGTACAGTTACCAACCCCCTAACCCGCCTACCCAACCCCCCCACCCAACCACCTCCAATGTACAGTTTCCCCACCCCACCTACCCAACCCCCCAACTCCACCCCACCTACCCAACCTCCTCCAATGTACAGTTTCTTCATCAAATGTATACTCTCTTTTTTAGACTCTTTTTGTATCACAAACTGTATATATGACAAACTAATAAAAAATCGCGATTTACCCGGTGGCTACAACAACACACAGTGACTACATTCATCATTGTTTACAATGTACGGAAATCGCGATTTTTTATTAGTTTGCCATGACAAACCAATTACATAATCCAACATATGTGTAAAGGCACAACATATTCCAGTTAACGGTATATTTTTTTAATGATTCGTTACGGCGCAATCAATACTTCCATGCGTTCGGGACCTCCATGTTTTGGGGGTATTCATCAGAAAAATCGGATCCGGGATTCGGCTCCCATCAGTCGGGCAAGAACTGCGAGTTTTCAGCCTCTCTCCTCTCTCCTGGAGCTTAAAGGATAACTCCAACATTTTGGGAAATTAGCTTATTTAACATCTTCCCTGGAGTTAGACAAGAAGATACATACCTTTTTTGTCTCTGTGCGTGCATTAGGCTTAGGGAACAGACGCTCCGTTAGCATAGCTTAGCTTCATCACTGGAAGTGAGGCGGGACAGTACCCTGACGTTCCCTACAGGTTTGTTGATATTCTCATTCCTTCAAAGGATCTGAACCGATTGAAGTTTATGGATACCATGACTTAAAATCCTCTTACCTTGACGATTAAAAGCCTCCCCAATTTAGAAAACAGTAATCCAATGGCTGGTATTGATAATATACTACTAACTAGTGGACGCTCGGAGCTAACCGGAGCTAACGCAGAACAGGATGTGTAAAGCAAATATAATGACTTCCTTTCTGGGGTTTTCAAAATAAAAGTGCGACGTTTATAGCAGCGGAAAACGTTTTATTTTGTACATTAGCTAACGTTAACACGAACCTAAACTAACTTTAGGTTAGTTGTAACGTTAGTTTAGGTTCGTGTTAACGTTAGATAATGTACAAAATAAACGTTTTCCGCTGCTATAGACGTCGCTCTTTTATTTTGAAACCCCCAGAAAGGAAGTCATTGCTGTCGTTATCTGCTTGAGTGTCCGGTTGCTGGTTAGCTCCGTTAGCGTGCAGTATATCAATACCAGCCATTGGATTACTGTTTTCTAAATTGGGGAGGCTTTTAATCGTCAAGGTAAGAGGATTTTAAGTCATGGTATCCATAAACGTCAATCGGTTCAGATCCTTTGAAGGAATGAGAATATCAACAAACCTGTAGGGAACGTCAGGGTACTGTCCCGCCTCACTTCCAGTGATGAAGCTAAGCTATGCTAACGGAGCGTCTGTTCCCTAAGCCTAATGCACGCACAGAGACAAAAAAGGTATGTATCTTTTTGTCTAACTCCAGGGAAGATGTTAAATAAGCTAATTTCCCAAAATGTTGGAGTTATCCTTTAAGGGGGAGCCGCGCTCGGCCAATCAGAGAAACGCGGAAGGCGCTCAGCCAATAAGAGAAACGCGGAAGCGCATGTTGGTTGCCTAAAGTGTTCACGCTTCCCCCCTGATAAGATAAACCCAATGGAAAAACATGCACAACAGATCAGTAACGCTGTGGCGTCCTTGACAAAGACGGGCAGGAGCACTTGGATTGGTCCCCGGGCGCGGCCCTCGCCGACGCCTGTCTGCTCCCGGCTGCCCTTGGGGGGAAGGACGACGGGATGGGTTAATCGCAGAGAAGAATCGTATCGGCGATCCTACAAAGAAAATGCATGCGTGTGTGTTCCGGTGTGTGTGTGTTGAGGATAATTGCATGCCAATTAAAGACCTCTGAACAGGTCCTGCATTATTATTATTATTATATAACATGATTATTATGCATAAATAGTAGGAAACATGTTTGTATAGGAAATGACTAGTTTTAGTTTCGTTTTTGTAAATATTGCATTGAAATAGAGAAGCTGAAAAAGGTAGCGTATGTAGCCTTCAATATATAAAGAAATTATATTGTCAACAGATATTGTTGAAAAACAAACAATGTTTTAAATGTAATTGTAGATACAATATTGTAGTTACAATTTCTTTAATTGAATTAACTAGAAAAGTAAATACAAACTAAATTAACAATGTAACTTACAGTTTACAGAAGGACAGTTTCCTTCTGAAGCACAACTTGAAATTTCTCATCGTTCCAGTCGGGACCATTTGTCACATAGTGAGTGTCATGGTTTTTGCCTTATTTCACCTTTCTGTGAGGGACAGCTGTCTATTTTTGCTTTATTTCACCTCTCTGTGAGGGATAGCTGTCAATCCCTGTTCCCTGTGGTTAATTGTCTCATGGGTCGGCAGATGTGTGGGCTTGATTGCACCTGGTGCAGTGCAGCTGTGCCTATGGCCATGTTGAGTCTATTTAAGTTTGGATCTCGCAGTGTCAACTGCTAATTAATTTCCTTGTGCTGTCTATACGTTTGGTCAGGCTCATTATATTTAAGTGTAGTGCTGCCCTATTCAGCATTTAGCCTTCTTTTGTAGCCATCTTGTTTTCGACTACTGGCTTAGTTTACACTTTACTTTATAGAGGCTGAGTGTTTTCTTTTGTTCTTTTGGAACTGTCCGTTGCACATAAACTCCCTTGGTGGAGGTTTATTGTTTTATGTTTTCAATATAAACTTAGGAGTTGCCTTTGTGGCTTATTTATTCTTTCTACAATACCTCTTTACTTATTTTCTTAAATACTCACTTTGAGGCTTTCACCTGTAAAGGTTGTTTTGTGTTGTTTATTTTTCCCTTCTACTAAAACGTCTGCGTAAGCAGTTTTGTGGTTATTCGTTTGACGTATAACTTTAAGAGTCCCTATTATCTGCTCATGACCCACACACACACACCCACAGCCCTCACAGTGAGAGCTCCACAGCTCAAGCAAACCCCCACCAATTGGTACAGGGCTTGTATTTTGGTTTTGCTCTTCTCATTCTTTGTTATGCTATTGCTACAGTATGCCATTGTTATGCAAAGACTAGGTGATAGCTGAGTACCGGGTACTTGGCGCACGGACGACAGGTCGAGTGAAAGTTGTGAACGCATTTTTGTGTGCGTGCGAGTGCACATCCGTGCGCGACTGCGTGTACTTCTATGGTTTATCTTTTTTTTATTAGAAGAATTTATGCAGATTTATACATTTCAGTTATCCAAATTATTCAACTTCCATTTCCTTCCCCATTCCTAGCCCCTAACCCCACCCCATCCCACCCAGTGAGGGCGACGACAAACATACATATAATTCACAAACAAATTTAATTTAAATAATTAAACATACATACAGATGTGACAGACAAAACTACGGAAAATGAAATTAAGTAAAATGAAAAGAAATAAGAAAAAATATAAATAAGAAAGACAGTAATAATAATATATAATATAAGTAATACTCTCCATTTTAGTAGCATAATTTCCAGATGGTAAAACAAATAAAATGGAAAGTAAATTTAACACCCTCAGCAGACCACCACAATGCCATCTCCCCAGCCATACGTGGGCTAGCAGTGTCAGGAAGGTAGGTAGGGGAAGGAGGGGGGTCATGGGGTCCAAAGTTTGGAAGGAGTCATGGGTTTTGAAATGAAGTAGGAAGGGCTGCCATGTTTTGTGGAAGTTATCTGTGTGGCCTTGTGTTGTAAATCTGATTTTCTCTATATGTAGGCTATAAGGGACATAACATCCCTCATCCAGTGTAAATGTGAAGGGGGAGTGGCTGCCTTCCAGTTGAATAGGATGAGGCGTTTGGCAATGAGTGAGGCAAAGGCCATGGCATCGGATTGCCCAATAGATATTGCAGCGTTCTCCGGTGTCAGACCAAATAATGCAATAAGAGGGCATGGGTTAACATTCACAAAAAATATATCTGAATAAGATTAAAAAATGGAAGTCCAGAAAGGTGCCAGTGCTGGACAATGCCTAAACATATGGATAAGTGAGCCAGGGGCTTGGTGGCACCGGTCGCATGTGGGATCCATGCCAAGGTTTATCTTCGCAAGTCTAGTCTTTGACCAATATAGACGGTGGAGGAGCTTGAACTGTATCAGTGAATGGCGGGCACATATTGAAGAAGAGTGTATTCGGGCAGCTTAATCATTAAAGGTAACCAACTTGCGTCTAGCCACGCCCCCGCGGCAACGCGGCAGGAGCAGAGCTCTGCCGCGGAGCTCTGCCGTGGCATTATGCAGCCGTAATTCCCCCTATTTTAACATAGATGGTTAGCTCAACTGGCTTGCCGCCTTGCTGTGGATCCTGCGGTGCGTTGGTGACTAGTTTGAATCCCTTCAATTTTTTTTCTTTTTTTTTTTTGCGTGCATTCTTTCGCCGGTTAAGTTTAGGCATTGTTTCAGAGTTGGTTAAGGTTAGGGTTAAGTTTAGGCATTGTTTTGGAGTTGGTTAAGGTTAGAAGGGTTACGTTTAGGCATTGTTTCGGAGTTGGTTAAGGTTAGAGTTTGTCTTAAAGCATGGCAATATTCTTTCGGAGTTGGTTAAGGTTATGGTTAAGTTTAGGCATTGTTTCGGAGTTGGTTAAGGTTAGGGTTAAGTTTAGGCATTGTTTCGGAGTTGGTTAAGGTTAGGGTTAAGTTTAGGCATTGTTTCGGAGTTGGTTAAGGTTAGAGTTTGTCGCAGAGCATGGCAATAGAATGCAGCCTATTTCCGCACTGCCGCTCTCTCGCGCTGCCGCGGTCACATGGGCGTCGTGGCCAATCAGAGAAACGCTGAACACAAGTTGGTTACCTAAAATATTGACGCATTCGGGCAAGAGCATTTTCCCATTCTTTGTCTGTAAATTGATGATTTAGATCGGACTCCCAGTTTTGTTTTATAGCCAGTACTGAAGAAGGTAGGGATAGGGATATGATGTTATATAGTTTAGATATTGAGCCTTTGGTTGCAACCTTCACCTCCAATATGCGGTCGATCCCAGTTTTTGGAGGTATATGGGGGAACTAAGCTAATTTGTTCTTAACGAAATCACGTATCTGTAAATATCTGAAAAAAATTGTTTTTGGTAAGTTAAACTTTAGGGACAATTGTGTGAAAGACATAAATGAACTGTCTTGGTACAAATCATAAATGCTCAGAATGCCATTCTTAAACCAGTTGCTGAAGGCTTCATCCACCATAGAGGGAGGAAAACGGAATTTTTTGTGGACAGGTGAGGATGGTGACATGGCATGGAGACCAAATTGTTGTCTGAACTGGGTCCAGATCCGGAGGAAGTGTTGTACTAAGGGGTTGTTGGTGTACTGGGCGGTTGTGACTGGGAGCGAAGACCAAACTAAGCAGTGGCGGCTTGCCACTAGGGGCGCTGGGGCGCCGCCCCCCCCCCCCCCCCCCCCCCCCCTGGTTGAGAGCAATGAGAGAGTAGGAGAAGAAGAACTTGTGTTTTTTTATTTTAGATATTTTGAAGGCTTGAAGCCCTAAAAATAAACTAAACATGTTTAAAATGAATAATAATTACTATTAAAATGCACAAAAACGTTAATATAGCAATACATATAGTATAAATCATTGTTTTTTGCATGCTATTCTAATCTCCTCCCCCTCGTTTGTGATTGACGTCAGTCTATAGAAACGACCTCCGAATCCGGGGCGCTAGACAAAACGCAGTGAGTAGGCATCACTGCGCGCAAGCGGCCAATCATAATGAATCTAGTAAATACATTTTAGCCTATCAATGGTCATAAATATGATCTAGGGGGGGGGGGGCTTGGGAGGGCTGGGGGGGTCGCCGTTTCGGGCGCTCTGGACAAGCAAGCATTGCAGACGCACTCTGTGCTCACGCCTCCACGCTCTGTGTGTTCACTCGTCAGTTGTCACCAGTTGACATGGTTTTGGTTTCAAGGAGTATTTTCATTTTCAATTTATAGTTAGCTTAGCTTTACAACATTACAACCTCGAATGCAGGTAAATCCATCAAAACAATACCTTTCGGGAGATGAACACTGGAGTGAAAGAGTTTCTACCTCATCAGCCTGATATCTCCTCAGTTCAGAAACACTCAACAGACAGAAGAAGGATATACTCTGTCATTTTCTACTTGTGGTGGCTAACAAGAAGCTACATGGCTAGCTGGATGCAGCTCCGTTAGCTGGTATGGACTGTAACTTTGTGGAGTTTCTTTTTGAGTGGATTAAAAAAAAAAAAATGATTATGGCTTGTTGTGGACTGGACAGCTGAATATCTCGCCCCATTCAACTCTTGTGATGGCAAGTAAGTCTTGTAACGACAGCTGGGATTCCACGTCATGCTGTGTGTGTCTGTGTGAGAGAGAGAGAAAGAGAGAGATAGAGGGGGATACTAATTGATTTCGCCGCAGGGGGGCATAATCACCCGGGACAATATAATGGTAACTTGTTTAAATGACAAGATATACATCTGTGATTATTATTGGACGGATCTGAATATGGGCGAGAGAGAGAGAGAGAGAGAGAGAGAGAGAGAGAGAGAGAGAGAGAGAGAGAGAGAGAGAGAGAGAGAGAGAGAGAGAGAGAGAGAGAGAGATAGAGAGAGAGAGAGAGATAGAGAGAGAGAGAGAGAGAGAGAGAGAGAGAGAGAGAGAGAGACGTGGCTGCGATCATATATTGATTGCTGGCAATGGTGATAGTTGTACTCTACCTACTTAAATATTCGCCGAAGCTCTGACGTGCACAGTAGGCTATACTCAGTGTGTGGTTTCGCCAATACGTGCCTCGGTACATGTTTGCAAAATGTTTGGTATAGCGCCCCCCCTGGAGAATAATTCACCAGCCGCCACTGAAACTAAGGATTGCAAAGATGTTCTAGAACAAGATGCCCTTTCCATGTCCACCCATGCCGGCACCCACTGACAAAGTCCGTAATGGGAATGACTCCAATAGAGAATACTGTGAATATTTGCAGCCCAATAGTAGGCCAAGAAATTGGGTAGTGCAAAGCCTCCCTGCGATTTAGGCTTCTGGAGAGTACGACTGTTCGTACTTCTGCTCAGAAAAGTGCTGGGATGGCGTGGTACCGCGTGGCACCACCACTGCACCACTGCATAAATGTATAGATGTAGCAGTACTGTCTATCTGTATGTCATGTATGTCATATATGTTATGATGAATTGAAAATGGGGGACCCTGATGTAAACAAGATGAAAGTCTTTCTCTGGTCTGCATCCCCTTAACAATTGTGTGTATTGAGCCGTACTGTATTGTACCCATTCTGCAATCTGTTAATACAATTTTCAATCAATCAAACAATCAAATCTGACAAAAAAAGAAGAAAAAAAAGGATCAACAGCCTTTTTTTATTTTTTTTTATGTCCGCGGTTTTTCTTTTGTTTCACAATGGGTCATGACAAATTAATTACATAATCCATGTGTATGTAACAAACTAACATATTCCAGTTGACTGTATCTTTTTTGGAAAAAAAGCTATTCATACTTCCATTTTTCTATCTATGGCGGATTGATTCAGACAGAGAAAAAAAGTTATTCTGCTGTGGGAGGGATCTGGGGTCACGTGGAGTGTGTTATACAAAATAACAACCGGTAACGATAGGTTATGTAGATAACCTAGTTATATTAGTATAGGCTAAGCGTCCCGCTCTGAGCCTTACGAGATACTTCCATCTCCTGTGATACCTAATGTATCTCCCACGAACAAAAAACACATGCACCCCACCTGTATGGGGCCCCGCCCCTTATGGTGGTACCACCCATATAACCATGACTCTGGTCATGAAACACCCTTCCTCGCCAAAAACCCGTCCCAGGAAAAGACCCCTCAAGAGGGAACTCAGGGCGCGCAGAGCGGGACGCTTAGCCTATACTAATATAACTAGGTTATCTACATAACCTATCGTTATATTTCGTATAGCATCGCGTCCCGCTCTGAGCCTTACGAGATAATGGGGAAGAGCGGGCGCGAGACCCGACAGATGTACCCCCTGAGGACCCGTAAGCCCACATCAAGGGGTGCGGGGAGCCCTGTCACCCCATCCTTCCTAACGAAGGGGGGGCGCAGTCAACTCCACCTGAATGCGAACAAGAGGGAGCCAGAACCCCTTGAACACACCGTACAGGCGGAACCACGTGTGACTCAACACACTGCGGCCCATACCCATACACTCCTGCTACCCGACCAAAGGACGGGAAGCAGGAAAGGCCACAGACCCCAGAACCGCCTGGGAGACAGAACCCCCGGTCATGTCCATGAGGTAAAACCTTACAAAGGGGCCCGGTGAGGACCATGAAGCTGCAGCACAGATGTCCTCCACCGAGGCCCCACCCAGGAGAGTGGCAGAGGCAGCCACCCCACGAGTGGAGTGCGCCCTGACGCCCCCAGGGGGATCCTGCCCAGCCAACGTGTAGCAGAGGGCAATACCCTCGCACAACCAATGGGACAGGCGCTGCTTCGACAGTGCCTTACCAGCACGAGCCCCACCGTAACAGACAAAAAGCTGGTCGGTAACCCTGAAGTCCTGAGTACGGCTGAGGTAAAACCCCAAAGCACGGACTGGACATGACAGGTGAAGGCCCGCATCTAACTCACTAGTGTGAGGAGGAGGACGAAAAGCCTGAACCACAATATCCCGGGAGCGGAAGGAACTCCGGATATTCTTAGGCACGAAAGCAGGATTAGGTCGCAGAGTGGCACCGCAATCGGTCCGAAAAGACAGGCACTCTGGACGTACCGAGAGAGCACAGAGCTCACCCACGCGTTTAGCGGAAGTGACAGCCAGTAGGAACGCGGTCTTGAAAGACAGCCGTCCCAACGGCGCCTGCTCGAGCGGCTCAAACGGGGCCAAGGACAACCGACCGAGGACCAATTGAAGATCCCAAGTCGGAGCCAAGGTGCGTTGCACCGGCTTAACGCGTCGAGCGCCAAGCAGGAAACGCTTCACAAGAGGGTGGCTGAACAAGACATCCCCCTCAAATCCCTCATGATAGGAGGATATAGCTGCTGTATATACCCTCACTGTCGAAGCCGACAGACTATCAAGGAGAGACTGGAGATAACCCAGAACAGCATCCAGGGGGCAGGAGACTGGGTCCCAGCCCCCCCCCTTACACCATTCTTGGAACGCACGCCACCTGCCCGCGTAAACCGCGACAGTGGAGGGAGCATGCGCACACCGGATGGTATCAACCACTGCGGGATCCATCCTCTCCAGACTCACCCTCCCACCAGCCACACCACCAGGCGTTGACCCAACACCGGAGGCTGGACAAGCACTCCGTTGTGCTGCGAGAGGGCCGTCGCTGACCACGGAATGACCCAAGGAGGAGCGACCAGAAGCTGGACTAAGACCGGGAACCACACTGACGTGCCCCGGTCCGGCGCGACCAGGATCACCGTCCTGCGCTCCCTCCGTATCCGCTCCAACAGCTGACTCAACAGCTGTACAGGAGGGAAGGCGTACAGAAGACCGGGCGGCCACGGAAAGGTCGAGAAGGCATCCACCCCCAAGGGGGGATGATCCGCTCGACTGAGCGAGAACCACAAGGGGCACTTGTGAGAACGTCGGCACGCAAACAGATCTACCGAGGCCTCCCCGAACCGATCCCAGATCTGTCTGACTATGTCGGGGCGGAGTTCCCACTCGTCGCGACGAGGACCGCCCCGAGACATTATATCCGCCGCCACATTTTCCGTACCAGGAACGTGGAGCGCCCGCAGACTGCGCAGCCTGCGGGATGCCCATAGCAACAGTTCGCGCGCCACCCGGAGCAGGCGGGCGGAACGAGTCCCACCCTTACGCCGCCGCCGTCACATTGTCCGTCCTGATCAAAACATGTTCGCCTACCACCAGGTGGCCGAGCCGTTTGAGGACCAGGAGGACCGCCTTCAACTCCAACACATTGATATGCAGGACAGCTGGGTCGGCATGACCCGTCCAGCTGCCCCCCACTGCGTGGGTCCGAAACGCCCCTCCCCAACCTGTGAGAGAGGCGTCGGTGAAAACCGTGACGTGGGAGCCACTGCTGCCCATGGGGACCCCAGCGGAGAGGATACCCAGCCTCCCCCAGTGGGCGAGATCCCCCCATATCGACAAAGGAACCGTCAACCGTCTCCCTTTGCCCCACACCGGATCTATTCTCAAAGAGAGAAACCACCTCTGTATCCGCCTCATAAAGAGGAGGCCAAGAGGAACCACTGTGTGGGCCGCCGACATAAGGCCCAGCAGACGCATCACCTGCAGCGCCGTAACCGTCCCTCCCAGACGGAAACCCCCGAGCGCGTGACGGAGAGCCCCCCGACGCTGCTCCGAGAGGGTCGCAAGCATGGGCTTCGACCTCAATGTCAAGCCCAAGTACTCCACCTGTTGACTGGGAAGAGGGGTACTCTTCTTCCAATTCACAGCAAAACCCAGGCTGGTGAGGAATTCCACCACCAGTCGAGTATGAGACCTGGCAACCTCCTCTGAACGGCTGAGGAGCAGAATGTCGTCGAGATAGAACAGAACTCGTATCCCCCGACGACGTAAAGGCCCCAGAGCAGCCGCCACGCACTTGGTGAATGTGCGGGGAGCCAGAGAATAACCGAACGGCATTCTGTGGTACTCGTACGCTACGCCCTGAAACAGGAACCGTAGGAACTTCCTGTGAGGAGGGAAAATGGGTATGTGAAAATACGCATCCTTCAGGTCTATGGAGGTGAACCAGTCCCCCCTCCTGACAGCAAGCAGAAGGAGTCGGACGGTCAACATCCTGAACGGTCTCACTACAATCAACCGATTGAACATGGACAGATTCAGTATAGGTCTGACCCCCCCAGTTTTCTTGGGCACCAGAAAATAACGGGAGTAGACGCCTGACATTGCGTCCTCTCTCGGGACCACAACGACGGCCTGCTTCGCCAACAGAGATTGAATCTCGTCGGCCAGGGCTGTCACCGCGCCCGACCCTAACAATAGGGTCGGCACCAAACCCGAGAACGGAGGATGGGGCCGCGCAAACTGCAAAACCAGCCCCGCCTCTAACGTTCTCCTCATCCACCGATTCAAGGGACATTCCCGTCGCCATATGTGAATATAATCCCACAGCGCCCCCGCCGTCAACTGACGCTGGGCCGCAAGGAACAGCAGATAATTGGCCCGGTCCCCCCCGTCGTGCAAAGCACCCAAGGGGGGACCCCGACAGAAAGGGCCGGTTTGATACGGGAGAAGCGGTCATCAAACTTGTGGACACACACTCACCCCCTGAACACCCCTCCAGCACACGCTGAGGAGCCGTTCCGCAGCCAGACACGCAAGGCCTGAGGACCCCATGGGCTCCTACACGCCGAAGCCCTGCAGTGATATTGCTACCACTCAAATCACGCCAGCCTCTCCTTTGCAGACCACTGCCGGTTTGACGGGAGTGGGAGGCAACAGCGCGATACCCCGCCTGGCGAGGGCGAAGCCGGGATAACCCCTGCTGAGCATTCAACAGAAGAGGCACCGAGTCCCCCTGCTGACCACTGGAGCTAGTGGCAGCTGCAACACCAGGTTCCACCCACCCACAACCTGCGGTGTAGGAACCACGCGACGACGGAACATTCTCACGGACAGACCCAGGCTCAGCCATCAACTGGGTGTCAGCCCCTGTCTCCATGAGAAGTGAAGAATGGGGCCGCATACGCTTCAAAGAAGGTTCGCGGCCCGCAGCCAAAGGAGAACGCTCAAAGCCCCGCTTCTGGGGATACCAGAGAGAGGACTGAACGGGGAGCGGGCTGCTCGCGGCAAAATGACGACGGGGTGGTTTACCAACCCCGAAATCACCCAAAATGGCCGATCCCTCGGCCGCCAAGACTGTCGGCCTTGCGAAAACCTGTCGATTCTCCAACCAGGGCACCACTGGCGGGGGAAACATGGCCGCCTGTCGAGGATCTCGCCACAGTCATTGACGAGACCGTGCTCCCACCCCTGGCTGCACAGCGTGAGGCGGTGTAGGACCCGAATCAAAAACCGCCTGCGCCTCCACAGAACGCCCAAAAAGACTATCTGTGGAAAAAGGAGTCGTGAGGAGAGAAAACCTATCCTCTTCCCCAAGAGGAGACTGCTCCAACCAAAGATGCCTAACAACCAAAGTCGATAGCATCCGAATCCTCCCCGCAGTTATAGCTTGCGACTGAGTCAAGATCTCTATAACACCACAAACATGAATCACGTTCATAGTGTCGGTTGGACCCAAAGACCTACAACCCGACGCCATCTTGGATAGGAAAGTAGCCAGCTGAGCCACAACACTGGCCGCCGCTAAATGCCATCCTGCAGCAGTATACCACTCATTCGTCCATACTGCCACCCTCCGAGCCGACATGCTATCAAGCAACGGCCGGGCGGAACGTCGTTCATCCCCGCCTGGGCACAAAAAAGAAGCCACCTGGCTACTTAGCCAAGGTACCCCCGGGCTGCACCCCGTCGTCAGCCCCTTCACCCGCAAAAAAGGTAAATAGAGCTCAGCGAACCCCCCCACACCCACCACCGACTGACCTTCATCAATGAAGGTGGCAAGAGGAGGGAAAAGCGGAATCCCGCGGCGGGGATTATTAGACATTCCAGCGTCAACATCAGCGTTAGCAGAAGAAGCAGCAGTAGCATTAGCATTAGCAGTAGCAGTAGCATTAGCGTCAACAGCATGTTCCAGGATCGCCAAGACATCGCCCACTACAGTGGAACGATCGCCAAGCCGCCCCGGCCCTGGTGCCGAAACATACTCCACAGCACGACCAACACCGACATCGACGCCTACTGACACAGACCTCACCTTTGTACAAGCCGACCCGTTAGCCAAACCTTGTACGCTGCCCCTCGGTCCGTCGCCGTCAGCCGAGGAACCACCAGCATAGGTCTGCGTCGTCGAAACAAGCTCCGGAGAATCCAGGGAAACACAATCCTCCGGTAAGCCCTCAACATTATTAATCTTCCTTAATCTTTTCATTCCGCTAGCTCGTATGGTGCAAGCATCCAGTACGCTGGGACGAAAATAGAGGAAGGGTGTTTCATGACCAGAGTCATGGTTATATGGGTGGTACCACCATAAGGGGCGGGGCCCCATACAGGTGGGGTGCATGTGTTTTTTGTTCGTGGGAGATACATTAGGTATCACAGGAGATGGAAGTATCTCGTAAGGCTCAGAGCGGGACGCGATGCTATACGAAATATAACTTGACTGTTTCAGCCAATCAGAATCAAGAAATTTGCATGCCATTGTATAATATGTGGATTAAGGCTTCTTGCCAATTGTTTGGCAGGGTTTTCGAAAATGTTTTCTTTTGCACACCACTCCAGTATTGTTAAAATAACATGTGTGATGTGTTTTCTTTTGCACACCACTCAAGTATTGTTAGTTTACATATGTGATGTGTTTTCTTTTGCACACTACTAAAGTATTATTAGTATAACTTGTGTGATGTGTTTTCTTTTGCACACCACTCAAGTATTGACCTGTTAAGCCTTAAAGGGGAACTATTTTACTATTTCTTTCACTATTTGGGCACTTTTACACAATTCCTGTGAGTCTATGGAACACCTCTGTAATTTTTTATTTTTTTTAATTCATTGTTTTGTATTTCTAATTAAGTCCTCAAAAACAGCATTTTTCTACCTCAAGATCTTAAGCCGTTTTGAGCCTGGGCTCCAACCACAATGGTAAACCACTGCCTCGCCTGAACATTATCATGCAGCAGTGTCTCTCTGACATCACAAATCAGCACATTTTCAGATGACTCAGTTCAGTGAGGGTGAATATTGTGAGAGGAGAATTGGAAGAATGCGCCAATATGAGAATTAGAGAGAGACATAGATCATATTAATATAAGTCCACATAGCTAGGAAACAATGCTAAACACTGAAAAAGGCCATTTATAAGATAGTTCCCCTTTAAGGTCCCCCTTTTATTTATCATAAATCGATCAATAGAGACTGTATTACATCCCCAATTATCATATCATGGGGTATCATTGGAAAGCCACACTCATTGGCTACAACCCTGTGCAAAGATTTTCAAGATCGCCAAATGATTGATGGAGCTAGAGGCGGAGTCACGGAGTTGGAGAGAAGAAGTGGGGACAGAATGGGTTGGAGAGTGATAGGCAACCTTCGGAACGAAGAAGCCACCTAATGATGATGAGAGCCCGGGGGTGGTAATGTGTACTTTTGCGTACTTTGGGGCACGCCTCACATATCGACATGTAACTCGAGAACCGCTGAACGGATTTTGTCACCTGAAAGGGCAATCGACAGGCAACAAATATGGCTTTAATTCTATCCATATATTGTATTAAAAGAAATGCACACTCGAGCCACTAGAGGTCGGCAAATAATCGTCCACATGTGGGCCCTTGGATGTTAAGAGGTTAATGTTTTTAAATATTTTTTTTGTAGCCAAGAGTAAAGACAATAACCCTATCAAAAACAGTAGTCAAAGTGTATATTTTCATTTTTACTGATGTTTTATACGATTTATCGGAAATACGAATTTATCGGAAAATGCTAATTATCGTAATAACCGCAAGGAAATGACTAAATCCAGATTCAACCCTGCCATTGGAAAGAGGAGCATTTCCCTATCCATAGATGTATGATTTGGCCATAATAAGGTCAAGGTCAAGTTCAAGATAAATATGAATTTATAATTAAAATCGATTATCATTAATTACTGTATCTACAAATCCTTCTGTTTAATCATCTTCTCGCAGTTCAATTCATTTCAATAAGGTGCTGAATGAGCTCAGTGAGCATTTTCTCGTGCCCCGCAGATTTAACATGATCAAAGATGCAAAAATCATAAATCATAATTTATATTCTCCTTTTCTTCATTACAATTTACTCAGCCTAGTAACAGACACAATATTTCTGACACTGGAAATACATACCCCCAGGTCCCTAGATGTTCCTAGATACCAAGAACATGCTAATTGACCTTGCAGAAGTGGAGCAATCTTCCATTTACTTAGGCATGTACCTTTAGGCGAAATATTCCTACAGCTTAACAGGTTAAAATAACATGTGTGATGTGTTTTATTTTGCACACCACTAAAGTATTGTTAGTATAACATATGTGATGTGTTTTCTTTTGCACACCACTCAAGTATTGTTAGTATAACATAATATGTGATGTGTTTTCTTTTGCACACCACTCAAGTATTGCTAGTATAACATGTGTGATGTGTTTATTTTGCACACTACATACTATTACAACCGTACTGGTCCATAACTAAACATATGGCTTATAAGGCTACTAATATACAGGTGTGTACATACAAATATCTGTGTTAACACTTAACACCCATAGTATGTGTTAAGTTGTGGACAACACATTTTGTGTTAGTGCATACCCATGCAGTGCAGTGCCGGGCAGCAGTTACTCTGTGGGAAAGTAAATAATGGCTTGTTGAGCTGCTATAAGGCCTGGCCTAGGGGCTAGTTGGAGCCAAATATCTCACACTGTATCGATCAGCTCAGAACTCACTGCCGGGCCCCCAGGACCCTTCCATCCTCCCCCCACCCTCCTCTGATCTTGTAGTAAAGTAATAACTGTACTCATGTCAGCCAGGTAATTATCATTGATCCGGCACGGAAGGTGACAAATTCGACTGTTCCCCCCGCCGCCTGATTCGTGCTCTAGGTGTGGTCTCAAGAGTGTTGTTGTTACCACGGCAACCAAATGGGTCTGAAGACAGGTGGGTCTGAGGAGTGTAGACGTTTCAGGGAGAAACTTCAGAGATTTGGTCCAAAGCAGAACACTGGAGCACACGGATTTAAGGCAAGATGGGGCCGCACTGTCCGGCCACCTCTCTGTGGGCTCCGTCAAGATTGTGCTTGATTTGATTTTTTTTTTTTTTTTTTTTTACTTTGACCAGTCAGCTGGTTCTTTTCGCGTTTATTGCTTTTTCTGGTCAAGTATGACCGACAGAAACAGGTTGAATGGGGGTATAGATGGGGGGAAAGACACTCTGAGAAAGTACGGCTTGTCCGGGAGTCGAACTCGCTACGCCAGATCCGTGACGCGCACGGTTGTCCCCGACGCCGAAATAGCGTTCGAGGTACGCGGTGAGCTACTGGAGCTCCCCTGATTTGATAAATTTTTTATAGTTTTATGCTAGTGCATTTAATGTATATGACCGTCAGACACTTATTGACATTGGATTACAGTTTAGTCACCGTTTGGATTGCTCTCTCGACTGGCTCGTTGACGAACAATGGCATAGAGATCTTCAGGAACAACAACAACAACTTCTCACCCAGATGTAGAAGACGACAGGGGAAAAGAGCCGGCATTCGAAACAAACTCCGGTCCCGGGCTCACTGACCCCTGCTCCCCAGCATCCTGCTGACCAATGTCCAATCCATTGAAAACAAACTGGATGACATCAGAGCCAGAATCAAATTCCAGGGGGACTGCAATGTCCTTTGTTTGAATGAATGGAATGAAAACTTTATTTAACAGATTGCAGAATGGGTACAATACAGTACGGCTCAATACATACAATTGTTAAGGCGATGCAGACCAGAGAAAGACGCTTGTCTTGTTTACATCAGGGTCCCCCGCTGACGCCAGCGGTTCCAGACCATGCCATACAGCCCGCTGACAACTTCTCCATTCACCGTAGGGACAGAACAGAGGAGTCCGGTAAGTCAAAGGGAGGAGGGGTGTCTCTCATGATTATGAACAACTGGTGCGATCCGGGAAACGTAAAGGAATTATCGGACCACTGCTTGGCCAACCTGGAATATATATCCATCAAGTGTCATCCATGTTTCATCCCAAGAGAACACGTCGGTCATCTTAATCAGAGTTTATATTCCTCCTCAAGCCAACACTGGGGCAGCGCTTTCAGAGCTTCACAACGAGGTAAACAAACTCCAGACAGCTAACGTAGATGCTGCTATTGTGGTAGCGGGGGACTTTAACAAGGCGAATCATAAAAAGGTTTTACCGAACTTCTATCAGAATGTGACTTGTCCCTCCTGAGTCGAGAATATATTAGATCATTGCTACTCGCAATTTAAGGAAGGGTATAAATTAGGGTGACCAAATATATCATAATATTAGCTACTCATCTTTTGGAACTAGATCCTGTGGGGTAGCTAGAGTCGTGAAAAGGAAATTGAATATTAAATTGTTGGACATATGGTCTGATACAGACGGCCGAGTAACTATTGCTAAGATAGAATACAGTAATAGGAAAATTGCGTTGGTAGCGGCTTATGCCCCTAATCTTTATGACGCCAACTTCTATGCAACACTCACGAATGCAATGTTGGACATCCCTGAGTATTCATTTATAATTGGTGCAGATTTTAATGCCATATGGGATCCCTTGATAAATCTAACCCCACCACTTCCAATGATCAGAAACAGGCATCTAATGCACTAAAGGATTGGGCCAAGAATACGGGAGTAAATGATCTATGGCGACTACTCAACCCAACGTCCCTAAAGTACTCTTTTTTCTCAGCAAGACACAAGTCATTTTCCAGAATAGATTATGTTTTTGCATCCCCTAGACTATTTGATAGATTTGACGTGGAATTGGAACCCAGCACATTATCAGATCACATTATTTACTCCTGAAGGGCTCATTTGGGAGACTGACATCCCGAGCCCCAAGATGGCGCTTTAACTCGACACTGCTGAAAAATAATGAATACATTGTACAACTCAACAATAAACTAGATAAATTCCTGGAGACTAATGTGGGTTCGGTACCGGACCCCAGAATGTTATGGATCTCGGTAAAGAGTTTTATCAAGGACAACATTACGGTCTTTTCCTCCAATCTCCGTAAAAAACGGCAGTCCAAACTGGTAGAGCTGGAAACGCTTTACTCGTCGTTATTCTCTTCTTTACAACGCGACTACTCGGGTCAATTGGAGTCTCAAATTAATGTGTTAAAAAAAAGAGATTAACTCCATTTTAAGACAACAATCTGAATTTCAAATACGTAGTACAAGACAACATTATTACTTTCATGGCTCTAAACCAAGTCACCTACTAGCTATGAAGATAAGATCCAATGCACAATTTGCTGATATCCCTACTATTAAGGATCAACAAAGGCTTGTTACAGACCCCCAAAAAATCAACGATACTTTCAAAAAGTTTTATTCCAACTTATACAAATCAGAAGTGGTTTTCGATCATAATAAAATGGATACATTTCTTGAACAAATTAACCTACCTAAACTCTCAGAGGAAGACGCTAAACAGTTAGATACACCTATCACACTAGAGGAACTTAGAGAGGCTATATCGGAATTGCAAAGTGGGAAGGCTCCCGGTTGGGATGGTATCCCACCAGAACTTTACCTCTCATGTTGGGAAGTAATTGGACCCCTATTACTGGATATGATTTTATACTCAATCAAAGAGGGGAACTTCCCCAGGGACGTCAATATGGCACTCATATCTGTCCTCCTTAAAAAAGACAAAGACCCCACAGAATGTGGTAGTTATAGACCCTTAAGCCTCCTCGGAACCGATCTAAAGCTGTATGCTAAGGTACTTGCCATCAGACTTCAAAAGCATATGACAGCTCTAGTTCATCCTGATCAGACAGGCTTCATAAGAGGCCGCCTGATCACGGATAATATTAGATGATTACTACATGTGATAGACAACAGCAAGGATATCGTGCCTCCTACAGCTATATTATCCTTGGATGCGATGAAGGCCTTTGATAGGTTGGAATGGTCTTATTTATGGGCAGTACTCGGAAGGATGGGGTTAGGTGTAGGATTCATTAATATGATAAAAGTACTATACACAGAGGCATCGGCCATGGTTATAACAGGTAAATTCACCTCCCATCTCTTTCCTGTTTCGCGTTCGTCTAGACAGGGTTGTCCTCTTAGTCCCGGACTATTTGCTCTCTCCTTAGAACCTTAGCACAGTATATAAGACAAACCCAATCCATAGAGCCGATCTCAATTAGGGGCACACAGCATCATATTAGTTTATATGCGACGAGGTAATATTGTTCATGCAAAACCCTACCACCTCACTACCTCATCTTCTCAAGCTAATAAACGATTTTGGCAATCTATCTGGATTTAGGATAAACTGGCCAAAATCGGCCTTCCTTCCACTGAATGTCACTGCGAAGGCTACCATCCTTCCAGGAAATATACAAATGGTAGAACACTTTAGATGTCTTGGAGTTGAAATATTCCCCACTATATGCCAAACAGTGAAGTATAATTATACAGGAATCCAAGAAAGGATCACAAATGACTTTGACAGATGGTCAAAACATAAAAACTCAGTACAGGCCAGAGTATCAATAGTTAAAATGGATGTTTTACCCAGAATCAACTTCTTCAGCTCAATGCTACCGTTACACCCCCCCCCCCCCCCCCCCCTGGAAAAAATTACACTCCGCCGCATATACATTTATTTGGAACAACAAACCTCCACGAATTAAAAGATCCACCGCACAGAGAAACAAAGCTGACGGAGGTTTAGCATTTCCAGAATTCTACCACTATTTTAAAGCATACTCTTTAAGACCACTGATCACCTGGTTTGATTCTCAAGCATCTGTATCCTGGAGACCATTAGAAGAAAACATTGTGGCACCACATAGACTGCAGGATGTAGTATACACCAACCTATCAATTAAGCAATGCAACTTGAAATTTGGCCCTCTTATTACACATGTGATCCGGATATGGCGTGAAACACAATTTTTTTTACTAACCAACATAAATGGCATAAACACTCTCCCATATTTAATAACAATACACTCCTTATTGCACAACAACCTATCAGATTTCCCAAATGGGAAGAGAATGGCATACATACATTGGGAGATATCTTCAACGAACGGGGTTTCTGTAGCTATCAAGATATATTTAACAAATTTAACCTCACCAGTTCCACATATTATTTCTACAGACAATTATTAGCATGCTTGAAGGCTCATGGAGTCCCATTAAAGACACCACTTGAGTACCACAGATATCACAAGTTCTTTTATGAAAGGGAGACATCGAGAGGATTTGTCACAGACTTTTACCGTCACTTACTTACATCTTCGTATGAAGCCCTTCCCCTAGACTCAGTTTGGAGGATGGATATACCAGACCTGGAAGTAGATTTTGATTGGGCTGAGGTCGTCTGAGGTCGTTGGCAAACGTTCGGCTATTGTCACGTAACCCGGATCATCAACAGATTAATCTTAATTTTATTCATAGGACTTACCTAACTCCTATTCGATTGAACCGTATGGGGCTTAAACAAGACTCTCGATGTTCCTCATGGCCGCCTAGTTATAGTTGAAAGTGGGGGTGCATTTTTTTTTCTTTGCATTTTTTTTTTCCTTTTTTTTTCTTTTTGTTTTTTGACAGGCAAGGGGTGGTTTGGAGGGTGTCCGGCACGACCCCCTCCACGGCAGATATTTTTTTCATTTAATGAACCTGTACGTGCAATTTCCTGCAATATAGAGCCTTCAATCTTGACCAATAAAGCTGCTCTTTTCACTATAAAACTCAGTTTATATTGCAGTATGATAGCCAATTACTATAATAATAATAATAATAATATATTAATATATATATATATATACTGTATATATACTGTATATTGATTTTTCGCTCTTTTATTTTTATTAAATCAATCTCCTTTCAAATAGGCCAAGTTTTTAATAAGAAAGAGAGAAAAAATACCAACAAGGAACAATAACAGGGTCTGCTGTAAATATAGCCTATTTTGTGTCTTAATTTTTTATGTTATCCTACACTTTAAGCTGTCTGATATTTCCATTACCTGTAACTCTTGGGTCTCTTTCTCTCCTTCTCTGCCTCCTCCCTGAGTCTGCACAGTCACCATATCATTCTACATTAAGGAGAGCAATACACTTATGAATACACTGAACATCATTATGAAACATTTCTATTGCACCCTTACTTACAATTCATTATGAATTGAAAATGGGGAACCCTGATGTAAACAAGACGAAACAATTGTGTGTATTGAGCCGTACTGTACTGTACCCATTCTGCAATCTGTTATTGATTGATTAAAAATGTTATTAACATATTGCAGAATGGGTACAATATAGTACGGCTCAATACACACAATTGTTAAGGGGATGCAGACCAGAAAAATACTTTTGTTTTGTTTACATCAGGGTCCCCCATTTACAATTCATAATGAATTGTAAGTAAGGGTGCAATTAACACCGTGCAATCCATTATTTGTGGAGCCCGCCCTTTAAGTCTTTGAGCTATTAGGCTACTAGGGTTTTTACTTACGTTTTGGTGTACTGAAAAATGCTCCGATGTCTGTATTCTTTCTTTTTTCTGCCATGTTACCTGGTTGGCTGGACACACACACACACATTTTCATTTCAGGTATTGTACCTTAAGATAATTGAACATCTTGATTTACCGTAAATCCTCAAATATAGGACGGGTCTTCTATTTACCTCAGCTGCAAAGAGCACCAGGCCGTTATTAGAGAGGCTTATATAAGAGGCAGGCCTTAATTTAAAAAAATGACACTCATGGACATAATCCCTTAATTTTCAGACTTTTATTGCATTATTATTATTATTATAAAAAAAAAAGTAAAAAAAAAAAAAATTGGGGGGCCCTCATCACTAAAGGCCCACGGGCCGCGGCCGTCGTTAATCCGGCCCTGCTCGTCTGCCATAGCGAACGTTAAAATTTGCAAACGAAGTCAACGTTATCCAGCTGACAACACCACATATCTAGATATATGACAACGTTAGCTAGCGGCTAACACTAAAGCTAACGCCAACCAGAGGGAAACTTTGTTATTATTATTATTATACATTATACCAATTATTATTGGTATGCCCAGATGGCATTTCGGGACGTGAAACACTTTTATTGTATTGCGTGGTAGAACTTCTACCACTCAATAGAAGACATGTCTAACATAAATAATCTTAACAATCATAAACAACTTACTGGAAAATCCTGCCTGCCACCAAATGACACACTTCTGTGGCCTTTGATATTTACACTCAGCCTACCTGCAGCGCCAGCGCCGCGCCACTGTCTGCTCTGCTGGGGATTGGAGAGGCACTGGATCAAACCATATGGGGGAGCAGGGGGGGTGTCGCAATCTTTGGAAACTTAAAAACTTGCTATTAAGTGTCATTGCATATTATTAATTTGATTGAAATTACGTAGTTATGGTTAGAAATATATATTGGGGGGGATATATCAAATTTTTCATATGATCAAAAAGTGGTGGAGCAAGAGCATAGCTTTGCTCCCCCAAGTTCAATAGTGGGAGAGCATTTGCTCCGAGTGCTCTTATGGCCAGGCGTCTATGATGTTCCTTATGTACAAACGGTGATGATGGTACATTTATGCATATGTATTGGGAATGTCCGCCTGTTAAGATATTTTGGGAAGAAATAACAACACTATTATCAGGATTTTTGTATTTGACAATACCTGTAATGCCTTCTGTATTGCTGCTGAATGATGTCTCTCAGGTATCACACTCTGTACACATAAAGAGGCTAATCTTGTCCGGTACTACGGCTGCCAAAAAGCTAATAGCATCACGCTGGATTCAACCTGATAAAATGTGCCGGAGGGTATGGATTCTTACATATCTTGATGTGATTTACCTGGAGATATCTACCGCACGAATTCTAGGTATTAATGAAGCCAGCATAGAAATCTGGTTAGGGGTGGTGGAGAGGATAAAACATTATATGAACTATTAATCCTTGGTATCAAACGGAATAATGGATGTATTCAAGGGGGGTCCGGTAGGGGGGGAAGAACGAGTAAGAGCATGTATGTGTTTTATAGTGGATTTCTACTGTAAAGGTGTGTATGTCATGTCAAAAAAATAAATAAAAATAAAAAAACATTTGTTCAAAAAATAAATTAGGGTGACCATATTGTGATTTCCAAAAAAGAGGACACTCTGCCTCCAGCCTCAAGATACTTAAATGATACTCGAAGTTTACTCAAAGATGCCTTATAATTTTAATATATTTAAAGTATGCCTGGATAGAATATTATTTTTTTTTATCCACTTTTTCTCCTCTTTTTCTATTTTTCTCCCATCCCAATTCCGCTGTGCCAATTCTCCCCTCCCCTGTCTTGAACGTTGCTCGCATATGCCCCCCACTGGCCAGTTGTAGGGAGGATAGAAGCCTTGCATCACATGTCCCCTATGATACATGTGGAGGCAGCCTGTCACATCTTTTCACCTGCCAGCACGGACTCTCATTGGCGAGGTGTAACGTGTGGGAGGCTCACACTACCCCCGCCATTTCCTGTCTCTGCTGTGCAGGCGTCCCCCAACCGACCTGTAGGAGTCGCTGTCCACAACGTCCAGATTACCACCCATCGACTTCCACCCGCTAACTCTGCCAAGTGAGTTAGTATGATGGCCGGCCCATGCCGGAGGCAACGCCAACAGCCAGAGTCGAACCCGGTGTCTCTTGCGTTGGTGACAAGCGCAATGTCCGCTGCGCCACCCAGCCGCCTGCCTGGATAGAAAATTATCATTTATATATAACCAAAGTTACCAGGGGTGTAAATTACTTGAGTAATTGTACTTTGTTACAATACTTAAGTACTGTTTTTGGGGATTTGTACTTTACTCAAGTATTATTAGGTTTGTATACTTGTACTTTTACTCAATTACATTTCAGAGAAAAAAAATGTTATTGTAGGGATGTTCGATATTGTCTTTTTTACCGATATCTGATATACCGATATTGTCCAACTCTTAATTTCCGATACCAATATCAACCGATACCGATTATGCAGGATTTCCCCACCCCAAAAAAACGAAATAATTTCAGGTAACTAACATTGCATATCTCTTGTGGAATTTGTGGAATTAACACAACATTATGCATACTTTTGACAATAAAAGTATGCATTGATGGGTTAATTTCACTGGATGCATTCAACAAGGCATTCTAAATGTAAACATTATCTGTGCATCTCCCCTTTGCTTCTCTTTCCTTCTCTCTCCCTTATTTATTGTAATTTTCCTTGTATACCATTGCTACTGTAATTTAGCATTTTATTTACTTTTATGCAAGTACATAACCTTGTTTTTGTTGCAGCCCCCCCTTCCCTCAAAAGGATTTAGCTTTTTGGTCAGGCTGCTTTTGTATATAATAAAAATGTGTTCTTACTTGCTTGCCTGGGTAAATAAAGGTCAAATAACAATATAAAATGTAAAATGTTTTAACCGATACCGATATTTTCCAATATTACATTTTAATGCCAATATCGGTAGGCCGATAATATCGGACATCTCTACTTTTTACTCCTTACATTTAAAATGCAGACCTACAAAGTAGCTACAAATCTCACAGGTCCAACAATTTATTTTGTATATTTGTTTCTCTGGCCGAACTAACATTAACTTTATTAATCCTGCGGCCGCACTTTATTTAAAAACAGCCAATCAAAATGAACCCGCCCATACCCATGCTGATTGGTCCTTGTGCAAGACTAGAAAGCGAGGATCTTTACGAGCATGAGTGATGAAGAGGATGAAACGAAACATTTCATTGCCCCGGAATAAAAAAAGGTTTTTACTTTTACTTTTTAGTACTTAAGTACATTTAAATGTAGAAACTTTCTTACTTTTACTCAAGTGTGTTTTTAGCCATATACTATTTTTTTTTTTTATTGGTCTTTTTCCCCCTCCATTTTCCTCCGATTTTCTCCCATCCCAATGTTAGTCGTATGCCAATTCCCAGTCCCTTCCTGGTCGCTGCGCACTTACCCCCCACAGTCAGATCATCTGGGAGAGTGGAGGCTACCACGTGCTTCCTCCGACACACGTCCAGCCAATCACCGCTTCTTTTCACCTGGCAGCGCGGATTCTCATTGAGAGGGCGTAGCGTGTGGGAGGACCACACTATCCCCCTCACGTCCTATCCGCGCTTAGCAGGCGCCCCGACCGAACTGTAGGAGTCGCTGTTTACAACGACCCGGACCCACCCCGCCAGCTTCTCCCACCCTCTGATACAGCCAATTGTATCAGTGCAGACGGCCAGCCAAGCTGGTGACAACCCCGGAGCTGTGAGCCGGATTCGAACAGGCGAATCGAGCTCACAGCTCCGGGGCTGGTGACGAACGCAATCTCCGCTCGGCCACCTAACCGCCTTTTAGCCATATACTCTTGACTTTTACTTGAGGAAGATTTTGAGACGGTACCCATACTTTCACTTAAGTATAATTTCTGGGTACTTTTTACACCCCTGAAAGTTACTCAACATGCTTTATTATGCCTAAAGTAATCTCTCTGACAAATCTCAATGGTACAAAAATAGCTTAAAAATCAACCTATAACAAAATAATAGCTCTTACAAAATAAAAGTCTTACTGGACAAAATAAATAACAAAAAAATATGAAGTAATGTTGTAAATAATACCTCTTCTGTATAAGAAAATCCAGCTTTAAAAAATACATATTTTCAATGTAATGTAAATTATAAAACAGTAACCTCACTAATTTAAAAGTGCACTATGCAGTTTCGGATTAGTTTATATTTGCATAACTTGCAATTAGTGTACAAAACAAATGTATTACACACATAATCCTTAGAATGATTGTATCATACGCATCTTATGTCATCATAAATCAAACCAAAACATCATTTTGAGGCATCAAAATAGTAAAACAAAAAAATTATTTCTCTGTATAGCTGCATGCTTCAATTCAGTCAAATTTGTTGTCTAGCTTTATTTTGTATGTTTTTTTCTGTGTCCATGTGAGCTTTGAGATCTCTGGCAGCTTTATTAGACACTGAAACATAATTATGGTCAAGCTTTGCAGGGAGACTTTGCAGGGAGACACTCTTTTCTCTTCAGTTCATCTGTAAATGTTGTGGCAACCCCAAGCCACCCCTGGGCTTGGTGATTGATGGGCGTTACGTGGCGACCCAATGGCTGGGCGCTGCCCATGTTTGGGCGTCCGCTTCCGGACGCACCTGTCACTAGAGAACCATCAGGAGTGATTATCGAATCACGCTGCGGTGCACCTGTTGGGAAGGGGGGACTTAACGGAGCCGAGGAGCCTCCTCTCAGTCCCCCGTAGCAGCGCAAGGCGAGAGGCCACAGAGCGGAGACGCCGCCCGGCCGACAGATTAACACCAGCAAGCGATCATTATTTAAATAGAAAATAAAGAGTATGATTTTGGGAACTGCAACCTGTCTGTGTGTTGTTTATTCTGCCACCCCTACACCTGGAATTGCCACAATGTACACTTGCACTTTAGCTTTGTGAGCAGAATCAACGCTGCTCCATTTGCTTCCTCTCTTTGTGTGTGATGTACAGATGAATCTTTTCAGAATCAGGTCCCTTCTGCCACTCCTATGTCACTCCGATGTCACTTTAGAACTAGCACTAGGTGTTAATTTTCTGCAGTAAACAAAGTGAGGGTACTTAACTTAAGTGCTTAAGTAAAATGTCTGCAGTAAACAAAGCAAGGGTACTTAACTTAAGTGCTTCCCCATGGAGGGGGTCGGGGGCTACGGCCCTCAGACCCCCAAGATTATTTTTATATGGGCAGTCTGACTTGGGCTACTGTACCATATATTAGTGTTGCAATGCATGATAAATAAACAGTGAAATTGAATGGGGCTGGGACATTTGGGACGAATAAAAATGTAAGATGAAAATCTCCCTAGCCTGTGGCAGGCAGTGGAGGTGTGAAATCCAGAACAATAGGAGTCACAAAGTGGAGTGGTGGAGTAGTGGTAGAGTAGCAGTAAATGCTGGACTTCTAAGGGCTTCTACTGTAGTAGCACTGCCCACAAAGCGGTATTCTCAGGGATGACGTCACATGCAACAGAGTACCGTAGTATTCTTTGCAACGCGCCAGTCAATTTAAGTACACGCTTCGCTTGATGGTCCCATTAACACAATCCCGCCCAAGAACGGATATATCCGTGTTTCGAATCCATGCTTAACACATTGGCGACCGCTGGGACCCGTCTAATATAGTGGTTGAGGACCAGCTTTTGTAAACAGGCCGGTGTCTTTTTGTACAGCTAAATCTATACTTTATAGTATTGCTATCTGTCCATTGTCATTGTCAATTGAGTTCATAAACCGTCCCTTCAAAATGGCTTAAAGAAAAAAAAATTCATCAATAGGTTGTCATTTTATAGCGCCGTGAATATAAACATTATAGCGGATTTTGTCTCGTATATTTTCTGGAAGGCTAGTTATAGGGCTAATAGCTGCTAACGTTATATTCAACGGCATTTCCGTTTTACATATGCTAAAGAAATAACTCAAACTGCATATCATCGGGACTGTCCCAAAGCATGTATGCATCAAAGGGGGGGGGGGGGGGCGGGACGTTGTTTATTATTATTGATTACCAATAACAGTGGTTGTGTAACTAGCCACATACGCTGCTCGGCTGATTGCGTATCATAACCAACTCTGATCTGGCTGTAATTTATGTGAAAAAGATCTTACCATGAGCTGGTGAGATACCCCCGAGCATTTCCCCGTTATCGATCGGCATCTGGTAGATCGATATGTCCATTGCCTGATGATAAATCCCCTTATTCCATGGTGAAATCTGCGATTCGAAACGTAATCTACGGTACAAGATGCTGATTCAGAATCCGGGTACTAAAAATATCAATTGAAAAAAGAAAAAAAAATCATCCGTTCGCCCACAGGGCATACTGCAGTGGAGCGATGGCGCGCCTAAGAGGATCTGGCCGGTATTGCACATCCTCGAATTCACAGACTAGGGAATATATGCAGTGCCACTCCGCGACCTTGATCTACTTTTTCTCCCATTTTCTATTTTTCTCCCATCCCAATTTCGTATCGTCCAATTCTACCCTCCCCTGTCTCGAACGCTGTTAGGCCATGCCTCCCACAAGCCGGCTGCAATGTGGACTAAGCCTTACATCACGTGTCCCCTCTGCGTGAATACTTTCGCAGCCAACATGCCCTTCCGCGTTGCTCTGATTGGCCGAGCGTGCGCATGCGCATGAGCCGCGACTCGCTCCTCAGCCAGCCAGGAATACTAAACTCCGCTTAACGCAATTTATACGCATGGAAGTATTGATTACGCCGTAACGAATCATTAAAAAAATATGCCGTTAACTGGAATATGTTGTTTCTTTACACATATGTTGGATTATGTAATTGGTTTGTCATGACAAACCAATAAAAAATTGTGAATTAACCGGTGGCTACAACAACACACAGTAACTACATGCATCATTGTTTACAATGAACGGTGGGGCTAATCTAATTGACATCGAAGGACAACAATGTAAATAAGTCATTGCGCCTTTTCATTCCTATCCTTGACAAAAGCAAATATGTGATGTAATGATCTGTATATGTTTTGTTGTCTAAAATAAATAACATACCATACCATGCATAGTTCTGTATCATAGTCGGTTCCGCTCGGCGTCACTCATGCACTGTCCTCGCACACATGCACGCGCACTGAATAAAGACCACAATGTACCTTTAATCCCAATATTTGTCTGACCACACCCCTATCAGCTCACCTACATAAGCAGGTGTGTGGTCACCTGCTCTCCTCCTTTCTCGCTTTCACCACAAGGAAGTGCCTCGGTAGATCCCCACTTGACGTGATGTGATGGTAGGAGAAGAGTTGGAAAACAAGCGATACGTTGACATCATATCTTTATTTTCTCTCTCACTATATTCGAGAAAATACGACCGGTTTTCGTATTGGGAGTTCGCGCCGCTACATGCTTTCCAACTGCAGTCCTTGCTGTGTGCTGGTTGCGGTAAAGGCAAAGCTGGACTGTAGGATGCACCGCTGTTGTGAGAAGCGGTGGGTTCCAGGTTTGGTGAGTTATGTTTTTGCTGGCGAGCTCCACTTGTCTGTTAGTGCTATGGGGGCTAGTTGACAATGTTTATGAAAACCGGCCCCAGACTAGGGTCTTTTGTTCAGCCTCTTAGACGACGGCGGAAGACCTTGGTCTGAAGCCCATTATAATTAACTAGTGGGCCACGACCAATAACACTGGTGATCCCTGTGTTTTCTGGACGAGTGGTTGTTTCTCTGTCACCGTGAGGCCCCTTCTTTCATAATACAAATGAGAGTATTCCCTCACGAGGAAATATGGGCATGGATGTTCGTTAGCGGAAGATCTGTGTTCAAGTCAGCTACAGGCCAGTTGGGTATTGTGCTGGCTCCGTCGGGTGTTGGTAAAATCACCGTTGTAAAACTGTGTTAACATCTTGTTTCTCTTCTCTCTTAAACAGTGAGGAGGGTTTCAGAACGGCGGCCTGTCTGAGTGATTGTTATATCATTGTGTACAAGTTCAGGTGATAGCTGACGTGCTAGTGGTGGCCTACTGTTAGCCAGTCAGCTGTTAGCTGCAGCGCTAGCCTGTTGTGATCACTAGGCTAGGAAACGTTAGCTTGCGTGCTAGTTATGGCCTACCTAGGCTAGGCTAGGAAACGTTAGCTTGCTGCTATCGGCCGAGTGCGGCCGTTAGCTTAATGCTACACTGTTGAACGTGCTTTGATTATAACATGTTTTAAACACTCTTGACTACGACGTCATCTTTGACAGAGGATGTTCGTCGAACCTGCCCTGAGCCAGGACGGCAAGGACTGCGTCAACAAGGGGGACCGTAGCGACGGGATGGAGCGGCGACGCTGCCCAGGTCGACAACACAGAATGGCTGTGTTTACTACGGTGCCTTGTTAGAGGCTGCAGTTTCGCTTGATCTGCGCTCAAGGTAGGCAAGGTCTGACCAGACCTTGAGCATGTCTTCTTGCTTTCCCTTCTAAATGTTTTGTAAATAACGATGTTTTCCAAAATGAGTGTTGCTGCACTACATTTAGGATACGATGCGAGTTATGTGTGAATTGTCTTGTCACTGGTATTTAGCTTCTCCATGCAAATCGGGTTGTTTGTTACAGATGTGAAAATGATCTGGTTTGTTGTGTTGAGAAACATCATGTGTGTTTATGTACTGTGTACTCACAACTAAGGGGGTTAAACTAACCTATAAAGCTATGCTTAGTGACATATGAGTAAAGAATGATTCTTTTCTCAGCCTGTAATGACAATGAACAGTGTGTTCACATATTAACAGGTTTACCTGTTCAACTGGCCGTATTAAGGGTAAAGTAGGAGGGTTGTGTTTTTCCCCCCGGTTCCCTGGGGACTTCTTCATCCTCCTCTCAGACATGTTGTTACACTACATTGTGTCACTGTGTGGTAGGGATACGATGTAACCCTTAGCTTGATTGCTGAGGTTGTGCTAAAACAGCTTGAGAAACTTTCTTTTCCTAAAAGAAAAGATTGTTTGGTCGCTTTTCGTGTGTGCTTAGCAAGGCCTGTGGTCGATACTAATCGAGAATTATGTATTCTCTCATTATGAAAAACGGCGTTCCTCTGTAGAGTGTTTTTGCCATTTTTTGTAGGTGATGATGGGTTGTGTGTGTCATGTGACCTACAACTGGGTTGGGCTGGCCACAGAAGCACATGTGTAAGTTTGGTACCGGGGCTCTTGGAGAGCCCTCTCTATTCTGTGTTTTTTCCTTAGTAAAAATCAGATAGCAGGTTAGCACATGCGCTGTGTGAAGCTGTTAGACGCTTCATGGAGCTGACTATGACTGTGTCATACTCTCTTTTTGTCATTACATCGTATCATGGGTGTGGGGTCGTAAAGGGGTGAACTGGTAACCTTTCCTCCCCCTTTTTTCTGTTGGTCAGGGGTAAACCCACCTGTCCTTCAAGGTACCTGTCACGTTGCGGTTCGGCACATTACAGGGTGAGGGGGGGGGGGGGGGGGGGAGGGAGTTTCCTGGTCCCACGCCCAGGAATATTGGGCGTGTGCACCGGAGAAATTCCCCCGCCATAGAGTATGTCACTGTGCGCGTCTCTGTTGGTAGGACTTCCGTGTGCTGTTCAGGTCCATATGATGGATCTGTTTAAAATGGGGGGTGGTCAGGGCTCCTCCTCACGAAGCTCCTATTCGGGCCTTCTGTGAGTTGGGACTCTCCTTCCATGTGAGGGAGCCTCCTCAGAGTACAGAGCCTCCTCCTCAGATTGATAAGGTGAGTGGAACCTCAAGAAGGAGTCCTACTCTATTGTGTGTGTATTCGATTCAATTCGATTATTGAGTGTGTATGGGTTCAGTGCCTCCTCCCCGGAGAGCCCTAAAACCAAACTTTTACATGGCTCAAGGTGCAATATATTCTTTTCAATCTGTACAGCTCGCGTGGGAAGTCTCTCTGGGGAGTTCCGTCTCCTCTCTATGGGAGGGTGGTGGAATGTAAAAATGTAAACAATTTTTACCCCCGGCCGTGTAGACTGGGATACATACTGTTGGTGCTTCCTTCTTTTCTTTTAAAAAGAGTTGGAGTTAGGAAGTATCACACCCCTCTTGTCGTTCCCCTGGGCGCCTTGGGGATTCAATGACCGGTCTAAATAGCCTGTTCATTGATGTGGTTGTGTCCCAACGCACGCATAGTGCTAGCTCGGGGTGTTCTGTAATCAGGCGACTGACTGGCACGCACGCCTTGGTTGCTTGGGGTTAAAACAGCGTTTTTATAAAGCAACTGGGATGGAGGTTTTTCCTCTTCCGACGACCTGTTTTGGTTGTCGACGGATTCTCGTTCATATCTGGGGGATGATGACGGAATGGATCTGAACATATGTAGAGGGGTCTCACGCCCTGGGGGTGGGCCACCGGGCGCGGTTCGCCCCGAACGTCTGGGTGGCGCCTTCTTTTCATGTTTAAGATCAACACGCATATCTGCCCCTTCTCCTGGAGTAGGCATGTCGGCGTGGTTAGGGCACGGGACTGGTTCTGGTCATGCTGGTCCGGATCAGTTGAACCCGTCGGGGATACAGATCTGCTGTTCTGGTACCCTGAGGGACTTGGGCTTTTTTCAGGGGGAAAAATGCCAGGTCGGTCCGGGTGTCACAGGGTTAAGCGCTATGGAGACCCTGGTTGGGTACATTTTTTACTCAGCACTGTCGTAATGGCTTACGGCCATGCCAACCTGTACACGCTCGATCTCGTCAGATCTCGGCCGCTACACAGGTTGGTCCTGGTTAGTACTTGGTTGGGAGACCGCCTGGGAATACCAAGTACGGTGTGCTTGGGGCTGGTTCTCCATTCTTTTTCGCTCCTCTCTCACGCATGGCGAAGAGGGGCCTGTTGGGGTGGTCTTTGACCTCCTCTGGTGACCCTGTGCTTCCCGTATCGCCGGGCCCGGTCCGAAGTAATGTTTCGTCGACCCGTAGGCCTGGGTTAACCCTTTTTAGAAAACTGAAACACTTGTACTGCGGTATAGCCGGTGTATACCTGCAGGTGTGTTTTGGAGTTTTTTCTTGAGGGGTTATAGGAACAACCACCGCATTGGGTAACACCAATGTGGTTGATTCCCTGGTGTGTTGGAGCAGTGTCAACTCCCGGGTTCACCGGTTGAGGGTGCCCCTACACGTTCATGACGTCTGCCAATCGTGTCAGCCTTCTCTGCCTCAACCCCTCTGGGTGGGTTTTTTTTTTAAATGGAGGCTTGGTCATGCAACAACGCCAGCATACGCCCCTTCCGCCGGGGCGGCTGTGTTCAGCTGTCCCCTCTGGCGCCTGTCTCGTCCGCAGTCTCCAGGCTAGGGTTAACAGCCTGTTGCCTGGTTTTTCCCCGGTGCGCTGCCTGCTTCCGTTGGTTAACCTTTTTTGTGTGCTTACGGCCATGCTGACTGCCTGTTCTGCAGGGTCAGTGTGCCAGGCGGTGTACTATTGGGGGGACAGGGCCCGCTCGGCTGAGGGGCCTTTGTCCGAATATGCTGGCGATGTGGGGGGCGGGGTCACTAAGTGCCCACCTGGTGGGGTCTTGATGCTGGCATCATGGACTTCTCCGGGCCCCCATTCCAGGGGGTCCAGTCCCTTTGGTGGGTCTGGGCCTTCCTTCGCGCTCCGCTGCTACGGCCTTGCCACGGGGTTGGGTTTGCCCTTGACCCCGTGATTCTGGGGGCAGTAACGAGGTTGTTCCCTCCGTTCGTTCCCAGTTGGCATGCGGGTTGTGCGTGTGTGTAGTCGTGGGGTCAGGCCACGGTCTGCTCACCCTGTGCGTTGAGTTGCTTGAGTGCCTCTTCGCACGGTCAAGTCCGTCGCCCTCCCGGAAAACCTCCAATATGTCTTTATAGCTATGCTGCCAGGCTGGTCCGCGACCCTCCGTGCTGCGATCACCAGCGGGGAGAATATGCTCACGCGAGCGGCATCGCTGAGCTCTGGTGACGGTCTTATTGGGGCTTATGCCGAGAAGCAGTAACACAACATTGCAACTGTTGTGTTACTGCTTTCTGACCGAATTAGTCATTCATTTGTAGCTATAAAGACATATTCATAATCCAACATATGTGTAAAGAAACAACATATTCCGATTGGAAGGACTCCCATCTCCTCCTTTCTGCTCGCGTCTCACACAGGGCTGAGCTGTGAGCGGCTTTGCTCTCACTCGAGTGAGGAGGAGCGGAAGACCGCTGGTTCTCCAACATACAGCGGTGTGCTCTTCAGAATGTACCGGGAGAAACGTTTACTGTACCCCGCAGACATAATAAGCATATAAGCAGTGCTTACTAACGTTATTAGTTACGTTATTTCTGACCGAATTAGTCATTCATTTGTCTAGCACAGTCTCTAAAAGTGTAACAGTAAGAAGCATTTTGGATAAAAGTATTCTGTACTTCTGTATGACAACAATGTATGCCTTTCAAATGTTAAATGATAAATGATTAAATGATACACAGCAAAATCTACGCTCTCATCCTGCTTTCGCCAACGTCAGCGATGTGAAAGGCGAAGTGAACTCCAGCAGTAGCGCGCTTGCCGCTGCGGCTGCCGCGGGGGATGAATGAATGAATGAAAACTTTATTTAACAGATTGCAGAATGGGTACAATACAGTACGGCTCAATACATACAATTGTTAAGGGGATGCAGACCTGAGAAAGACGTTTGTCTTGTTTCCATCAGGGTCCCCCATTTTCAATTCATATAGACATATATGACATACATGACATACAGATAGTCAGTACTGCTACATCTATACATTTATGACATACCAGATTTGCAAATACAGTACTGTTTGTGATACAGAAGGAGTCAAGAAAAGGGAGTATATACATTTGACGTAGAAACTGTACATTGGAGGAGGTTGGGTGGGGGGGGTTGGGTACATTGGGATATTGACAACCATACTGGGTAATTTACATTGGAGGTGGTTGGGGGGGGGGGGGGGCGGGGGGCACACTGTATAAACAAGTAACACTGTACATTGAGGGGGGGGGGGGAGGAGACACTGTACAAACAAACACAATTGTACATTGAACTATTGACAAAACCATACTAGGTAAATGACTGTACATTGGAGGGGGTTGGGTTAGGATATTTACAGGGGCCAGTGTTGAATTGCAGTCTCCCGTAGGTGTCCCTTGAGAGAGGTTTTGAAAGTGGGTAGTGATCCACATTCCTTTACAGCTTTGGGTAGGGCGTTCCACATTGATGTGGCATAATTGCGAAACGTGTTTAGTCCCTTATTTGAGCCGAATCTGGGTTTAACATGATTTGTGGAGCTCCCTCTGGTGTTGTGATCGTGGTATTCACTGACCTTTGGGAAGTATTTTGACATGTACATGGGTACCTTGGTCGTGTAGTGTATCTTGTAGACCAGGCCCATTGCAAGTTGTTGTACTCTGTCGTCTACTCTAAGCCATCCTAGGTTGTCGAAGTGGGCAGGGCTGAGGTGGGTTCTAGGAGTAAGGTCAAGCAGTAGTCTGACCAGTTTGTTTTGAGATGTTTGTAATTTTGTTTTTAGCGCCTTTGAGGTGCTTTGGTACCATGAGGTGCAAGCATAGTCGTAGTACCCCTGAATGAGTGCTCCTGCCAGAGTCTTCAGGGTGTTCTTGTTTACCAGAGAGGAGATCCGGTACAAGAATCGAGTTCGTTGGTTGACTTTTTTTATTACATTGGATGCCATTTTGTCACAGGAGAGATTAGCCTCTAGGATGGAACCCAGGTAGGTAATTTCATCTTTCCTTGTGACAATATTGTCACCCACTGTAACTGAGAAGCCGTCGGTCTTGCTGAGTTTGTTATTTGAACCGAAGAGAATGGACTCTGTTTTGCCCATGTGTAATGATAGTTTGTTATCAGCGAGCCATATGCAGATTCTGCCTAGTTCCGAGCTGAGGGTTTTTTCAACCTGTAACTTGTTCTTGTCAGAGACCAGCAGGGCTGAGTCGTCCGCAAACAGGAACAAGTTGCAGTCACAAGCTGACGACATGTCATTTGCATAAATTAGGAACAGTAGCGGTCCTAGTATGCTTCCTTGTGGAACACCACAGCTCACTGTGAGGGGGGGGGATAGGGTACCGTTTACCTCCATCATCTGTTCCCTCCCCTCAAGGTAGGATTGCATCCAGCTCACTGATAGACTATCAAAACCAATTGCTTTTAGCTTGTCAATCAGAATGGAGTGATTGACCGTGTCAAAGGCCTTTTGTAGGTCCAGCATGACCATGCCGCAGTATTTGCCTGCGTCCACCTCTTGTTTGATGTGGTCATTCAAATAGAGAAGGCATGTGTCAGTGGAGTGGGATGTTCTGAAGCCAGATTGGAATTCGTAGATTAGATTTTTTTCCGCTAGGTATTTTTCGACCTGTTCGTAGACTATTTTTTCCATGACTTTCGAGATGGAGGTGAGAATAGAAACAGGGCGGTAGTTGCCTGGGTCTAATTTGCTGCCCTTTTTGTGCAGAGGGGTCACCCTCGCAATTTTGAAGTCCTTGGGGACGTGTCCCTGTTTTATGGAGAGGTTTATTATGTGTGTGATGATTGGTGTGATGGCGGCTGCTGAGTCTCTGAGGAATTTGGAGGGGATGTTGTCATGGCCAGTGGCCTTGTTAGGTTGGAGGGCGCTCAGTTTATTGAGTACCTCATCTGTTGTTACCATTTCCAGCTTGAAGTCGTCCTTGCGGACCCCTAGGTTTTTGTAGTAAGCTACTATGTGTTCTACCCCATAAAGCCCTGAGTGGGAGGGTAGTTTGTTTACCAGTGTTGTGGCTATGTTTGTGAAGAAAATGTTTAAGTAATTGGCTACATCCAGCTTGTCTGTGATGAGCGTGTTGTCAGTTTTTATGTTTATGTTTGAGAATCTGGTTTTAAGTTTTTTGCTGCATCCTAGTTGATTATTGAGTAATTTCCAAAGTTCACGTGGTTTGTTTTTGTTTTCCTCAGTTTTGTCATTGATGAAATTCTTTTTTGCAGTTTTGATCATGGAGTTTACGTCGTTTCTTAGTCTGTTTCTTTCTAGTTTGAGTTCAGTCACGTGGGCTTGGAGTTCACTGCTCGTGCTTTTAGTAAGCTTTGACTGACTTTTACGAAACTCAGAGCATTTTTTGTCTCTGGTTTTCATAGCGGCCAGTATTTCGGAGTGCATCCACGGCTCAGCGCGATTTTTTACCCTGGTGGTTCTTAGGGGGGCCATGTCGTTTAGTATTGCTGAGAATTTGGTTTTGAAACCAAGCCATGTTTCGTCAACCAGTGTACCATTGAGTTCATCTGACCAGTCCAGACTCTCCAGTTCAAGGTTGAAGGCCTCGCTAGAGTAGGTTTTGAGGTCTCTAGATGTGACTGTGCCACGTGCGTCACGTGGCCGTCTCGGCCAATCAGGCCAACCCCGGAAATCAAATGCGTTGCGGAAGTGGTACACGCGCTCCGTTTAGGTTTGCTACTGCAGAGGCACTGTTGTGATTTTTTATGCAAAATAAATATTCAACATTCTCTTTTGAGACTCCGCCTCAGACTCTTATCATTTGGCACTAAAAGCTAAATATTGTCACCGGTATGGCTGTCTGCATTATGTCATTAATTGTGTGCGAGAGGTCAATCAGTGACCACGTTAGTGTGAGCTAGCTTAGCCACTAGCTAACGCGAGCTAGATGGAAATACAAACATTGTAACGTTACTGGTGAATAAGTGATTTACCTTGGAATACTCCTTTGCCAACTTGCTGTACTTTGCTTGCAGGTCTGCAGCTGGATTATGAATAGTCCCAACTTTAGCCAAGGTAACGTTCTGCTAAAACTAGCTTTTCAAATAGCTCCAGCTAATGCTAATAACGGAGCTCCCCGTCACACTGCTCTAGTCGGGACGATGGCATTAAGACAAGTTATAATTATTTTGTCTCGTCTTGTTCTAGTCAACAATATCAACATACATAAAGATACATTTCGTCCTGGTTTTTGTAAATTACATTTTCGTGTCCTCAGTTGTGGTCAACGATATTTAATAAACAATTTAGTCTCGTTAGCGTGACATGGTCTTCAATAACGTGACGTCACGTCTCGTTGTCATCATGAAAAAAACCTTTGTTGACGAACATCTTTCGTCATCAATTTAGTCAACAAAATTAACACTGGTCGGGGGTCTGCGTTTTTGGAGGGCACGCCGCCCCTGTCGCTTCCTGATTCTGCTGCGCAGGCGCACCAACCGACCTGTAGGAGTCACTGTCCACAACGTCCGATCCCCACCCATCAGCTTCCCACCCCCTAATACTGCCAATTGTATTAGTATGAACGACCAGCCAAGCTGATAGCAATGCGGAGAGCTGGGCTCGAACCCAGCGTCTCCTGCATTGGTGGTGAGCGCCTTGCCCATTGCACCACCTAGCCACGTGTTACAATTTTATTTTTAATTAAAATTATATTATACATTTTCTATTTTATTTAGTTTGGGAACCACTGTCCTAGAGTGCCTGAGCAGTGGACAACTGTGACCTTATATGGCCTGATGGCTGATGCCGTCTCATGATGACCCGTCTGAGCAGCCAATCATTATTTATGACATTATGCACTTTCAATAAAGCATTATTTAAAAAAAAAAAAAAATTTCATTCTTATGTTGTGGCAGCAGCAGGGGGGACGACGACGACTTCGTAACCTAGTTACTTTAAAAGTAACTAAGTTACTTTGATAATCAAGTAATCAGTAAAGTAACTAGATAACTTTTTAAAGGAGTAATCAGTAATCAGATTATTTTTACAAGTAATCTGTGGGATCACTGTTTGGCAATAATATCCCCAGTTAAAGGGACAAGTCAAGTCAAGTCAAGTCAAGTCAAGAGTTTTAATTGTCACGGCATACAGGTATACAATGAAATGCGGCTGGTCTTGGACTACAATGAAAGAGCAGTTTACCAATAAAAGCCTCAGTTTGGACACTTTATGGACTTTTGAATGGGAAAGTTCACAGGCCTAATGTAAAAGAAAAAATGGCCTGTACATTGTGATGGTATGTTCTGATGCAGCCGTCAGGGATAAGATGGGGGGGTAGCAATACATGTAAATGTGAGCTGTTCAGGGGGATGAGTTCTGGGGTCTCACATGGGAATGCTGGAGAGTTTTTAATTCGTTTTTTTCAGTCTTGAACAGAAGAGAAGGAGACCTAATTACCTACATTTAAGTAAATATCCCAACAGGTGTTACGGATATCATTACCCTGGCCACTCGCTGTTGTAAGCATGTATCATCGGTATGGATGAATAAATACCCACAAAGTTATAATGGATCTCCGTTTGGCTTTCTCGTAGCTCAGATAAGCTACTCCAGTAGGAGTAGATAACAAATAGCCTGCTTATACTACTACTACTACTACTACTACCACCATCACTGTAGACAGGGCCGCCTCAGGGGGTGTGCGAGCAGTGCGGTCGCACAGGGCCTCGCGGGAAGGGGGGCCTCGCGAGAAGAAAAAAAACACATTTTTTTTTTTTTTTTTTTTTGCGAGGCCCTATGGGGTCTCGCGCGAGGCAATTTTTATTTTTTTTTATATAAAAATGTAAATAAATATAACGTTATTTAACAATCACTTTCCATCACAGAACGAAAATCTAGTTTTGCTTACAGCAGCAGGTGTCTAAAATCTTTTTTTTTTCGTTTTTTTTGCGAGGCCCTATGGCTAGGGTCGCGGAAATTAAAATAAATATAAAGTTATTTAACAATCACTTTCGATCACAGAACGAAAATCTAGTTTTGCTTACAGCAGGTGTGACTTACATCATCATGATCCATCATGTTTATATAAACATCACTGTTTATTTTATATATCAAGACAAAAATGACATTATGTGAAGTGTCAAAACTATTGAAATGTGTATTATGCTGTATTACTATATACTGCTGTCTCACCTTAAAACATTTTTCAATCAATCAATCAATCAATCAATCAATCAATCAATCAATCAATCAATCAATCAATCAATCAATCAATCAATCAATCAATCAATCAATCAATCAATCAAATACTACCTCTCAAAGAATGCTCAGTCAACTCAGAGTGTGCACGCTGCAGCACCGTCCACCACCCCTCCCCCCTGCTCACAGCAGGTGGTTGGAAAAATTTATCATTTTGATTGAACTTGCAGACAGTGTGTAGCCAGTGGGGGAGGGGTGCGACTGTGTGGCGCTGAGTTCACCTCATTTACTGCATGGGGACTGGTGAGGACGGCCCGGGCCGTTTTGATTGATTGATTGATTGAAAAGTTTATTAACAGATTGCAGAGTACAGCTCAAAACATACAATTGTTAAGGGGATGCAGACCAGAGAAAGACTTTCGTCTTGTTTACATCAGGGTCCCCCGTAACACATATTTCTCTGTATCTGATTTTATTTATTTTTAGTTTTTTTTCTCTTTTCCATGGCAGGTTTTTTGTTTGTTTATTGGTAGGCTGGTAGCTATCCTATAGCAATATTGTTATTATTATTATTATTATTATTATTATTATTATTATTATTATTATTATTATTACCGTTATTATTGTTATTATTAATATTATTATTATTATTATTATTATTATTATTCAATCATCATGGTCATATTATCATTATTATTTATTATTGTTATCATAGTTATGGTAATGATTATTATTATATTATATATGGTGAAGTAAGGTGCCGTGCACTTGAGCTGACCATTTATATTAAAATAATTATGAAATTTGGAAGAGGGCAGGAAACGTATGTTTTCTTCATCCTGTTTCCTGCAGCGTGATCTATCTATCTGCGTATATAAAAAGCTGCCATTACGCATGTGGTGGTGGTCACTCACAGCAGGTGTGTCAGGTGTGGATGACTCAAGACAAGTGATAAACATTTTTAACACAATGTCGACGACGAGAGAACGAGATAAAGGACGGAAATTTGTCTCTGGGTATTTACAGCGAAACAAGGCAAAAAAAAACTAATGTTCACAAATTCTCAGAAAGGATCATTTGACAAATGTATTACAAAAAACAAGGAAGCAATATCCCCGGGCCCTGCTGCAGGGCCTCGCAGAGGCGGGGGGAAGAAGCGCCCGAGCCAATGCACCAGCCGGGCTCTTCACCAGCCTCCGATGAATAGCAGTGAAGATGAGGATGATGGGATTGGCATTGGCGACAACGACGCAATGGCATGCAGCATGGACATGGTAGGTAGCCACTAGCCAGGTAGCCTGCAGCCGCATAGGGCTGTCTGCGTCACTCACATCTATCTAATTATCTAGCCATTAAGCCAATAAGCCCTGGCACGTGGAGTGGTGTGTATTTCATTGAGCTTGTAATTGTCAGGTCACAGGCCTAATATGAGTTAATCTATTTTCAGAATTTCAGTATAGCCAATATTTGGTGAAGCATTTGTTCGTTTATTTGACGAATGACTGATGATTTATCATGCAGGCAGGCGGCAGCATGGTAGATATGTCGCAGACAGGCAGCCCTAGCCGGCCATGCGGCTAGGCCTACCTCATTAGCCAACATTTGGGGAAGCATTCGTTCGTTTATTTGACGATGATGATAATAATAATAACAATTTAGTAATATGATTGCCAATAATAATAATAGATTAATAATAACGAATAATTCGTATGCGTCACATCATCTATCTATCTAGCCGCCATTAAGCGCTGGCACGTGGGGAGTGGTGGCGTGGTGGTGGTATTTAATTTCGCTTGTAATATGCTTTATTTATTTTGGAGACCATTTTGGGAAATTCTGCCTTTGCAACTAGTCTTTATTACCACAAACGAGAGACGGGCCTAATATGAGTTAAGCTATTTTCAGAATATCAGTATAGACAACATTTGGGGAAGCATTCGTTCGTTTATTTGATGATAATAATAACAATTATTATGCCAATAATAATAAAATAATTCGTTAGGCCTAATACTAAGGTCTTTAATTAATTTACCACAACTGCTACTATTTTCAATAAATATGCTGGCTGCTTGAATATAATTAAGAACACATCTGAATATTGTTGAATAATTGTGTTTTACGTTTTGTTTTTGGAAAAACATGAAAGTCCCTTATATGCAAATAATTAAGCAGGGTTTGAGCAAGCCCCCCTATAAATCATTACGTGACGTCTATTGATTGATTGATTGACACTGTACATTGGAATACTGACAAAGCCATACTTGGTAATTTACTGTACAACTGGGTTAAAGGGGAACTCCAATATTTTGGGAAATTAGCTTATTTAACATCTTCCCTGGATTTAGACAAGAAGATACATACATTTTTTGTCTCTGTGTGTGCATTTAGCTTTGGGAATAGACACTCCGTTAGCATAGCTTAGCTTCATCACTGGAAGTGAGGCAGATCCGTAGCCTTACAGTGTATTGCAAGGTCTGACATTGACCAAACTTGATATGCATGACCTTGGTGGGCTCTAGGTCAACTCCTGAAAAGGGGGTCAATGTCAGACTTTGCAATCAAAAGTTAGGGGGCTAATAACCCTTGCCATAATTTCAGTGCGCCCCCTAACCGCCCCCTAACTTTTGATTGCAAGGTCTGACATTGACCCCCTTTTTCAGGAGTTGACCTAGAGCCCACCAAGGTCATGCATATCAAATTCTGTCAATGTCAGACCTTGCAATACACTGTAAGGCACTGTAAGGCTACGGATTTGCCTCACTTCCAGTGATGAAGCTAAGCTATGCTAACGGAGCGTCTATTCCCAAAGCTAAATGCACACACAGAGACAAAAAAGGTATGTGTCTTCTTGTCTAACTCCAGGGAAGATGTTAAATAAGCTAATTTCCCAAAATGTTGGAGTTCCCCTTTAATGTGCACTGTCCCTGGGTAAAAATTTTGAATAACATAACTTACTTAACCCCTCAGGAGGAAGATTCAATTAATAGCAGCGCTGCCCAGCAGCACAAGCGGGTGCCAGCGATGGTCACAGCGAGCGCTGACGATGAGGAGCCAGGGAGGAGCCAGTCCACGGTAAGCAGCCAGGGACTACAGATAAACTAGCTAATTCTGGCACATTTACATGATTGATGTGGAAATGCACTATGTTTGTTAAAGGGGAACTCCAACATTTTGGGAAATTAGCTTATTTAACATCTTCCCTGGAGTTAGACAAGAAGATACATACCTTTTTTGTCTCTGTGTGTGCATTTAGCTTTGGGAATAGACGCTCCGTTAGCATAGCTTAGCTTCATCACTGGAAGTGAGGCAAATCCGTAGCCTTACAGTGTATTGCAAGGTCTGACATTGACCAAACTTGATATGCATGACCTTGGTGGGCTCTAGGTCAACTCCTGAAAAGGGGGTCAATGTCAGACTTTGCAATCAAAAGTTAGGGGGCTAATAACCCTTGCCATAATTTCAGTGCGCCCCCTAACCGCCCCCTAACTTTTGATTGCAAGGTCTGACATTGACCCCCTTTTTCAGGAGTTGACCTAGAGCCCACCAAGGTCATGCATATCAAATTCTGTCAATGTCAGACCTTGCAATACACTGTAAGGCACTGTAAGGCTACGGATTTGCCTCACTTCCAGTGATGAAGCTAAGCTATGCTAACTGAGCGTCTATTCCCAAAGCTAAATGCACGCACAGAGACAAAAAAGGTATGTATCTTCTTGTCTAACTCCAGGGAAGATGTTAAATAAGCTAATTTCCCAAAATGTTGGAGTTCCCCTTTAATGTGCACTGTCCCTGGGTAAAAATGTTGAATAACATAACTTACTTAACCCCTCAGGAGGAGGATTCAATTAATAGCAGCGCTGCCCAGCAGCACAAGCGGGTGCCAGCGAAGGTCACAGCGAGCGCTGACGATGAGGAGCCAGGGAGGAGCCAGTCCACGGTAAGCAGCCAGGGACTACAGATAAACTAGCTAATTGATGTGGAAACTGACTGTTTGTTAATGTGCACTGTCCCTGGGTAAACATGTTGAATAACATAACTTACTTAACCCCTCAGGAGGAAGATGCATTGACGACCAGTGACGAAGAGGATGCGGAGCGCAAGGCCCCTATTCATAGCAGCAGCAGAGCGGAGAGTGAAATGGTGGATGCCACCATGATGCAGTATGACGATGTGGGTAATTGGCCAGTGAACTTGAATAGAGAGAGAGATCTGATCATTCGAAGAGGTCCCCAAAAGCTGAAACCAGGATTTTGTTATCCGAAAAACAAAGAAAACAAAAGACACTTTAGCGAGGCTTTCTTAATCCGAAAATTAGCAAATGGGGAAACGAATGAAAGAAAGTGGCTTACCTATTCTAAGAAATTAGACAAAGCATTTTGTTTTTGCTGCAAACTCTTCAGCTTGAACAGTGCAACACAACTATCTGATAAAGGCACCAATGATTGGATTCATATAACTGCTGTACTGAAATCACACGAAACATCCCCATATCATATCTCAAATGCATTAAAATGGAGAGAGGCAACAACACGATTGGAAACTAATACGGGCATAGATGCGTTGCAACAAAGGGAAATGAACAGAGAGAAAGCGCATTGGCAGGCCGTGCTAACCCGTATTGTTGCAGCTGTTCAATATCTGGCAGAACATAATTTGGCATTTAGAGGAACTAATAAGAAGCTTTATGATGAAAGCAATGGTAACTTTTTAGGCCTCATAGAAATGCTTGCCAAATTTGACCCAACTATGCAAGAGCATGTCAGACGAATTAAAAACAAAGAAACCCATCAGCATTATTTGGGATCTGAAATTCAAAATGAAATCATTCGTATCATGGCTGCAAACGTGAAAAATGTCATACTTAATGACACAAAGACTGCAAAATATTTTTCCATGATTCTAGACTGCACTCCAGATATGAGCCATCAAGAGCAGATGTCTCTTGTGTTGCGCTTTGTAAATATGAACTCCACTGAAGTGAGTGTGGAGGAACATTTTGTTGATTTTTTCGTGACAACTGACCAAACTGGGAAAGGACTGACGGCTTCTATCCTGGCTAAACTGGAGCAGCTTGGTCTCAATATTGCAGACTGCAGAGGACAAGGGTATGATAACGGTGCTAATATGAAAGGTCAGAATAACGGCGTCCAGGCTCACATACTCCGTCTCAATCCCCGTGCCTATTTCATGCCATGTGGTTGTCACAGCCTGAATTTGATGCTAGGAGACATGGCAAAATGTTGCCCAAAAGCAATGACATTCTTTGGTGTTATACAGCGATATACACAATATTTGCCGCATCGGTTAAACGTTGGGAAATATTGAAAGCGCATGTTTCTGTCAATGTTAAACAGTTATCCGAAACAAGGTGGGAATGTCGGGTAGACAGTGTAAAAGCAGTACGCTACCAACTTAATAATATTAAGGATGCTTTGCTTGAAGTGGCAGAGAGCACTAATGACCCTAAAATTAAAATTGAAGCCCAGTCTCTGGTCAACTATGAGCTTGAAAACATAGCTTCATTCTGGCTATGATTATATGGTATGACATGTTGTTTGCTGTGAACACTGTGAGTAAGTCTATGCAGTCTAAAGATATGCAGCTGGACGTGGCTTTGTCTGACATTAAGGGACTGATAGATTTTTTCGTTAAATACAAAGAAACTGGATTTATCTCTGCAAAAATAACAGCTAAAGACATTGCTAAAGAGATGGATGTTGAGGTAGTATTCAGGGAGTCACGCGTCAGGAAAAGAGACTCGCACAATATCCCACTATCCGCAGAGCGGGTATTCGAAACGGAATATTTCCTCAAAATAGTGGATCAAGGCCTTGCAGCATTAAACTCCAGATTCAAGCAACTGCAACAGTTCGAGGACACATTTGGATTTCTTTTTAACCTATCTAAACTGAAAGACATAGATGACACTGAACTTAAGAGAAAGTGTGAGGCTTTGAGCGCATCTCTGACAGATGGAGATTCTAACGACATAAACGGAGAGGACATGTTCACTGAGCTGCGCCTATTGTGCGTAACGGTGCCAGAGGAAGCCAAGACTGCTCTGGAAACACTAAGGTTTCTGAGCAAGAGGAACGGGACCTTCCCTAACTGCGAAGTTGCCCTTCGGATTTTACTGACAATCCCCGTCACAGTTGCATCTGGGGAGCGCAGCTTCTCCAAATTAAAATTGATTAAGAACTATTTGCGCACTACAATGTCCCAGGAGAGACTGTGTGGACTTTCCATCCTCGCGATAGAAAAGGACGTTGTATCTACTCTGGATTATCAAGACATTATTTCAAAATTTGCTGCAAGGAAAGCCAGCAGGAAACTCCTCGCATAATTATCTGCGGTTTGTGACATCTGAGTGCTTATTGTTATTGTTGTCAATTATTCCGAGTCTGTAGTAGGCCTTATAGCTTATAGGCTACGTATATACGTCACTGGGGTTTCCCCGCCTTTATTTCCGCCCAGAGGAATTTCTATTCTACCTTGGATGGTTAATGCAGCAAAACATTTCTTACCAGCGTTATTAGCTGCAGTGTGAGGAACAGGGGAGGGTCAGTTACTTAACCCCTCAGCCTCAGGAGCAAGATTCAATTGATAGCAGCACAAGCAGGCGACAACGATGGCGTCGATGGTCACAACGAGCCGTGAAGATGGGGATTAGGCCGTGCTAACCCGTATTGTCGCAGGCTCGCCGGAGTCACAGGCAGCCATTCAATATCTGGCAGAACATAATTTGGCATTTAGAGGAACCAATTCTAAGCTTTATGATGAAAGCAATGGTAACTGTGTACAGAGCCTAGAACTCTCTGCTGTGTACAGAGCCTGGAACACTGCTGTGTACAGTGTTAAGAACCAATAAGAAGCTTTATGATGAAAGCAATGGTAACTGTGTACAGAGCCTAGAACTCTCTGCTGTGTACAGAGCCTGGAACACTGCTGTGTACAGAGTGTTAAGAACCAATAAGAAGCTTTATGATGAAAGCAATGGTAACTTTTTAGGCCTCATAGAAATGCTTGCCAAATTTGACCCAACTATGCAAGAGCATGTCAGACTAATTAAAAACAAAGAAACCCATCAGCATTATTTGGGATCTGAAATTCAAAATGAAATCATTCGTATCATGGCTGCAAACGTGAAATGTCATACTTCACTGCTGTGAACAGAGCCTGGAACTCTGCTGTGAACAGAGCCTGGAACTCTCTGCTGTGAACAGAGCCTGAAACTCTGCTGTGAACAGAGCCTGGAACTCTCTGCTGTGAACAGAGCCTGGAACTCTGCTGTGAACAGAGCCTAGAACTCTGCTGAGCTACTTTCCTGGCATATACATAAAATATAGCCAACGCTATCCACCACACACGTGAAAAAAAGCCTATTTGCCGAGAATTGCGACAACGTTGACTGGAGGATGGTTAATACAGCATAAAATGTCTTACCAGCGTTATTAGCTGCAGTGTGAGGAACAGGGGAGGGTCAGTTACTTAACCCCTCAGCCTCAGGAGCAAGATTCAATTAATAGCAGCACAAGCAGGCGACAACGATGGCGTCGATGGTCACAACGAGCCGTGAAGATGGGGATTAGACCGTGCTAACCCGTATTGTCGCAGGCTCGCAGGAGTCGCAGGCAGCCATTCAATATCTGGCAGAACATAATTTGGCATTTAGAGGAACCAATTCTAAGCTTTATGATGAAAGCAATGGTAACTGTGTACAGAGCCTAGAACTCTCTGCTGTGTACAGAGCCTGGAACACTGCTGTGTACAGAGTGTTAAGAACCAATAAGAAGCTTTATGATGAAAGCAATGGTAACTTTTTAGGCCTCATAGAAATGCTTGCCAAATTTGACCCAACTATGCAAGAGTATGTCAGACTAATTAAAAACAAAGAAACCCATCAGCATTATTTGGGATCTGAAATTCAAAATGAAATCATTCTGCTGTGAACAGAGCCTGGAACTCTGCTGTGAACAGAGCCTGGAACTCTCTGCTGTGAACAGAGCCTGGAACTCTGCTGTGAACAGAGCCTGGAACTCTGCTGTGAACAGAGCCTGGAACTCTCTGCTGTGAACAGAGCCTGGAACTCTGCTGTGAACAGAGCCTGGAACTCTGCTGTGAACAGAGCCTGGAACTCTGCTGTGAACAGAGCCTAGAACTCTGCTGAGCTACTTTCCTGGCATATACATAAAATATAGCCAACGCTATCCACCACACGTGAAAAAAAGCCTATTTGCCGAGAATTGCGACAATCCGTTTTATTATTTGGTAAGGTGCACTTGAGCTGACCATTTATGTTAAAATAATTATGAAGTTTGGAAGAGGGCAGGAAACGTATGTTTTCTTCATCCAGCTTCCTGCAGCGTGATCTATCTATCTGCGCATATAAAAAGCTGCCATTAAGCATGTACTGGTGGTCACTCACAGCAGGTGTGTCAGGTGTGGATGACTCAAGACAAGTGATAAACATTTTTAACACAATGTCGACGACGAGAGAACGCGATAAAGGACGGACATTTGTCTCTGGGTATTTACAGCGAAACAAGGCAAAAAAAACTAATGTTCACTCATTCTCAGAGGGTCATTTGACAAATGTATTACAAAAAACACGGAAGCATCCCCTGCTGCTGCAGCCTGCAGGGCCTCGTGTACAGAGCCTAGAACTCTCTGCTGTGTACAGAGCCTGGAACACTCTGTGTACAGAGCCTAGAACTTAAAATCCGTTTTATTATTTGATAGTAATAGTATTGAACAGCGCAAGGCCCCTATTCATAGCAGCAGCAGAGCGGAGAGTGAAATGGTGGATGCCACCATGATGCAGTATGACGATGTGGGTAATTGGCCAGTGAATAGAGAGAGAGATCTGATCATTCGAAGAGGTCCCCAAAAGCTGAAACCAGGATTTTGTTATCCGAAAAACAAAGAAAACAAAAGACACTTTAGCGAGGCTTTCTTAATCCGAAAATTAGCAAATGGGTAAACGAATGAAAGAAAGTGGCTTACCTATTCTAAGAAATTAGACAAAGCATTTTGTTTTTGCTGCAAACTCTTCAGCTTGAACAGTGCAACACAACTATCTGATAAAGGCACCAATGATTGGATTCATATAACTGCTGTACTGAAATCACACGAAACATCCCCAGATCATATCTCAAATGCATTAAAATGGAGAGAGGCAACAACACGATTGGAAACTAATACGGGCATAGATGCGTTGCAACAAAGGGAAATGAACAGAGAGAAAGCGCATTGGCAGGCCGTGCTAACCCGTATTGTTGCAGCTGTTCAATATCTGGCAGAACATAATTTGGCATTTAGAGGAACTAATAAGAAGCTTTATGATGAAAGCAATGGTAACTTTTTAGGCCTCATAGAAATGCTTGCCAAATTTGACCCAACTATGCAAGAGCATGTCAGACGAATTAAAAACAAAGAAACCCATCAGCATTATTTGGGATCTGAAATTCAAAATGAAATCATTCGTATCATGGCTGCAAACGTGAGACATTTCATACTTCACTGCTGTGAACGGAGCCTGGAACTCTGTGGAACTATTTTTTTTCCTGTTCCTTCCTTTATATATTTAATTTATATTATAACTTTTTCATTTAAATTATTAAGGGTCTTGTCATTATTATTATTGCTGTATCTGTCCTGTGATGTCTTGTTTTATTGTTGTGGTAACTATTGTGCTGTGTCTTGAGTTTCATGTAAAAAAAGGAAAATTAAAAAAGGATTTGATTGAAGAAAAACAAAACCCAGTGTCAAGGCTTCATTATAATAATCAAACATGTAACATGTGTGTACAGTTTTTCTCAATTGCTTTGGTGCATTTTTCTGATCAGGATTAAAGTTCTCATAACTGTTACATAGTTCAACCTCCACAACATCATAGTAGCAGTTTCTCATTCCTCCGAACAAATTGCAAATGCTTTTGGACATGCATCAATTGCTTTCATATAATTCTCTGCTGTTATATAACATTATCATTTGCTTATGTCATGTCAGTCAAAATGAACTATACTTAGTTATGAGTTATGACTGCTGAATAGTAGGGATGTCCGATATTATCGGCCGACCGATATTATCGGCCGATATCGGCAGTAAAATGTGATATCGGAAAATATCGGTATCGGTTTAAAAACAAAAAAAAACAATAACAATATTTGTTATATATATATCCAGTGAAATTATTAGTTACCTGAAATTATTCAGTTTTTTGGACGGGGAAACCCTGCATATATCGGTATCGGTTGATATCGGTATCGGAAATTAAGAGTTGGACAATATCGGAATATCGGTATCGGTAAAAAAGCCAATATCGAGCATCCCTACTGAATAGCCATTCCCTATAAAACTAATGGTCCTCTTGAGTCATTACCTACAAAAATGTTGAACTAGTTGTCAAAATCTGTCAATTGTGGTTGAGGGAGCAATACAAAGCGCTGTTATAGAGGATGACTATCTTTAATATGAGTGCTCAGGGGAAATTAAATATGCATGAAACAATTGTACAATGTGCCATTTGACCGGAACAGCGACAAGAGTGAAGGACACTTGGCTGTCACCAGTATAATGTACAGGTAAAACATTTATGTGCGAGTGTTCTATCCTCTAATGTTCAGTGCTGTAAACTACATGAACTGTGCTATTATTTAAGAATACGTTGACTATGCAAAAATATATATATATATATTTTATAAAAAATATGTTGGGGGGGGGGGGGGCCTCGCGTTTAAATCTCGCACAGGGCCTCGCATTTCTTCCAGGCGGCCCTGACTGTAGAGGTGGATGGCTTATAAAACATGCAGGAAATCATGGACGATTTCTAGTTTACAGTTTAATGAACATCTTCCAGCATGGATGGCTTCCAGTCTCACTTCCTGTTCCCTCTATGTCACCAACAACAACACTACAGGTAACAACAATACTCAAAAGTTACAGTGACATCTAGTGGTGTGAATTTAAATATAACTAAAGAACCATGCATTTAGGCTTTTCAGCTGCAAACTCCATCTGTGTGGCAATTGTGATAGCTTTGTCTAGGGTGAGGGTAGGCTCTAGTAGCTGCCTTTCTCTAATGTGTGCATTTGAGACATGCTCAATGAGCTGACACAGCAACTCACTTATCACCAAAATCACATGATGAAGCAAGCTCTCATAACACAGCCACATACTGAATAACAGTCTCATGTGGGCTTTGGGCCAACACATTAGTCATAGGAGTGAAATGTGCCTGTAGTGCAGCAACAGCAGAATCATAATCATCACTTGTAGTGAGTGGCAATGAGTAGAAGATCCTCTGACCTTCGATTCCAAAGCAATGAAGCAATACAGCGCTTTTTTCTTACAGATGGCCAAGCATTCCATGTTGCATTTATGACTAAGAGATAGTTATCAAACATCCGCATCCAGGTCTTGAACTGGATAGCACGTTTCCCAGGACAAGGCAGAATGGGTGCAAGACTGGGCACATTTACAACCATATTTGTACAAAAAATAGTAGTTGTAGTATAGCATGTGGGTTACCTCGTCGCCAATTTGTAGAGGTGGATGGCTTCCAGTCTCACTTCCTTTTTCCTGTATGTCACTTCCTTTCTACTTTACAACACCACTACAGGTAACAACAATACTCAAACGGTACAGTGATATCTAGTGGTCTAAATGGAAATACAACTAAATAATAATAATAATAATACAAGCATTAGAGGACACAACAATGACCACCACCACTAACACTACCACCATAACCACCACCACCACTACTACCACCTCCAATTCGTCTACTACCACCATAACCACCACCACTACCACTACCAGTACCACCACCACTACTACTACTACTACTACTACTACTACTACTACTACTACTACTACTACTACTACTACTACTACTACTACTACTACTACTACTACCACTATTACCACTACTACTACCACCACCACCGCCGGTATCCACGCCTTTATATGGGCAGCTTCCTGTCTCTTCATTCCCATGCTGTCTACCTGGGTCAACCTACACACCTGAGACTCATCAGGTCATCACCGAGCCTGGATATGAGGCCTGCACCCCTGCCACTCCCCGTCTGAGTGTTGCTTGACTTACCGTGGTACTAGGACTCTAAACCTGTATGCTTCCTCTGTCATTGAACCTGCCCTGTTCTAACTTCTCTCTCTCTGTGTGTAGGATCACACAACCCTGGACTACTCCCCACCCGTGGATGTCTCCAGCCTGAACACTGCCTGGTGTCACATGGAGTGACCTTCCTAACCCCCTTGTTGTACATTCAATATTTCCAACCTTGTCAAGCCTGGTACCTATTAAACACCCTAAACCGCCTCATTCTCCTGTACCTTGTGTTCTGCTCTTGGGTTCAAACCTAGACGCCACCCTAACAGAACACTCCATGTTGGACCCAGCACCACAGGACTCAGGAGAATTGGACTGGATCCAGCTTATCCTCACCAGCCAAGGAGGATTGGTAAATCAACACACACTCATGCTCCAGGAGCTTTTGGCCACCGCCCACACACTCGTTACCAGCTCCGCTCACCAAGACAAACAATTAAGTCTTATCTCCGCTCACCTATCTGCCTCGCCAGCCCAGGTCCACACACCGGCACCTGCCCCCGAACTACCAGCCCCACCCCAGTCTCTATATAGGGAGCCTCATGTTCCAGCACCTGACCTGTTATGACGGAGACATCACAAAGTGTCGCTCTTTTCTTTTTCAATGTTCACTCGTGTTTGAACAACAGCCCCTCACCTACCAAAGTGATCAATCTAAAATCGCTTACCTGTCGGGTCTGCTCAAAGGGGATGCGTTAGCGTGGGCATCAGCGCTCCATTTCGGTGGGTCCCCACTCTGTCCTTCTTTTTTCTATTTTACCACTGAGCTGCGAAAAGTTTTTGATCATCCTCTCTGTGGTACCGATTGTTCCGCTGGACTGTTAGCCATCCGTCAGGGCCACCGCAGTGTTAGCAAATACTCCATTGAATTCCGTATCCTGGCTGCCGACTCCGGGTGGAACGATAAAGCGTTAAAAGGGATATTCCGTCATGGTCTCAGTGAGGTCCTCAAGAACAAATTGGCTGAAGAAATGTCGGATTCCTTGGATGAGCTAATTCATCTAGCCAGGAGTCTCTGGATACGTGTCTCCGTGAGCGCGGTTGTGAGAGGGCTAGCGCTAGCCGCTCCACGGTAACAGAATCACTCCATTCTTCTCCCTCCGTGCACTCCACCAGATTCGGTCCCGAACGTTATTTCCCCTGTGCTGCTCCGCGCCCTCCCCCATCCTCTTCGGCTCCCGAGCCCATGGACCTGGGTCGGGCTCATCTCTCCCTCGACGAGTCGCACCAAAGACTTCAGTCTGGTGCGTGTCTATTAGGGGTGGAACGGTTCACAAAATCGATGGTTCGGTTCGTATACGTTGTTTTTTATTAAAAAAATATGTAACACTCAAAAATCTAAACATGCTTCTCATTGCCTTTAATAATGTTTGGCACACAAAGACCGAACTGACTGAAAGATATAGGCTACATTTGTCAAAGTATTAACTTAGTGCAAACAAACAATATGCTGAGCCAGCACTAGACTTTCCTTTCTTTAAAATAAACACAAAAAAACAATGTCAACAATGTTTAAATTCTCTGATTGTCAGTTCTTAATGGAAAGATTAGTTTTCCGCTTGAAATTAAAGTGCAGTATTTGAAATACAATGAAAGGAATATGGCTGGATTTCTTATCAAAAGGAAAAGTGTCACTGTTATTTAAAATAAATAAATAAACAAATTAGAAGGCCATCAATATAAATTGCAGCATACATCAAACTAACACACATACTGTTTCAAAACAACACTGTTCATTCTATTTTTAAAATATGTACATTATCTGTCTACATTTATTTAGACTAACATTATTTAAATATTGAGTGCAACTGTGGTGGATTAACGTAATTCTGTGAGTTGGAACTATCTATGGGTTGGGGGGCCGCACTGACAATTTAGCGCCACGGACCTTCTCGACTCTAACGTTACCGGAGTTGAATCGAGTTGATAACATGCAGTGGAAAAGCGACAATAGTCCTGGTTGGAGTTAGTAAACACAGTTGTATGTTAGCCTTCTTGGATGTTGAATAAACGCCTATCATTGTCTTTCAACACCCCACCTCTCAGACTCCCATTTTCTCCTCTGCTAGCTAGTAGCTACCGTAACATTTCATTGGCTGTATTAGCTGGCGGGCTACCATAGTTAAAACGTGCGTTGTGTTGTACAAACTGCTAACGTTATTGTAATGTATTGGATATTACATATAGCCTATAGCTAGAGTGTCAGCACCCTCTACTGGCCACTATTGGCATGCCCTGTATTGCAACCACAGTTGAATAGGTAAACCTCTGTTATAAACAAGCTTCGTGTAAGAACCCTAATATGTTACAGTGGCGATGAGGATGGTGAATTCTAAGAAGAATATACCTGGGAGGAGACACAACGTGCAAACTAGCAACTAAGTTAGTTGATTCCGTGGACTTTGTAGCTCTGAAGAAGAGGAGGCTAACAAAGTAACCTAAAGCTAGCTGACGGGGCTAACAAGCTAGTACGATGGCTATGTTTCAGATCGGTAACTTATCGGATTATAAGGAGAGACAAGAGGATTTCGAATCTTATTTGGGAAGACTGGACATGTGGATGTTGGCAAATGAAGTGGAGGAGGAAGAAAAGGTCAGTGTGTTCCCAACTGCCATTGGAGCAGAAGCATACAGACTGTTGAAAAACATACTCCGTCCTGACAAGCCGAGTGCAAAGACGTACAAGGAGCTATGCGATACGCTCAGTGAGCATTACAAACCAAAGCCAATCGTGATTATAGAAAGATTCCGTCTTCAAAAGAGAAATCAGCAGGATGGGGAGTCAATTGCGGAGTATGTAGTAGCATTGAAGCAACTGTCAACTCACTGTGATTTTGGTGCACATTTGAACGATGCACTTCGCGACCGTTTTGTGAGTGGATTAAAATCCGAAGACGTGCAAAGAAGACTGTTATCGCGGCAAGCGCTGACGTTCAAGGATGCATGTGAGACTGCATTAGCAATGGAAATGGCATCACTAAATGCAGAAGAATTTTCAGGTAAGCTGAAGGAAACAGGAAATCAGTGTGCGGGAAAATGAAAAAAAGCAATGGGGGAAAAAATCGGAGTCAAGGATGAAAAGTGCCACAATTGTTCGAAAGTGGGACATATATTGCACGGATGTGTAGGAACAGGAAGACGCATTATGTACAACAGGAGGCTGGGGAAAGCGATACAGATGAAGAGCTTTCTGTTTACACAGTGTACACTGCTGCTAACAAAACACATGGCATTCACATCCCTGTTACAGTTGAAGGCAGGGTGGTGGATGTTACTAGACACAGGAGCTCAAGCAACTCTAGTTTCAGAAACTGTTTACAGAAAGTCGTTAGCTCATCTAACCCTGAGGAAATGCAACACAAAACTGTTCACTTTTACGGGAGAGAGAATCTCCACGCTGGGAGAAGTGACAGTGAATGTAGAATATGAGCAGCAGACAGACAAGTTGCCCCTGGTGATTGTGAAGGGAGACAGACCAGTGCTGCTAGGTTGTGACTAGCTGAAGATACTCAGGCTGAACTGGAGAGAAATATTCATGGTGAGAGCAAGCAGTGACAGTAATGGAGACGTGGAGGCAGTGTTACAGAAACACAAGGCTGTGTTTGAGGAAGGCCCCAGCACAATCCGTGAGTTCAAAGCCTCTATCAGAGTAAAGCCAGAAGCCCAGCCCATCATCAGGAAGGCTAGACCGATGCCATATGCCCTCAAAGAACCAGTTGAGAAGGAGCTGGATCGACTGGAAGGACTAGGCATCATATCCAAGGTTGACAGAAGTGAGTGGGCGTCGCCCATAGTCATAGTCCCAAAGGCGGATAAGTCAATCAGGATCTGTGGTGACAACAAGGTAACCATAAACCAGAGTGTGGAGGAAGAAACATACCCACTACTGAACACAGAGGATCAGTTTGTAACATTGGCTGGAGGAAAGTTGTTCACCAAATTGGACTTGTCACATGCCTATCAGCAGTTAGAACTGGATAAGGACTCTGAAAAATATCTCACTGTGAACACACACCGGGGACTGTATGTTTATCACCGTCTCTCATATGGAGTCTCCAGCGCGCCATCCATCTTCCAGGGAGTGATGGATCAAATCCTGCAAGGGCTAGACCACGTGACATGTTTTCTGGATGACATTCTAATCATAGCAGCGTCTAGAGAGGACCACTTGAAGATGCTGGACGAGGTCCTGAGTCATCTGGGGAGATATGGCGTCAGAGTGAAACGTGCCAAGTGCAAATGCATGGAGAGCAGAGTGGAGTATTTAGGGCACATGGTGGACAGCGAAGGACTCCACCCCACCAAAGAGAAGGTGGAAGCGATACTGAATGCTCCAAGCCCCACAAATGAATCGGAACTCCGTTCATTTATTGGATTATTGAACTACTATGGGAGGTTCATAAAGAACCTGTCTTCTCTGTTACAACCACTGTATGCACTACTGAAAAAGGACAGACCTTGGAAGTGGACAGCGAAATGTGACCAAGTGTTCAAAAAGGTGACAAACCAGCTGTTAGAGAGTACAGCGGTTGTGCATTATGACACCAAGAAGCCAATGAGGCTAGCATGCGATGCATCTACGGGGTGATTCATTTTATAAATGAAATTATAACAGCAGATACAGAGGAAAATGTGCCAGCCGATGAGTGGGGTTTCTGTAACCCAAACTCTATGTTCTTGAGAGCTGTGGAGGAACAGGAGGTTATGGAAACTGTTAGCAAATGCAAAAACAAAACATCTACTGACTGTAATGACCTAAGCATGTCACTTGTTAAAAAAACAATGGATACCATACTAAAACCGTTTACCTTCATATGCAATTTGTCATTCAGGAATGGTGTATTCCCCAAATAAAATGAAAAAGGCAAAGGTCATCCCAGTCTACAAAGCAGGCAATAAACAACACTTCACAAACTACAGACCAATTTCCGTGCTCTCACAGTTCTCAAAAGTACTGGAGAAATTATTTGTGGACAGGTTGGATCACTTTATAGAAAATAATAACTTACTAACTGAGAACCAATACGGTTTTAGAGCCAACAAACATAGATACAAAGTTGTACACAGTTGGAGTCTTTGTAGACTTAAAGAAGGCCTTTGACACAATTGATCACAAAATCCTTATAAGGAAGATGGTTAAATATGGCTTCAGAGGGATTGTGTCAGATTGGCTTGAAAGCTACATAAAAAACAGAGAACAAATTGTACAACTTGGAGATTGCAAATCTAGATGTGTATGGTGACTATCCAAAACATACTGCAGTCACCGAGAGACTAACACGGGGAAATAATGGTACCTGCCAGACGCGCCGCTCGCCACATAACCACGGATCCAGGATACTGTGTTTGGTTAGTTTATTGTAGTTAAAACAGTTCATATAGTATCATAAAATAGAATGAGTCACGGTTTGATTCATCATAGTGTAGCGTACGTGCGGTCAGCAAAGTGTGACTTCCCCGTTCACCCTCTCATTGTTACTGTTTCCGAAACCCGCAGGTGAACAGCTGACTTTACTACTACGACACCACGTGACCCATTTGTGAATGACGTGATCAATGACGTGACCCTAACAACCCGAATTGTGTATACCTGTCACCAACATACCGGCCCCTAATTATTACATAATCTCATTTCACAGTAATAATTACCAATACTTCAATTAATATAAAACACCACAATACAAATTTCGTTCCAATTTTTTGTCTTTTTTTCCGATTTTTTTTGTGCGCAAGGAGTTCATAGTTCATACATAAGGTCTTGATATAAGGTCTTGATACTCTTCTTAAATCAACCAAAGTCAAGTCAATTCAAACGTCAGAGTCACGAAAAAGTCAAAATAATCCAAAATCATGAGAAAGAAAAAAGCCTTCATGACTGTCGACTCCTGAAGAAGGCAAATCTTTGTCACAGGTCTATAGGGAAAGCTGCGGGTCTGCGTCTTAATCCAGACCTTTCACACAGGTCCGATCTTGTCTGGCATCGTCTCTGTAATCCTCCCAATGATTCAGGAATTCCGTGGTGCGGAATCGTCCATTATTGAGCACTGTCATCGGGGATGAAGTTCCGCTTGATCCTTGTTCTGTCGTTCCTGTAATTGTGGCAGGTATGTGAGATGTCTACTGTTGAGAATTGATTCCACTTCGTGGAGTACTGTCTGGAGTCCCTCCTCATCCTCTTCTCTCTATACCATCCTCCTCTCCTCTCCTCCTCCATCCTCCTCTCTCTGTCCTCTCTTCCTCCTCCTCTTGCCATCCTCTCCTCTCTTTCTCCTCCTCTCCTCCTTTCTCCATGTGCTGCTCTCTCAGCTTCTGCAAGTCGATTCTGAAACTGTTCAATGGATCCATATCTCTGAGACACCACGTCACTGAGGCTGCGTTGTTCTCTCTCCGCCTGCTCTTTCATCCTCTTCAAACTCTTCCTCAACCAACCAACACCTCCATCATTCTCTACTGAGGCTTTATGCGCTGCAGTACCAGTCTTATGCACTGGGGGAAGATCACTCCCTCCATCTTTCCAGTACGGGTTCAACTCCAGCTTATGCAGACCAGCCTGTTGGATGGCCTCTGCTTTGGCTTTCTCCTCCTCTTGTCTCTTCTTCTCCTTTTTGATCTTTTTTGACCTTTTCTTCTTCTTGGTCTTGAAGATGGTCTCCTGCTGTATCTGATGAAGACGTTGGTCGAGCTCTGGGAGGAGCCATGTGTTCTCTCCTCTCTGAATCTTTAACTCCTGCTTGGCCTCGTCGATCACCTCCTGATGAATTTTACGTTTATACTCCATCTTATTGGTGCTGCTCGAGCTTTCAGAACTAGCTCCGAACGCTGCCATGACACTGTCGTCTCCTCCAACTGGTCCATTTACAGTCCATCCAAGCATCGTATTGACTGCATATGGCCCTCCATTCACACTTCGGATGACTTCCAGTGGTTCTAAGGCTCTGGGAACGTTCAGACCAATCAACATCTCCACGTCTGCATCTATCTGTGGCAGATAGACATGCTTCAGATGAGGCAATTTTTCCAGATCTTGCTGTTGTGGGATGTTACCTCGATTGACAGGCATTTGATGTTGTGCAAAGATTTTTGGTATTTTACAGTATCGGTCACCGTCCAATCCAGCTACTTCCAAGTCAGATGTAGTGCAACTGTCAACCACCTTTTCTTGACCCATGGTATGTAGAAGGAACCTTGTTTTACTCCCAAATAGTCCCAGTTTATCCATCAGACCCATTGTGCAGAAGGACGCTGAGCTCCCTGGGTCTAGAAAGGCATAGGTTTCCACTGACCTTTGACCTGTGCTTGATCTAACCTTAACTGGTACGATGGCAAGCTTGCAATCTTGGTCACCGGCCCCAGTAAGGCCACCGGTATGGATCTCAACTAGAGTTCTATCCACTGCTCTGTCTGAGTTGCTCCTGCCTTTCTCTGCATCTCCATTCTCCTTAGAGTGGATGTGAAGCAAACTGGGGTGTCGTGAGCCACATGTCCTGCAAAACAGACGTTCCCTGCACTCTCTGCTGATGTGCCCAGTGCACAAGCATCCAAAGCAAACTCCATTCTCCTTCAGGAACTCCATCTTCTTGCTGTGAGCTCTCCTCTCCAGTAGAGTACATGACTCCAGTGTGTGTCCACCCTCTTTGCAGAAAAGGCAAGTCTCCTCACATCCATCCTTAACTCTGTTTTCCCAATGAGCATCTCTTTCAATTGTGGAGAACGTTGTGGCAAAACTACTCCCTCTAGCCTGAAGACGAGGCACAGGTCTAGCTCTGCCACTTTCCTTGAAAGCCCCCGTCATTGGAGCGTCTTGTATGTCTCCAAATACAGGGTCTGTAGCGATTCTCGCTTCCCGCTCAATAAAAATCACAATATCTGTGAATGTAGCACGTTTGCGATGTCCTTCCTGGATGTTACATGCCATTTGTCCCTCAGCTTGTAGGGCAACTTCTTGATGACAGCAAGCATGTTTGCAGATGTGTTTAGGTCACATAGATTATGTACGTCTTTCATGGCATTGCAGCATCCGCGCAAGAATAGGCTGTATGTTTGTAAGGCTTTCCCATCCTCCGACTTAATAGCTGGCCATGCAAAGATTTTGTCCATGTAAGCGGATGCTATGACATGCTCGTTCCCAAAGTGTTCCTGGAGTAAAGCCTTCGCCGTAGCATATCCAGTGCCATCAGTCATATGTTGACAACTTTTGACTAGTTGTTTAGGCTGCCCCCTGGTGTATTGATCCAAATAGTGCAGGCAATCAACAGCATTGTCAGTCCTCCTTTCTATAGTCTGTTCAAAGGACTGTATAAAGCCATGGTACTGCAGAGGGTCACCTTCAAATGGTTGGATGTCTCTTTTAGGCAGTGAAGCAATGCATTGCTGATGCACTAACATGGAAGTGAGGTCGTTTTGTTTTTGCATAATAGACATTATGTTGTTCTGCTCACTGCTGTTGTTCCTGGAAACAGGTTGTATGTCTCTATGCACAGACAATGGAGGCCATGTAGTCTTTGGGACCGTGCTCTGTCTCGGTGTGAGCGCTGGGTACTCTGTAGCGTTTGAGATCACAGTCTGGGTCTGTGTGAGTGCTGAGGGCTTCTGGAGGTATTTGGCTCCGTCAGATTGCCTTTGCTTTGGTCGTGTGCCTCCAACATATGCAGGTTGTCCTCTTCCATCCTTGTGTGATACAAATGTCTCTGCATTAATGTTGAGGCCCTTTTCAAAGTAGGATTCCATTCCATCCGATTTACGAGAAGCAGCACTCCACACCCCTGACCCAGAGGTTCTCAGAATATTTAGCATTGCTGCCGATGCAGCTATGTCCACTTTCAACTGAAGTTGTTCCTTTTGTTTCTTTATGTGAGCTTCCTGGTCCTCAAGAGCATGCTTTTGTTCAAGGAACTCTTGCCGAGCCATTAAGGCGGCCATGTCGGCCTCGGCTCTGAGGCGTGTGGATGCATTAGAGGAAACCTTTGATCTAGAAGATCTTGAACCATAATTCTTGCTACTATGGTTGGACATGCTGTCCCCTGGTTGAACATCCTCTTGAGCACAACGAGCACTGTGCAACTGAGGCCCCGTCACTTCCACATTTCCCACACCCCCATGCTCTCCATTTTCCTCCTCTGCAACCTCATGCTGCTGCATTTCAGTAGGCCTGTTATGAGCCTCTAACTGAGGTGTGTTTCCTTTGGTTACTGAAACCCAGGCATTAACATCGCCAATGAACCCATCTTTATGTCTATTGACCCCTGAGAACCAGTCACTTTGCCGTTCCTGTTCATCGAGTGGAATAAGAGGCACCAAACAGCCATGAAGTTCATCAGCACTGTCAGACACCTGCATCAAAACGTCAAGTTGTGCTTCAACCAGTGCAACATTTTGCTCATTTTCCATGAGCTCTCTGACAGAGGCTATCAGACGTTTTATTTCCTCCACTTTCCCTTTGCATCTCTTCTGGAGCGATTCGACTTTGTTTGCAAGAGCTTTTGCAGTGAGAGTTACTTTTCTCTTTTCTTTGTCCTGTTTCCCAACATTTGAATCACTCATTTTGAAAGCACAAGAAAGTTATCACAAGTTCAAGTTCAAGTTCTTTAATAGTTGTCATACAGAAGTACAGAATACTTTCATACAAAATGCTTCTTTCTGTTACGCTCCAGAGACTGTGCTAGACAAGATAGTATCAAATAACATAATAACATAATATAGCATGAATTTAGAAGAAGAAAAATGAGGTCACAGTGTTCGGTATAGACATATGTACAATGCTTTCTGAGTTACCATATAATATACAATACACAATACTATGCAGTGTACTAATGTACAGTACTATCTAGTGCAAAGCAGAAATGGGATGAGGTACAATTTTAGGTACAATTTACAGTAAGGTGTACGAGTTGTAGTGCAATCCTTCATCCATAAATATAAAGTGTGGGGAGTGGGTGCTACAGTGTGTTTGTTTAAAGTGGGTGTGTGCTATAAAGTGTGTGGAGTGGGTGCTACAGTGTGTTTGTTTAAAGTGAGTGTGTGCGTGTGGATGTGTGTGCTATGTGCGTTTGGTGGTTGTTGTTGTGTAGTGTTCATTCATTGTTCGTTTAGCAGCCTGATGGCCTGGGGATAGAAGCTTCTTCTGAGTCTTTCTGTGCTCGCCTTGAGACTCCGGTATCGCTTGCCTGACCGCAGCAGTTCAAAGAGGCAGTTGTTCGGGTGAGTGGAGTCTTTAATGATTCTCTTAGCCTTGCCCTTGCAACGCTTGTAGTAAATGTTCTGGAGGGTGGGGAGCCCCCCTCCAATTGTGCGTTCGGCTGAACGTGTCACTCTTTGCCACAAGCCATGAGAATCCAATTCCAACGTTCAACGCATTTGCAAAACCCGCCACATATATCAGCCATGGCAAGAGAGCAGTGCAGCGCACGTCAATTGCCTGTTGTCACACACACATGATAGAAGTTTTGCCCGGCGGGCTGCGCACACACATCCACAGCATGTTTCAGCATAATAACAGTTAGTTAGGTAGAACCAGCTCAAAATTGTTCCAAACGAACCAACATGGGTCCACACTGCGCAACGGGTCGGGTTACATTACCGCAAATCCGTTGACGTATGCTGGATCGGTCTGGTCCTTTGTGCGTGCGTGCGATCATCCCATTGTTTACATGCGCGCGTTGCTCCCTTGCTCCGTCCAATAATGTCTGACTTATCGGGACCTTTCGTGGATCCAATCCTTCGTTCAGTGTCGCTTTTGCTGACAAATGTATGGTGACTATCCAAAACATACTGCAGTCTCCGAGAGACTAACACGGGGAAATAATGGTACCTGCCAGACGCGCCGCTCGCCACATAACCACGGGTCCAGGATACTGTGTTTGGTTAGTTTATTGTAGTTAAAACAGTTCATATAGTATCATAAAATAGAATGAGTCACGGTTTGATTCATCATAGTGTAGCGTACGTGCGGTCAGCAAAGTGTGACTTCCCCGTTCACCCCCTCATTGTTACTGTTTCCGAAACCTGCAGGTGAACAGCTGACTTTACTACTACGACACCACGTGACCCATTTGTGAATGACGTGATCAATGACGTGACCCTAACAACCCGAATTGTTTATACCTGTCACCAACAAGATGTATGAAAATAATGTGTGGAGTCCCTCAAGGCTCGGTTCTGGGACCGAAACTGTTTAATTTATATATTAATGATTTGTGCCCGGTGTCAAATGTATTGAAGTGTGTACTATTTGCTGATGACACTAACATGTTCTGTACAGGGGAGGACATCCAGCAGTTTATGACGGTCTTAAAAATATAAATGAATAAATACGAACTCTGGTTTGATATAAATAAATTATCTTTAAATCTAAATAAAACAAAAAATGAACGATGTCCCACCCGGCCGATGCTTGAGAGCGAATCGGCTCGGAGGGTGGCAGTATGGACGGATGAGTGGTATACTGCTGCAGGATGGTTTTTAGCGGCGGCCAGTGTTATGGCTCAGCTGTCTATTTTCCTATCCACATTGGCGTCAGGTAGTGGGGCTATGGGTCCAACCGACACTATAAACATGTTGCATCTTTGTGGTGTTATAGAGATCTTGACTCAGTCGCAAGCTATAGCGGGGAGGATTAGGATGCTATCAACGTTTGTTGTTAGGCATGTCTGGTTGGAGCACTCTCCTCTTGGGGAAGAAGATAGATTTTCTCTCCTCACGACTCCTTTTTCCACAGAAGAACTTTTTGGCCGTTCTGTGGAGGCGCAGGCGGTTGTTGATCTGGGTCCCACACCGCCTCACGCTATGCAGCCAGAGGTTGGAGCACGGCCTCGTCAACGACTGTGGCGAGGTCCTCGACAGGCGGCCATGTTTCCCCCACCAGTGGTACCCTGGGCGGAGAGTCAACAGGGATCCACAATGCCGACAGCCTTGGCGGCCGAGGGATCGGCCATTTTGGATGTATTCGGCTTGGAACAAACAAGCCGTCGTCATTCTTCCGCGAGCAGCCCACTCCCCGTTCAATCCTCTCTCCGTTACCGACGGAATCGGGGCTCTGATCGTTTTCCTTTGGCTGCGGGCCGCGAACCTTCTTTGAAGCGCATGCAGCCCCACTTTTCGCTTCTCATGGGGACAGGGGCTGACACCCAGTTGATGGCTGAGCCTGGGTCTGTCCGTGAGAATGTTGTGCTGTCACGTGGCTCCTGCACCACACGTTGTGTGATGGGTGAGCCTGGTGTTACGGCTGCCACTGTTTACAGTGGTCAGCAGGGGGACTCGAGGCCTCTTCGGTTGAATGCTCAGCAAGGGTTACCCCACCCTTGCCTTCGCCAGGCGGGGTATCACGCTGATGCCTCCCACTCCCATGAGAGCGGCAGTGGTCTGCAAAGAAGAGGCGAGCGTGATTTGGGTGATAGCAATATCACTGCAGGGCTACGGCGTGTAGGAGCCCATGGGGTCCTCACGCCTTGCATGTCTGGCTGTAGAACGACTCCTCAGCATGCGGTAGAGGGGTGTTCAGGGGGGGGGGTGTGTGTCAACCAGTTTGATGGCAGCTTCTCCCGTATCAAACCGGCCCTTTCTGTCGGGGTCCCCCCTTGAGTGCGTCGCACAGCGGGAGGGACCGGGCCACCTATCTACTGTTCCTTGCGGCCCAGCGTCAGTTGACGGCGGGTGCGCTGTGGGATTATTTTCACATATGGCGACAAGAATGCCGTTTGGAGGGGTGGATAGAGAGAACGTTTAGGGAGGGGCTTGTTTTGCAGTTCGCACAACCCCACCCTCCGTTTTCAGGTTTGGTGCAAACCCTATTGTCAGGGTCAGTTGCAGTGACAGCCCTGGCCGACGAGATTCGATCTCTGTTGGCGAAGCAGGCTATAGTCGTGGTCCCGAGAGAGGACGCGATGTCAGGCGTCTACTCCCGTTATTTTCTGGTGCCCAAAAAAACGGGAGGGGTCAGACCTATACTGGATCTGTCCGCGTTCAATCGTCTGATTGTAGCGAGACCATTCAGAATGTTGACCGTCAAACTCCTGCTGCTTGCTGTCAGAAGGGGAGACTGGTTCACCTCCATAGACCTGAAGGATGCATATTTTCACATCCCAATTTTCCCTCCTCACAGGAAGTTCCTACGGTCCCTGTTTCAGGGCGTAGCGTACGAGTACCAGAGGTTGCCGTTCGGCTATTCTCTGGCTCCCCGCACATTCACCAGTGCGTAGCGACTGCGCTGGAGCCTCTACATCGTCGGGGAATACGGGTTATATTCTATCTCGATAACATTCTACTCCTCAGCCGGTCGGAGGAGGTTGCCAGGTCTCATACCAGGCTGGTGGTGGAATTCCTCACCAGGCTGGGTTTTGCTGTGAACCGGAAGAAGAGTATGCCTCTTCCCAGTCAACAGGTGGAGTACTTGGGCTTGACGTTGAGGTCAAGGCCCATGATTGTAACCCTCTCGGAGCAACGGAGGGTGTCTATCCTACACGCGCTTGGGGGTTTCCGTCTGGGAGGGACGGTCACGGCGCTGCAAGTGATGCGCCTGCTCGGTATGATGGCATCTGCTCACACGGTGGTTCCTCTTGGCCTCCTCTTCATGAGGAGGATACAGAGGTGGTTCTTCAGTATGGGAATAGATCCGGTGAGAGACAAATGGAAACGGTTGACGGTTCCTTTGTCGATATGGGGAGATCTCGCCCATTGGAGGAGGCTGGGTATCCTCGCAATTGGGGTCCCCATGGGCAGCAGGCGCTCACACGTCACGGTCTTCACCGACGCTTCTCTCACGGGTTGGGGAGGGACGTGTCGGACCAACGCAGTGGGGGCAAGCTGGACGAAGGTCCATGCTGGCCCGTCTACCCTGCACATCAATGTGTTGGAATTAAAGGCGGTCCTCCTGGTCCTCAAATGGTTCGACCACCTGGTGGTAGGCGAGCACGTTCTGGTCAGAACGGACAGTATGACGGCAGCGGCGTATATCAACAGGCAGGGTGGGACTCGATCCATCCGCCTGCACCGGGCGGCGGTCGAACTCTGGCTATGGGCATCTCGCAGGCTGCGCAGTCTGAGGGCGCTCCACATCCCTGGTGTGGAGAATGTGGGCGCAGATGTGATGTCTCGGGCGGTCCTCGTCACGACAAGTGGGAACTGCGCCACGATATAGTCAGGCAGATCTGGGATCGCTTCGGGGAGGCTTCAGTAGATCTGTTTGCGAGACGACGCTCTCACAAGTGCCCCTTGTGGTTCGCGGTCAGTCGGGCAGATCATCCCCCCTTGGGGGTGGATGCCTTCTCGATCTTTCCATGGCCGCCCGGCCTTCTGTACGCCTTTCCTCCTCTACAGCTGTTGGGTCAGCTGTTGGAGCGGATACGGAGGGAGCGCAGGACGGTGATCCTGGTCGCGCCGGACCAAGGCACGGCAGTGTGGTTCCCGGTCTTGATCCAGCTACTGGTCGCTCCGCCATGGGTTATTCCTTGGTCGGCGACGGCCCTCTCTCAAGCACACGGGTCGCTGTTTCAGTACCCGGTGTTTGGCCAACGTCTGATGGTGTGGCTGGTGAGAGGGTAAGTCTGGAGAGGATGGACCCTTCTGTGGTTGATACCATCCGGAATGCGCATGCTCCCTCCACTGTCGCGCTTTACGCGGGCAGATGGCGTATGTTCCAAGAGTGGTGTAAGGCGGGGGGCTGGGACCCAGTCTCCTGCCCCCTGGATGCTGTCCTTGGTTACCTCCAGTCTCTCCTTGATAGACTGTCAGCTTCGACGGTGAGGGTATATGCAGCAGCTATATCCTCCTATCATGAGGGATTTGAGGGTGATGTTTTGTTCAGCCACCCTCTTGTGAAGCGTTTCCTGCTTGGCGCTCGACGCGTTAAGCCGGTACAACGCTCTTTGGCTCCAAGTTGGGATCTTCAATTGGTCCTCGGTCGGTTGTCCTTGGCCCCGTTTGAGCCTCTTGAGCAAGCGCCGTTGGGACAGCTGTCGTTCAAGACTGCGTTCTTGCTGGCCGTCACCTCCGCTAAACGCGTGGGTGAGCTCTGTGCTCTTTCGGTACGACCAGAGTGCCTGTCTTTTCGTTCCGATTGCGGTGCCACTCTGCGGCCTAATCCTGCCTTCGTGCCTAAAAATATCCGGAGTTCCTTCCGCTCCAGGGATATTGTGGTTCAGGTGTTTCATCCGCCTCCTCACGCTAGTGAGTTGGAGGCGGGCCTTCACCTGTCATGTCCGGTCCGTGCTTTGGGGATTTACCTCAGCCGTACTCAGGGCCTCAGGGCTACCGATCAGCTTTTTGTCTGTCACGGTGGTTCTCATGCCAGTAAGGCACTATCGAAACAGCGCCTGTCCCATTGGTTGTGCGAGGGCATTGCCCTCTGCTACACGTTGGCCGGGCTGGATCCCCCTGGGGGCGTCAGGGCGCACTCCACTCGTGGGGTGGCAGCCTCTGCCGCTCTGCTGGGTGGGGCTTCAGTGGAGGACATCTGTGCTGCAGCTTCATGGTCCTCCCCGGGTCCCTTCGTAAGGTTTTACCTCATGGACATGACCGGGGGTTCTGTCTCCCAGGCGGTTCTGGGGTCTGTGGCCTCTCCTGCTTCCTGTCCTTTGGTGGGGTAGCAGGGGTGTGTGGGTATGGGCCACAGTGTGTTGGGTCACATGTGGTTCCGCCTGTGCTGTGTGTTCAAGGGGTTCTAGTTCCCTCTTGTTCGCACTCGGGTGGAGTTGACTGCGCCCCCTCTTCGTTAGGAAGGATGGGGTGACGGGACTCCCCTTTCCCCTTGATGTGGGCTTACGGGTCCTCAGGGGGTGCATCTGTTGGGCCTCGCGTCCGCTCTACCCCATATCTCGGTATGGCTTAAGAGCGGGACGCGATGCAAGTACGCTATATAACGACAGGTTATGTATATAACCTAGTTATATGAGTACTGGATAAGCGTCCCGCTCTTAGCGTGCCCTGAGTTCCCTTGGGGAATCTTTTCCTGGAAACGTTTTTTCCGAGGAAGAGTGAGTGGTGACCACGCCTAGTACTTTATAGTACGCTACTATAGGGGCGGGGCCTGGCGGGTGGTGGGTGTATTTGTTTTTTTCGTTGATGGAGTACAATAGGTACATGATATGAGGTATATCTCAGTATGGCTTAAGAGCGGGACGCTTAGCCAGTACTCATATAACTAGGTTATATACATAACCTGTCGTTAACGTTACTCCATTTCCATGAAGTGTTTAATTAGCAGCAATCTGTTGTTGAAAATTTAAAGTTAACCGGAAAACCGGAAATGGAATGCGAGGACAGGAAGCCGTCATTAAATCGTTGTAGTCATATTGTAGTCTTTTAGTCTTATTAACTAAAAGATTTTAACAAAATAAAAAGCAGCACCACTATTGGATAACTGAGTCATGTTTGCTATGTATTTCTTTCTTTAGGGGAGTAGGACATTTGTTTCACAGTTTTAGCATGATGTTTTATAGATGGCTAGGTTAAACACAGGTTTTTGTTTTTAAGAGGGGGGGTTTGATTTGATTGGATTGAAGTTTATTTCAAGTATGCAACACAACAAACAAACATCAAGTACAGATATAGCCTTAAGCCGTTCAAATAATAAATGTATAAATAAATAAATAAATAAATAAATAAATAAATAAATAAATAAATAAATAAATAAATAAATAAATAAATAAATAAATAAATAAATAAATAAATAAATAAATAAATAAATAAATAAATAAATAGTTACAATATATAATCTAATAATCTAAATCTAATCTAATATATAATCTAAAAAAAAGAAAGGCTAAAATGCTAAATATATAATCTAAGAATCCAATAATCTAAATCTAATATATAATATAAAAATGCTAAATGCATGAGTCTTTTGTCTTTAATGTTAGCTTGCAAACTCAAATACTGTCTTGGTAAACCTCATAATGAATTGTTTGGGGAAAAAAGGAAAAACATTGTGATGTGTATCGTGTATCGCCGAAATGTCAGAAAATATTGTGATATCATATTTAGGCCATATCGCCCAGCCCTATTCAGAGGACCATTGAACTTCAAAAAATCTGTGATGAAAACCAACCTGAAAATAATGTGTATCTCCTCTTACGGAGCCACCCTGTGGAATGGGCTACATATTGTGAAAACATAAATCAATTCAAATCTAGACTAAAAAAATCTATTTTTGATAGGTACAGAAGGGAAGAAGAGCTTTAACCCATTGCTTGCCAATGACTTGTTAACACGTCATTCTCCGCCATGCGTAATCTGCCAATGCGTCTGTAAGGCGTCTTTGAGATCAATATTTCATATTTTCGTCATGGTATTCACATTTCACCCACGGAGTCTTGGCTGGTGCTGTAGGACTCCGCTCAACTCTGCAACGCTTCAATACCGCCACCTCGTGGCCGATCGACGAGTTGCCAAACCGGAAGTGGCCGGAAGTGCTTGGTCCGTCCCCTATTCCGTCCGGCCACTCGTTATCGCTCCCGGGACTCAACCCAGACACTGTGTATATCGATCCATTGCCATAACTCAATAAACAACATGATTGGACGTATATTAGTATTATACAAACCGTAACTGGATCACCTTGATCAACATCACATAACTGGGATCTGTTTGCGCCAGTGTGCCCAACGGTAAGAGGAGGCTGACGTTACTTTCAGCCTGTTTGTTTATTATTATCCATACAAACTGATCAATATATCACCCATACTACATAAATGATTTAACATCGGCCACGGAATTATTATAAATATATTATGGTACTATATTGTATTGTATATATTATGTACTATATATCTCACATCACATTATTTATATATGTGCTGTATACACTATTATGTACTATATACTATTATATATACTATTATATAATGTGTACTATATGTGTGCACTGAAATGTGTAGTATATGTATCTACTATGTATGTATGTAAATTAATTATTATTATTTTTTAATTAAACGTAAGTCTTCAGGGGTAGGACCCGACAAGCCTTGTGCTTCTCCCTAGCCCTTTTCGGACAATTGGACAATGCTGCAATAGCAGCTGGTAAAAGTTTGGTGATTTATGGAATGACCGTTGTTATGTTTCCAAAGCCCGAAATAAAAAATAACTGAACTGAACTGAACTGAACATCATGGAAAATGGAGAAGAAAAGCTGTTTGCATTTGCGTCACGCACCCTGACGGATGCAGAGCGTAATTATGCGAAAATTGAGAAAGAGGCTCTAGCCATCATCTTCGGAGTGAAGAAATTTCATAAATACCTCTATGGAAGAAAGTTCACCCTGATCACGGATCACAAGCCGGTCTTGGCAATCCTCGGCCCAAAGTCAGACATTCCTACCCTGGCTGCTCTGAGAATGCAGCGGTGGGCACTGATACTCATGGCGTATAATTATGACATTGAATATCGCAGATCTGCCGATCATGCCAACACTGATGCGTTATCCAGGCTGCCGAGACGTGACAAGGACAAAATGGCTGAAGATAAAAACATCTTCTACTTCTCAGCAGTAGATGACCTCCCTGTGCATGCAAGCGACATAGCACGGAGCACTTGCAAAGATCCAGTGCTGAGCAAAGTCAGAGAGATCACTTTAAATGGTTGGCCAGACCACATTGAGGATGAGGCTCTCAGACCGTTCTTCATTAGGAGGACAGAGCTATCTGAAGAGCAAGGATGTGTTCTGTGGGGCAGGAGAGTTATTGTTCCTGCAGCACACAGAGCCAAACTACTGAGTGATCTACACACTGGACACCTGGGGATCGGCCGTATGAAAGCATTCGCAAGATCGTATGTGTGGTGGCCCCACATGGATAATGACATAGAGAAAACAGTACAGCACTGTGGAGCATGTCAGTCAGAGAGAACACTGCCCGCCGCAGCCCCGCTGCACTGTTGGCAGTGGCCAGCCCGTGTATGGCAGAGGATACACATAAACTTCTGTGAGAAAGACAAACAGTACTTCCTGGTACTTGTTGACAGTCACTCAAAATGGCTCGAAGTTGTTCCCATGACAACCACTACAGCAGTGAAGAGCATTGACGTTCTCCGGAACATCTTTGCTTCTCAGTGCCTACCAGAAGAAGTGGTTTCAGACAATGGACCACAATTTACATCCTGTGAGTTCAAACAGTTTCTGAGGAGCAACGGTATCAAACAGACACTGGTGCCAGCATACCACCCCGCCTCGAACGGCGCAGCGGAGAGGTCCGTACGAACCGTTAAAGCAGCACTCATGAAACAGATTATTGGAGAAGAGGTTCTGCAGACCAACCTGTCACTACAACACAGACTGGCAAACTTCCTGTTGATGTACAGGAGCACACCGCACTCGGTGATAGGAGTCCCACCAGCGGAGCTGTTCTTAAAACGTCAACTGAGAACCAGATTCAGTCTACTCAAACCAAGCCTGGCGAGAACAGTTGAAGAAAACCAACTAAAGCAAAAGACCTACCATGACAAAACAACAACAAAGCTGAGAGATCTACAGCCAGGTGACCAAGTGCGTGTAAAAAACTTCCGTGGGGGAAAGGAAAAGTGGTTAAGAGCAACAGTGATAAAGCGCCTCGGACCAGTCAGGTACCTGATCGACGATGGAGGGAGACAGCGCTCAATCCATATCGACCACTTACTGTTCTCCAGAGAAGAAACACCATACTAATACACCAGTGACAATGTGACACAGACTCGGGATTTCACAGAGCCGTCTGTCAGACCAACCACTAAAGAGACCCAGATCACCAGTGAGTCCACGCCAGGACCAGCTCACACTCCGAGGAGGCCTGCAAATGACAGCCCTGAACCGCCACTGCCACCGCAGCTGCAGCAAAGCCCAACACAGCATAAACCATTGCAGAGTACAGCTCAACCCAGAGACACTCTGCTGGCACCTGTTAAAGCAAGCAGTCCTGCCCTGCGCCGGTACCTGCAAAGAGTGCACATGACACCAGCAAGGTTCAAGAATGATTAGATGAGACTCAAGCGGGTTAAAGAGAAACGAATGTTCTTTCATATTATTGATGTTATGTTCTGTGGATGTTTTAATAGAACAAAGGCACTTTACAGATACAGGTGTTGTTATAATGTATTGAGTTATGCCAGTAATTGTTGAAGTGATTTTGGTTATGTTGAAACGAAACAGTACGAGTTTGTATTTACAGGGAAGGAGTGTAATGTATTGGATATTACATATAGCCTATAGCTAGAGTGTCAGCACCCTCTACTGGCCACTATTGGCATGCCCTGTATTGCAACCACAGTTGAATAAATAAACCTCCGTTATAAACAAGCTTCGTGTCTCCGGGTGTCATTCTTAATATAGAGTATAAGAACCCTAATATGTTGTGGCTACGTGGCGTAGTGGGCAAGGCGCTCGCCACGAATGACGGAGACGCTGGGCTTGCCTGTTCGAGCCCAGCGCTCCACATTGCTTTCAGTTTAGCTGGTCGTTCATACTAATACACATTGGCCGTATTAGGGGGTGGGAAACTGATGGGTGGGGATCGGGCGTTGTGGACAGCGACTCCTACAGGTCGGTTGGTGCGCCTGCGCAGTAGAATCAGGAAGTGTCGGGGGCAGCGTGAGCCTCCCACGCGTTACTCCTCGCCACTGAGAGATCGAGCTGCGCAGGTGAAAAGATGCGACTGCTGTTACCTCAAGTACCGGAGGGGACTTGTGCTATGTATGACTTAGTCCACATTGCAGCCGGCTTGTGGGAGGCAAGAAACAGCGTTCGTGACAGGGGAGGGTTGAATTGGATGATACGAAATTGGGATGGGAGAAAATATAGAAAATGGGAGAAAAAGTGGATAAAAAAAAAGAACTCTAATATGTTACAGTTATGGCAAGATGTGTGTAGGCCTATGTAATATTAATGGCTATGTTTTTAAAGTCGTAATGAAGATTGATTTATATTTCGCTTGCCATTTCCACAAACTTTGATTTGATTTGACTAGCACCTTCTGCAGCCTCCGTGCCAAATGAAGTTTTGAATTTTTTTTGCGCATCCCCTGAACCGAACAATACCCACACGCCCCGAACCGTGGAGGTCGTGCCGAACGGTGTACGGTTCGAATGCGTATCCTTCCACCCCTAGTGTCTATACTGTGGTCAGGCCGGCCACTTCCGGGATACCTGCTCCGTGCGCCCATACGGATGGGCTCGTCTATGAGAGTGGGAACATTAGCAAGCCAAAATAGCCCCCCCCCCCCCCCCCCATTCCCCAACCTATTCCCGACCTAGTATGCAATTCGATGCCACTCTTAGTTGGAGTGACTAGTTGCTTCCCTTGTCCACCCTAGTTGATTCTGGTGCAGACGAAAACGTCATAGATGCCAATCTAGTCTCCCAGGCCCGAATTGGCAGCGAATCACTAGCTGTACCCCTCAACGCCAATGGCCTGAATGGGAGACTGCTTGCTTGAGTGACTCGCCGCACCAAACCGCTCCACCTATTACTTTAATCACAGCGAAATCATCCAGTTCCATGTCATCCCCTCCCCCCATACACCAATAGTCCTCAGCCAGCCCTGGTTCTGTTTCATGCTAGCTGCCGCTCAGCGTCATATTGCATATATCTCGCTTCAGCGTATATACACTGAATAAATTTCTAAATGTACCTTTACATGCCAGCATTCATCTGGCCACACCCCCATCCGCTTACCTAGATAAGCAGGGGTGGTGCCACACACTCATCTCCTTCTCAAATTTCATCCACAAGCTACGTGCTGCTCACATGCCACTTGACGTAGAGAAAAATATTTACTCTGAGGAAAGGAAGAACAAGGAGATACGTTGACATCATATCTTTATTTTCTCTCTCACTATTTTTTCGAGAAAATACGGCGATATTGTCTTCGTCACTGGAGTGTCTGGAAGATGATGATCATTCGATGATCGATGATATTAGGGGCTCGCGTCGCTAATATACTCCCCAAACTGCAGTCCTCCTTTGCTGCGCCTGGATGGGTTCGACCCTCCTGCTATGCAGCTGGACTGTGGAAGTCTGTTGTGAGGGACTTTTGGTTTTTCAAGCCTGGGTGAGTAATGTTTGCTTGCGAGCACCACTTGTCTGTTAGTGCTATGGGGGCTAGCTGACAATGTTTACGAAAACCGGCCCCAGATTAGGGTCCTCTGTTCAGCCTCTTAGGCGACGGCGGAGGATCTTGGTTTGAAGCCCATTATAGTCAACTAGTGGGCCACGACCAGGAACTGGTGATCCCAGGATTCTCTGGACGAGTGGATGTTTCTCTGTCACCGTGTAGGCCCCATCTTTCTTATACAAATGAGAGTATACCCTAACGAGGAAATGTGGGCATGGATGTTCGTTATCGGAAGATCCATGTTCAAGTCGGCTGCAACCCAGATGGGACTTGTGCTGGCTCCGCCGGATGTCTGGTAAAATCACCGTTGTAAACTGTGTTGACATCTCTTTTTCTCTTCTCTCTTAAAGGTGAGGAGGGTTTCAGACGGCGGCCTGTCGGAAGTGTGGCTTGTTATATCGTTGTGTACAAGTTCAGGTGATAGCTGCTTAGCTTGCGTGCTAGTTGTGGCCTACCTGTTAGCCGCCAGGGCCGCCTCAGGGGGTGTGCGAGCAGTGCGGTCGCACAGGGCCTCGCGGGAAGGGGGGCCTCGCAAAAATTTATAAAAAATTATTATTTTTTTATAATTTTTTTTATTTATTTTTTTTGCGAGGCCCCCCTTCCTGCGAGGCCCTTTTTCATCACAGACCTAAAATCTAGTTTTTCTTACATGCTTATATATTTCACATTATACGTTTGTAGAATAGTGTTCCGGTTTCTGCGGCTCTGCTGCTCTGCAGATAGACACGTTTTTAGAATAGTGTTCCGGGCTTTTCCCGGACCCACGAGGTACAGGATCTATTCAGCGCTATTCAGAGGAGGGAGTGGATGTCTTTTGAAAAGCAGCATGGAGCAGAAGAAATTACACTGTGTGCGTGCCATAAGCTTGTTATCAATACCAAGTATGATGGTTATGCCAACTTTGCCAAGACGAAGAGGATGTTCGGCAGATGGACTGAAGATGAAAGTTGTTGCATGTTAGAAGAACCTTCAGTCAGGCTATAGCTATGTCGGCTAGTACTAGTAGCAATTTGCTAAAGGCAGGGACGCGTAACTAGCGTTAGCTAATGCTAGCTAGCGTTAGCTAGCTAGCGTTAGCTAACGCTAGTTAGCTAGCATTAGCTAGCTAGCGTAACGCTAGTTAGCTAGCGTTGCTAGCGCTAGTTAGCTAGCGTTAGCTAACGCTAGCTAGCATTAGCTAACGCTAGTTACGCGTCCCTGCTTTTAGCTAATTGCTAAGTTATCGAGTGCTAACGTGTGGCAGATAAACTAGGACTCACAAGGGACTGGTACTTTTCATCTCCACGGAAGGTCTTCTTCCAACTTTGCCATTGATACTGCGTTATGGTGAGTTTTTTCAACCTATTCTATTCCCGCCGTTGAGCTCTCTCTCTCTCTCTCTCTCTCTCTCTCTCTCTCTCTCTCTCTCTCTCTCTCTCTCTCTCTCTCTCTCTCTCTCTCTTCTCTCTCTCTCTATTTCTCTCTCTCTTTCTCTCTTTCTCTCTTTCTCTTTCTCTCTCTCTCTCTCTCTCTCTCTCTCTCTCTCTCTCTCTCTCTCTCTCTCTCTCTCTCTCTAAAACACAGTGCTTCCCAATCCTCTCCTCGAAGCACCCCAGCCGTTCCATGTATTTGTTAAATTCCACCACCAGCACACCTGATTCAACTTAACAAGCCCTTTATTAGTTGAATCAGGTGTGCTGGTGGTGGAATTTAACAAATACATGGAACGGCTGGGGTGCTTCGAGGAGAGGATTGGGAACCACTGCTCTAACACACACACATACATGATCTCTCTCTAACACACACACACACACAGACATGCTCTCTCTCTCTAACACACAAACACACATGCTCTCTCTCTCTCTTTCTAACACACACAGACATGCTCTATATCTCTCTCTAACACACAAAATGACATGCTCTCTCTCTCTATCTTTCCCTCTCTTTCTAACACACACACACACATATACATGCTCTCTCTCTAACACACACACACAAACATGCTCTCTCTCTATATCTCTCTTTCTAACACACACAGACATGCTCTATCTATCTCTCTCTCCAATTCAAATCGGCTTTATTTCACATTCTTGTATTTCTCCCAGTAGGTATGGGAGTTTTGAGTTATTGTCCATGTTTTCAAAGTCTCTTTGGGTGTTTGCAATTTGTGGGAAGTATATGTCTTGGTATAGTGGGCAGGTTGTTAAGAAGTGGAGCTCGGTTTCCACCTCATCTTGTGTGCAGTGGGTGCATAGTCTGTCTTCGCTTGGGAGCCAGGTCTGCCTATCGGTGCCCTGTTAGAGACTGCAGTTCGCTTGGTCTACGCTCACGGTAGGAAAGGTCCTGACCAGACCTTAAAACGCATCTTCTTCCTTCCCTTCTAATGTTTTGTAATAACGATGTTTTCCAAAACGGGTGTTGCTGCAATACATTTAGGATACGACACGAGTTGTGTGTGAATTGTCTTGTCACTGGTATTAGCTTCTCCATGCAAATCGGGTTTTTTGTTACATATGTAAAAATTATCTGGTTTGTTGTGTTGAGAAACATCATGTGTGTTCATGTACCATGTACTCACAACTAAGGGGGTTAATTAACCTATAAAGCTATGCTTAGTGACATATGAGTGAAGAATGAATTGGAGGGGTGTTCCCCCCGGTTCCCTGGGGACTTCCCCACCCTCCTCTCAGACATGTTGTTTATAATATATTGTGTCACTGTGTTGTGGGGTAACAATGTAACCCTTAGCTTAGTTGCTGGGGTTGTGCTAAACCGCTTGAGAAACTATATTTTCCTAAAGAAAAGATTGTTTGGTCACTTTTCGTGTGTGCTTAGCAAGGCCTGTGGCCGATACTAATCGAGAATTATGTATTCTCTCATTATGAAAAACGGCGTTCCTCTGTAGGGTGTATTTGTCATTTTTTTGTGGTGATAAAGGGTTGTGTGTGTCTTGTGATCTACAACTGGGTTAGGTTGGCCACAGAAGCACATGTGTAAGTCTGGTACCGGGGCTCTTAAGGGGGCCCTCTCTATTCTGTGTTTTTTTTTTTTTCTTAGTAAAAATCAGATAGCAGGTTAGCACATGAGCTGTGTGAAGCTGTTAGACACTTCATGTAGCTGACTATGACTGTGTCATGCTCTTTTTTGTCATTACATCATATCATGGTTGTGGGGTCGTAAAGGGGTGAACTGGTAATCCTTTCCTCCCCTTTTGATGGGCAGGGGTTACAACCTCCTGTCCTTCAAGGTTCCTGTCACGTTGCTGTTCGGCACGTTACAGGGTAAGAGGGGGGGGGCCTCGGGCCTTCTGTGAGTTAGGACTCTCCTTCCCTGTGAGGGAGCCTCCTCAGAGTTCAGAGCCTCCTCCTCAGATTGTCAAGGTGAGTTGAACTTCAAAAAGGAGTCCTGCTCTATTGTGTGTGTATTCGATTCAATTCGATTATTGAGTGTGTATTGGTTCAGTGCCTCCTCCTCGGAGAGCCCTAACCCAAAATATTACATGGCTCAATGTTGCAATATATTCTTTTCAATCTATACAGCTCGCGTGGGAAGTCTCTCTGGGGATTTCCGTCTCCTCCCTATGGGAGGGTGGTGGGATGTAAAAATGTAAAAAAAAATTACCCTCAGCGGTGTCACGAGGGATTCATGTCAGTCTGTGTTCTTTCTTTTTTGAATAAAAAGAGGAAGGTACATGAAGCACGACGGCTCCGTGTCGTTCTCCCAGGCGACTTGGAGGAACAATGTTTGGTGTCTTGCTAGACTATCCATTGATGTGTTTGGGTCTCGACGCATACATAGTGCTGGCTCAGGTGTGTTTCTGTGACAGAATCACACAGGGGCTAAGTGCGCCTTGGTTGCTTGTTAAAACAGCGTTTTTATAGGGCAACTGGGATGGAGTTTTGTCTCTTCCGAGCGCCAGTTTACTAGGTTGTCTCGATGAATTCTCGTTCATATCTGGGGGATGTTAACGGAATAGATCTGAACATAGGTAGAGGGGTCTCACGCCCTTGGGGTGGGCCACTGAGCACGGTCTAAATGGGGACCGTCTGGGTGGCGCCCTCTTTTCATGTTTTAGATCGACACGCATACCTACCCCCTCTCCTGGAGTGGGCATGTCGGCGTGGTTAGGACACGGGACTGGTCTGGTCACGCTGGTCCAGGTCAGTTAACCCGTTGTCCGCCGGGGATGCAGATCTGCTGTTCTGGTACCCTGAGGGACTTGTGCTTTTTTCGGGGGGAAAAATGCCAGGTCGGTCCGGGTGTCACAGGGTTAGGCGCTATGGAGACCCTTTGTTGGGTACATGTTGTACTCTGCACTATCGTAATGGCTTACGGCCATGCCAACCTGTACACGCCCGATCTCGTTCGATCTCGGACGCTACGCAGGTTCGGTCCTGGTTAGTACTTGGTTGGGAGACCGCCTGGGAATACCAAGTGCGGTGTGCTTAGGGCTGGTTCTCTTTTCTTCGCTCCTCTCTCATGCATGGCGAAGAGGGGGCTGTTGGGGTGGTCTTGGACCTCCTCTGGTGACCCTGTGCTTCCCGTGCCGCCGGGCCCGGTCCGAAGTAAAGTTTTGTTGATACCGTAGGCCTGGGATAACCCTTTTTTGAAAACTGAAACACTTGTACTGTGGTATAGCCAGTGTATGCCCGCAGGTGTGTTTTGGAGTTTTTTCTTGAGGGGTTATAGGAACAACCACCAAATATGGTAACGACAGGGTGGTTGGTTCCCTGGTGTGTTGGAGCAGAGTCAACTCCCGGGTTTCCCGGTTGAGTGTGCCCCTGCACGTTCATGACGTCTGCCAATCATGTCAGCCTTCTCTGCCTCGACTCCTCTGGGTGGGTTTTTTTTAATGGAGGCTTTGTCATCCAACAACGCCAGCATACGCCCCTTCCGCCGGGGGGGCTGTTTTCAGCTGACTCCTTTGGCGCCTGTCTCGTCCGCAGTGCTCCAGGCTCAGGTTACAGCCTGTTGCCTGGTTTCCCCGGTGCGCTGCCTGCTTCCGTTGGTTAACCTTTTTTGTGTGCTTATGGCCATGCTGACTGCCTGTTCTGCAGGGTCAGTGTGCCAAGCGGTGTGCTATTGGGGGGAAAGGGCCCGCTCTTGGAGGGGCCTTGTCCGAATACGCTGGCGATGTGGGGGGCGGTGTCGCTAAGTGACCACCTGGTGGGGTCTTGATGCCTGGCGTCATTGACCTCTCCGGGCCCCCGTTTTCCAGGGGAGCCAGTCCCTTCAGTGGGTCTGGGTCTTCCTTCGCGCTCCGCTGCTACAGCCTTGCCACGGGGTTGGGTTTGTTCTTGACCCCGTGATTCTGGGTGCAGTAACGAGGTTGTTCCTTCCGTTCGTTCCTGGGTGGCATGCGGGTTGTGCGTGTGTGTAGTCGTGGGGTCAAGCCACGGTCTGCTCACCCTGTGCGTTGAGTTGCTTGAGTGCCTCTTCGCACGGTCGGATCCGTCGCCCTCCCGTGAACCTCCAATAGGGGGGGTATCCTCCATTAGGGAGGGTCAGGGGGGCTCGGTCCTCCCCGGTCTGATGGTTGTGGGGGGCCTCAGCGGGGTACATTTGTCGAGCTTCTAGCTCCCGCTCAGCTCCTGCTATGCAATATGACGCTGAGCGGCAGCTAGCATGAAACAGAACGTTAGGTTATGTATATAACCAAGTTCTGTGAATGCTAGTGACGCTCAGCGTCTAGACGCCGCTGCGGCCCTTGAATTTTCATTGTGGTGAAATTTGTTGGGAAGGAGATGAGTGTGTGGCACCACCCCTGCTTATGTAGGTAAGCGGATGGGGGTGTGGCCAGATGAATGCTGGCATGTAAAGGTACATTTTGAAATTTATTCAGTGTATATACGCTGAAGCGAGATATATGCAATATGAGCGTCACTAGCATTCACAGAACTTGGTTATATACATAACCTAACGTTAAGGCTACACAATCCCGTCATTAACTGGCCAACTAGATTGGTCACCGGTTGGAGCTCCCACTGTCATGCTGTCTGCCTGCAGTCTGCTCGCCCTCCAGTAGAGGTTGCCGATTCTCACGTTTATTTGGCTTCTCGTAGACACACACACAGCGTTGTTTCGGTAGCATACATGGAATTAACTACTTCCGGCGCATGCGCGCCTAATATGGTCTGGTCTTAGAGACACACACACAATTGTACTTCCAGTACATTCATTCACATGACATCTCCCCTTCTTTGAGTCAGAGACAGTGTATACTGTTGAATATAAAATTAGTGCAGTGTCCTCTCAAACGAGCAAATAATCTGAGCTCTTAGCAGTGCAAGGTAATACTGTAACCACAATATCAATCAGTTCCTTTTTTAAATAGAAAAGTGCCATTAATCAAAGTGCTATAATAATAAATAGAAAAGTGCCATTAACACTTTAATCGCCGGAAACGCCGTAACTCGTCATTCCCCGCCATGCTCATTCTGCCGAAGACGCCGTAACACGTCTTTGATATCAATATTTCAAAAATCTGTGATCGAAATCATATTTCTCCCCCGGGGACCTGAGATATACTGCTGAGCTCCACTCAACTCTCGAACGGTTCAAGAGCGCCATCTGGTGGCCGATCGGCAGATCGCCCAACAGGAAGTCATGTGGATGAAGTGGTGCTCACCCATATTTCGTCCGGGCACTCGCTATCATTAGCAGGACTCCATCTTGACACAATGGATGTCGATCGGTTGCAAATAACTCGACAAACAACATGATTTGGACGTATATACTATTATACAACCTGGAAATGGATCGGGTATTTCTACATCCCATAATATGAATATCTCTGCTCCACGCTCATCGCCCAACGGCACGAGGAAGATACGGTAAGATCCAGCGTTATTTTCCAACGTGTTCTTTACTAACTGCTCTGATGATCATATCACCCACACTAGATGAATGATATAACGTTGCCCACGGAATTATAAACGACCCCCCGCCCATCCGGTCAACATCAGATCATACGTAGTAACTCCTAGAACCACGTCCAGTTGAAATTTTTTATCTCGCACAGATTCCTACCAAACTGTATTTGATCATCAATATAATGCATTTAGGGCTATAAATCAAGTTCTGGAGAAAGCTGCAGAAAACGATAAAAACATACTTATACTTTAGACCGTATTTTAGTATGAATATGTGAATGAAAAAGTATAATGTTGCTACACCCTGAACAATAGATATAGGACATTGAATGGGCCATAATAATGTCAATTTAGCAATACAATTTAAAAAGTTATAGCCCTGCAAAGAAGGGGAACTTCTCCATAGACAAATAGAGATGGCGAGGGATGGTAAATTATGAATTTAACCATGGCGATCAAAGTGTTAACACTTTCTATACCACTCACGAGATTTCTCTGATTTTTTTTTTAGCAATCTGAAATCATATTGCATCACGCAAACCTACCCTAGTCTACCCGAGAGCCGCCGGCGATCAGATGTGGAAAAAAGCGCCCCCTATCGTCTCCCAGATGACATAAGGGATTTTGGAATGGACTCTATGAAAATGGATAGGGAAAAAAATCCTGTACTCCACATTTTCCAGTCCACTGATGCAGCCGGGGTTACCACAGTTCATTATGGATCCTCTGAGCGCCGCGAATCATGAATTCTACTGTATCACGTTAGATCTATACACTTATCGATTTTTTAGAATGGTGATCAGGAATTGGAATATACCAGTTGGATACCATCTGATGTCAGGTAAGGAATCTATGTTATCAGTGTTAGTATAATCAGACTCATTTTGATGAAGATATAAGCTGTTTTGTGAAATGTCCTCTATCGGTTTCACTGTAAAAATCCATGAGGAAATGAACACGGCTATTATCCGCGCGCGGCTCGAATGGTCGTGCGTGTACGTATAATATTGATCATCTAGCGTTTATTTGAAAACGATTCATAAATAGGCTGACAAATATCAACGTTCTGGAATATTCCAGTAAAAGACGATTATTACAGAATGGCCCAGAATGGGCTGTTTTTGACCTCAAAACGGCTGCTTTTCAAAATGCTCTCAAACGGAAATGAAGCGATAAAAAAACAATCTGCCTTGACAGCACTGACTGGAAAAGGATTATTTGATAAGCGACGGGCAGATTAGACACATAGCCATAATTTAAAACATAGATTAGGCGATATTAAGGTTAACATTGGCGCCGATGGTGGCATTCAAGCGCTAACTCTGGCGCCACCTGGTGGCACTGAAAGTGTTAATCAAAGTGCTATAATAACAATACTTCCTTTCCCCCTTTTTTATTTTTTTTAACAGAGAAAGTCACAATAGAACATAAACCAACATTGTGTGTTTTATTTTTTATACTGAGGGTATGGGGTATAGACAACCCAGTCACCTCTATAGTAGGGATGTGCATCTCCTCACTGAGGCCGATGCGATGCGCATCTCGATACGGTGCCAACGATACGATACATTAACGATACATTCAGGGCCGCCTCAGGGGGTGTGCGAGCAGTGCGGTCGCACAGGGCCTCGCAGGAAGGGGGGCCTCGCAAAAAAAAAAAAAAAAAAAAAAATTATTTTCTTTATTTTTTTTTTTTTTTTTTTTTTTTTTTTTTTTGGGATGCCCCCCTTCCCGCGAGGCCCTTTTTCATCACAGACCTAAAATCTAGTTTTGCTTATATGCTTATATATTTCACATTAGACACGTTTGTAGAATGTGTCTGACTTGTTCCTGCCTCTGCGGCTCTGCAGACTGCAGTGTTCCGGTTTCTGCGGCTCTGCTGCTCTACAGATTTTAGAATAGTGTTTCCGGGCTCTTCCCGGACCCACGAGGTACAGGGATCTATTCAGCGCTATTCAGAGGAGCGAGTGGATGTCTTTTCAAAAGCAGCATGGATCAGAAGAAATTACACCGTGGGCCATAAGCTTGTTATCAATACCAAGTATGATGGTTATGCCAACTTTGCCAAGACGAAGATGATGTTCGGCAGATGGACTGAAGATGAAAGTTGTTGCATGTTAGAAGAACCTTCAGTCAGGCTATAGCTATGTCGGCTAGTACTAGTAGCAATTTGCTAAGGGCAGGGACACGTAACTAGCATTAGCTAATGCTAGCTAGCGTTAGCTAACACTAGCTAGCGTTAGCTAACGCTAGTTACGCGTCCCTGCCTTTAGTTAATTGCTAAGTTATCGAGTGCTAACGTGTGGCAGATAAACTAGGACTCCCAAGGGACTGGTACTTTTCATCTCCACGGAAAGTCTCCTTCCAACTCTACCATTGATACTGCGTTATGGTGAGTTCATGCAACCTATTCTATTCCCGCCGTGGATCTCTCTCTCTCTCTCTCTCTCTCTCTCTCTCTCTCTGGAGCCAAACTGGCCGACTAGCTGTTGTAGTACTAGTAGCTAACGGTGTGTGGCCTGGTGTCAGCACCTGTATTGCTTTTCTCATGTTGTACAGTTTTTCAGTGGTAGCCGCATAGCTTGCTTCTGCGTTAGCTAATGGTTAGCGATAGCCGGGTTGAGCTAACTGTTAGCCAGTTAGCTGTTTAGCTACGACGTTAGCTGCCGGCTGCGCACGTTAGTTTGATGCTATCAGTTAGCCTAGAGTTAGCTGTTAGCTTGTGCTACGACCATTGACATTGGCCGTGAGAATAGCAGGGGGTTCTGGCACTCTGACTACGACATCATCTTTGACAGAAGATGTAGTCGGGCCTTCACCATGACAAGGCGCCGGCCATAGCTTCTTTTTGTCCCGCCAGCGAGAGGCCTTTCGTCAACGTGGAGACCTGTGTTGCGGCCTTTTGCCCTGCGTTCCTTGGTGCAGGTAAGATGAATGAAAATGTAATGACATTACCCCACTCTTCCTTCCTTCCCCTCCCGAATGTTTTGTTAATAATGATGTTTTTTTCCAGGCAAAACATATGTTACTTCACAACATTTGGAGATACGACATGTGCTGTGTGTGAATTGTCTTGGTCGTTTGTGTAGCTTGGGTAGCGTTGGGCCGTTGGCCAAAGCTGTGTGTGGCCTGGTGTCAGTACCTGGCTAGCCTATTTAGCTGATGTCGGCCATTGGCTCCTTGCTGCTTTGTTTTCTCTGGTATAGACCCTCTTCTCTTTGGATTTAAGTGTTGATCTTTGTCCTTTTGGATCTCTCATACATGCTCTCTCTCTAACACACACACACACGACAAACACACATGCTCTCTCTCTCTCTCTCTTTCTAACACACACAGTCTGCCTATGGCGGCCTTTCTCGATGGCTAGGCTGTGCTCGCTGAGTCTGTACCTAGTCAAGGATCTTCAGTCACAGTGCTCAGGTATTCTGCCACTGTGTACTCTCTGTTTAGGGCCAAATAGCATTTCAATTTATTTCCAATGTGTCTCTCTCTCTCTCTCTCTCTGTACACTGTATATATTGACTGTAGAATGGGAGCTCTCTCTCGCTCTCTCTCTTGCTATATGTTGACTGTATCATGCCCAGCCTCGGGCAGCGCTATTATTTAAGAATATGTTGACTGTATGAAAAAAAAAAAAAAAAATTATATATAATTTTTTATTTTTTATTTTTTTACCTTTTGGGGGGGGGGGGGGGCCTCGCGTTCAAATCTCGCACAGGGCCTCGCATTTCTCCCAGGCGACCCTGGATACATTTGAAGCACCGGGCGATGCGATGCGATACGATTCACCCCCTGTTGAGATACGATACGCTTCGATACGATTTGATTCAACATAATTCGATTCGGGGCGATACGATGCGATTCAACACGATGCAAAATAATGATACAATTTTATGGTATGACAGAGGATTTGGTTGTATTCCTTATATGCAGCTTATATTATTATTAAAAATAAAATAATCTACTGTAAGACAATTTATATAAAAACTCTTGGGTGCCTAAGAAGACTTTTGCATAAACTGTCTTTTCTATCCACTTTAGCTAAAAACACACGAGAGAGAGAGAGAGAGAGAGAGAGAGAGAGAGAGAGAGAGCCCTCCCCGTCTGAGTTGCCGTCGACAGTTGATGATGTCACACACACTACACTAGGTCACTAGGATGCGTCTATACTTTCAGACCGTAGCCGCATTATGTCAACAACACGGAGCCAGGCTGGATGGATGCATGAAGCGATATAATTAAGAAACTAATAACCAATAAATGTGAAGTTATCTTTGAACCCCTGTTGTCAAGCGTCTTCAATATACCCCCTCCTCACTAATGGTACTGGTGTTGCAGAGTCACGTTAGTTAGTTAGTTAGTTAGACACTAGTTTAGCGTTAGCTGAACGGCTAACTGGCGTTAGCCAGGGGCTACTAGCGTTAGCATGTTGATCAATTCTATTCATGTCTCCTCGACTTCCACTGTTTGTTGATAACTGTGACGCGGCCCTCGCCTTATGTAGTAGCGAAGCAATAGTATCTGCTGTGTGTGTGTGCAGTCACAGTGCACTGCTGACAAGTGGATGAGAGGAAATTATATGAATGCATCGGTTTTTGACCGATGCAAAGACGCTACAACAAGATGCATCGCGAGTTCAGCCTGACATTTTGCCGATGAATCGTCACATCACTACTCTATAGCTGCCGGAGGTTATTCTGCTCCATTGAGGCAAGCTACATGTTTAACACACAAAGTCTTTAAACCTTTCAGGTGGACGGATGACTCTGCCCCTAGAATTTCCCCGAGCTGGTTCTGGAAGACGATTCGCAGGCCCCGCCGGCGCCGGGACAGTCTCACGAACAGGGGAAACAGGCTCCCTAGCAGGTGACACGGCCCCTCCAAGAGCCAAAACCTTGACGATGATCTCGTCGTCTACGTCGTCGTCGTCGATCACCATGGCTTTCCTCCACTCCAGATAGGACGGGGTGCAGAGCGGCGTGACGTCACTCGGTGGTGTAAGCTGGGGTGGCGATGGTTGCTCGCTCGCCTGCATGTCCTCTGCCTCTCCAGGAAGGAATGTAGGTCGTAGGTGGCGCCTGTTCCTCCGCAAGGTCCCGTGGTCTGTCTGGATCAGATAGGACCTCGGAGCTGAGTGTGGCTGCTGAACTGTTGCTGCTGTCGTCCAGCCGGACTCACCGTTTCACTGCCACGATCTGCCCTGGCCTGAGAGGTGGAAGTGCCCTGGCACCGTAGCATCGGTTGTAAGCATGCCTGTAGCTCCTTTTCGCCCTGGCGTCAGCTTCACGCACCTTAGCGAAGTCGGGCCACACAGGCAACAGCACTTTATCGACTGTAGGCACCGTCGTCTTGATCTGGCGGCCCATCATCAGCTGTGCAGGACTGGCACCCGTGGCTTGTATTGGTGTAGCTCTGTAGCTCATGAGAGCCAGAAACGGGTAATCCTGCCGTAGGATCCTCTTCGCCGTCTGCACTGCTCTCACAGCCCCACCGTTGGCCTGAGGATAGTGAGGACTAGAGGTGATGAGCTTAAAGTCATATGTTACAGTGAAATTCTCAAACATTTAGCTTGTGAACTGTTTAGCATTATCAGTGTGAAGCTCATCTGGACAACCCCACCTGGCGAAGATATTTTTCAGACGAGCAATTGTGGTATCACTCTTCATGTTTGGTAGATGAGCTATTTCTATGTAGCGAGAATAATAGTCAACAACTACAAAGTAGTTTTCTTTCTCGTACTCACAGATGTCCGCCCCGATCGCCTGCCAGGGCCTCTGTGGTAGTGGCGTTGTAATCAGAGGCTCCTTCCTCTGTGTAGGTCTGACCTGCATGCACTCAGGACATTTTGTCACCAGTTCCTGGACCTCTCTCTCCAGCCCGGGCTACCACACACTCATGCGTGCCCGTTCTCTGCACTTGGTGATGCCCTGGTGCCCGTCATGCAACCGGTTGAGTATCTCTTTCCTCATACTGTGAGGAATCACGATGCGGTCTCCGTACAGCACAAGACCCTTTGATAATGACAGGCTGTTATTGCAGTGGTGATATGCTTTGCCTTGTGCTGGTACATTGCTCACGTGCTTCGGCCATCCCTCTGTGATCAGTCTGCTCACCACCAGAAGGTCGTAGTCCACGCTCATCTCCTGCTTGATCCGGTCCAGTTTGGATGGCGACACTGGCCACGCTGCATGAGCTGCGTCCTCGAACGCTGAAACATCAGAGGTTAGTTCTGACACTTCACTTGGAATTACAGACAATGGCTGCCTGGAAAGTGTGTCAGCTACTGTCAGTGTTTTCCCAGGCACGTACTCTGCAATGGGGTTGTACTTCATCAGACGCATCAGCAATGGTTGGCACCGCAGGGGAACTCTATCGAGGTCCTTGTTGTTGATCAGAGGGACCAGCGGTTTGTGGTCTGTATGGACTATGAAGTTGTCTAGGCCATAGAGGTGAGTGGTAAATCTTTCACAGGCCCAAACAGCAGCTAGACACTCCTTCTCTATTTGCGCGTAGCGCTTCTCAGCATCAGTTAGTGTCCTTGAACAGAATGCTACGGGTTTAAGTCCATCTGAGTGTCTCTGTAGCAGTACACTGCCCAGCCCGTAGCTGCTTGCATCTGAACTCACTATGGTAGGTTTGTTTACATTATAGAAGGCCAGTGTAGGTGCAGTGGAGAGGAGTTGCTTTACCTTGTGGAATGCGTTGTCTTGTGCTGCGTCCCACATCCACACAGCCTCGCACTTCAGCAGGTCGTTGAGTGGCTTTATCACTTCTGATAAGTTAGGCAAGAAGCGCCCGAGATAATGGACCATGCCTAGGAACCTTCTTAAGCCTGGCACGTCACTTGGTGGCTGTAGCTCTGTGATGGCGCTTACTTTTGAGGGGTCAGGCTGGATGCCCTCACTGTCAATTCGATGCCCCAAGTAGCTCAGCTGCCTTTGGCGTAGAAAGCACTTCTTGTCATTGAGCTTTAGACCTGCACTCTCCAGGATACGCAGAACATTCTGGAGTCTCTCCTCGTGCTCCTTATCATCTGTACCATGGACAAGGATGTCGTCCATGTACACCTCTACTCCCTCTTGGCCCCTGAACAGCCATGACATTTATTTCTGAAAGATCTCTGGTGCACTGGAGATCCCGAAAGGAAGCCGCTTAAAAAAGAATCTACCCACTGGGGTGATGAATGTGGTCAGTTTAGCTGTTTCTCTCTCTAGTGGAATTTGCCAGAAACCACTTGCCGCGTGAGAGGAGTGTCACAGACGTTCAGTTTAACAGTCCATGGCCTATTGGAATCTGTCATGTAGAGGTATTTTGTTTTTATCTCACCAAGGAAGTGTCCTTCACTGTAACTGTCATCCTGCTGCTCCATTGTTGTCAGCTCATTCACTCTTGCAGAGCGGCACACTACGGAAAAGTGTCCAATCTTCTGGTAGTGTCTGCATTTTGCCTGCCTGGCTGGACACTGCATGTTGTTCGGGTGGTCCCTTCCACACCTAAAACACTTTGTTCCTGTAGCACCACCATCGCGATGCCCTGCTGATTGGAAGCCGCCACTGCCCTGTGCCCTTCCCCGCCCTCTGTTTAGTTGGTAAGGCGCAGCGCGCGCATTGTGTCTGACTTCACTCAGGAATGTAGCCTCTCCGCAGTTACAACAGCTGTGTGTGACCTCACTGAGGAATGCTGCATCTAGCCTGTTGTCTAACTTGCCCCTTTATCTGCTCAGACTGTCTCACCATCTCGACAGCTTTCTCCAGCGTCAGATCTGCCATTAATTGTAGCTGTTCTGACATCTCTTTATCCAGGATTCCTATCACCATTTTATCCCGAATATTTTCTATCTTCACCGGACCAAACTGACAGGTCTCGGCCAGCTCGTAGAGCGTCCGGATGTATTCCTCCGCAGACTCTCCCCTCTTTTGCGAGCGGAGGTAAAAACGAGCACGTTCGTGGATAATGTTTACTTTCGGAATGAAATAACTATTCAACTTGTCCAACACAATCTCATAGTTGTCATTGTCATCATCGTCCTCCCCCTCCTCAAAATGCAACGTGTTAAAAACTTGCTCAGCCTCCTTGCCGAGCGCATATAGCAACGTGCTAACCTGCACAGGTCCATCCTCCTTGTCTAGCTTTGTGGCTAGCCGGTAGCGCTGGAACCGTTGCCTACACTCCGGCCACAGTTCTGGGCGAGTGAAATCAAAGTTGTCGGGAGGGTTAAACTTGGCCATCTTCACTGGTTTACTTCTGACACCATGTTCAGGTTATGACCGATATAATAAACACTCTTGACGACCTGCTTTAACTCCAGAGGTTGTTGTGTTTATTTGGCTTGTCGTAGACACACACACAGCGTTGTTTCGGTAGAATACATGAAATTAACTACTTCCGGCGCATGAGCGCCTAATATGGTCTGGTCTTAGAGACACACACACAATTGTACTTCCAGTACATTCATTCACATGACAAACGCGACTCACTTGTTTAGTTGAAGCGCGCCTCGGTCCTGTATATGTCCACTGTCCAAACTGTTGATGTCCATGTCCACTGCCCAGACTGCATCCAGCTAGCCATATAGCTTGTTGTTGTTGTTGTTGTTCTTACCGAACCAGCTAACTACTAGCAGACAACCAGACAACTACTAGCAGAGCGTATTTCCTAGTAGGCCCTCGAGGCGATGTCACGTGCCACTCTCAGCCAATAGAGTGACTACTTCGGGCACTAGACCAAGCGCCCTCGGATATCGTATTTGATTGTGTTATGTTGTACGTACGTATTTATTTACACATACGTATGTATTTGCCCTGTGAGTTGCGCACTGACCGTGGAGCTGAGATCGAGCGCCCATGAAAAGGGGTTGGATGGGGCTAGGCCGCTAGGAGCCGGGGGGCGTGAATACGTTCCCCAAGGCAGTTGTATCAGGCCGCGTAAACCGAACGCGGAAGGACAACTGCCTTGGGGAAAGTATTCACGCGGCCGGGGGATGAATAGGACACGCAAAATAATTCTTTCTTCTTCTTCTTTTAACCAGGGGGGGGGCGGCGCTCTAGCGCCCCCTATGGACCAGCCGCCGGCCTACTGGAGAACAAGTTATTTATCAAGGCTGAGAAGTGTGAGTTCCACGTCACCTCCATCGGGTTCCTCGGGTACATCATCGAGAGCGGGCAGATCTGGGCGGACCCTGAGAAAATCAAGGCAGTGGCAGACTGACCCAAGCCCGCAAATGTCAAGCAGCTCCAGCGCTTCCTCATGTTTGCGAATTTCTACCAGCGTTTCATCAGGGACTACAGCCGGGTTGCCGCGCCCCTCACCCAACTCACGTCACCCTCCGTTCCCTTCTCCTGGACCACTAAGGCAGAGTCCGCATTCTCAGAGCTGCGTAGGTGCTTCACTTCCGCACCCATCCTCGTCCAGCCGGACACATCCCGCAGTATGTATACGTCCTACAGGTATGAATGACTATTACTACTATCACCACCACCACCATTACCACCACCACCCCACCCAACATACACACACATACCAAAGACACACACACACACCCACACACCTTCAAAACACATATACACATTTCACAGACCCCCTCCCCATACTTGTTCACAACCACCCTGTGGGTCTAAACTGGCTGCATAGTGATCAGTCCCTGGTCATTAAGCCCCCAGCAGGCAGCACAAACATCCCTAATCACAGCCTGCTAAACACTCCTAATGAGAGACTGCTAATTAGGCTCTTCTCTCTCTCTCTACTCTCTCTTCTCTCTCTCTCTCTCTCTCTCTCTCTCTCTCTCTCTCTCTCTCTCTCTCTCTCTCTCTCTCTCTCTCTCTCTCTCTCTCTCTCTCTCTCTCTCTCTCTCTCTCTCTCTCTCTCTCTCTGAGTCAATCTTTTCTCTCTTGCCCCACTCTGTCACTCTGGCCTCATTTGTCTGGTATAGATTAGAGGATGAAGGGGACTGATGGGCTAGTGTGTGTGTGTGTGTGTGTGTGTGTGTGTGTGTGTGTGTGTGTGTGTGTGTGTGTGTGTGTGTGTGTGTGTGTGTGTGTGTGTGTGTGTGTGTGTGTGTGTGTGTGGGTGGGTGGGTGGGTGGGTGGGTGGATGTGCGTGTGTGTTGGGGGGGCTCTGTGTATTTATTTGGGGAGGCCCACCACAATATCAAGCAGGTCCACCACAAATTTCCCAAACTCATATGATGATGTGTGCCAACATTCACCTTATAATTATATAATCTGTAGCCATTTTTGATTGCGGGAATGAACTCTAATCCCCATCTATATAGTAGGTACTAGGTTGAGACACCACTGAGGAGAAGGCATGGGACATGTGACTGGAAGTGAGAGGCTCATGGAGGCAAGGGCAATAAAAGAGTTGTATTTCAGTTATGGTTTGGGGTCAGAGTCTAGAGAGGTACAAAGAAGTCAGATTTAGAAATGTTTTCAACCAGAATAGTTAAGACCAGGCTCACTCTTTGCACTATGGGAAAGGAATTTCAATCAATGACATCCTCCTTTGTATTGTGGATTATCTAGGTTACCTCATCCATCTCTGTGAGGGCAATGCATCTCACATGCATATACGATGAAAATGTTTAACATTATGGTGGTCACAGAACAAGATTTCTTGTTCTTAATTCTGGAGGCTAGACAAACCTAGATTCTGGCCTCACAGCCTGTGGTCGTGGTTTCAGCATATTGACGCCCAGTTTGACCTGAGAGGAATAACACAGGATGTTAGAAAATACTTCCATGTGCAGTTGGATGCCCCAGTACCTGTGTGCACCACCCTAGCCAGTGTAACGGAGGTACCGCATGTCTATCCACAGTCACGAGGGACTTGTATAGTAAAGTGGCTGTGGACGTTAAGCGGTACTGCAAGTAAACTCACTCCCCAGAGGCATCCAGACCCAGTACTTAGAAGTGAATTCACCTCTTGGTACAGTGGTCTGTGATACCGCCCGCGGCGGGGGAGACCGGGGTTCAACTCCCACTCAGGGCGATCCCTTAACACATTTCTGGCCAACCACGTATATATACGTTATTGGGCGCCAGCCTTAAACGGCCAACCACGTATATATATATATGTGTTACCACTCGGTTTTGCTTTTATCCCATGGAAACAGCATATCTAGACTCCGAAAGTGCAGTACCGACCAGATCCTGGTATTGGCACCGTCTCGATAATGCAGTTTCCCTTGTTGCAGATGGGGTGTCACCTTTTTTCCCCTCCGGGTTAGCTTTTCTGTTAGCCTGAAGCGAGGGCTTCAACCGATCGCCTGGAATACTTATTGCGACGCCAAATTCAGTATGCAGTAAAGGAATATAGCATCAGCCAATGGACATATCGATCTACCAGATGGCGATCAATAACTGGGAAATTCTTTTTGGAATCCAACCGGCCACAGGTAAGAGCGGTTTGACGTTAATTTCAGCTTGATCTGGTCTTGTTCTCATAGCCATCCACCCGGTCAACGTATGATGTTGCAATAATGAATGCCGTTATTGATAATCAATAATCAGAAACGACCCCCCCCCCCTTTCATGCATTCATGGTGGACCATGATACCGATCATATTCATTTAGATTTTTAACTCTAGCTTGTGTAGGGCCGAAACGCCAATCGATTTAACGCTATTAGCTTAGCGCCCTATAACTAGCTTTGCAGGAATTACCCTAGAACATTGCAGTATATAGTTCATATTCACAACGCTATAAAATGGGAACGTATTGATGAAAATAAAATGTCTTTATGGCATATTGAAGGGAAGGTTTATACTGTCAATTGACAATGACAATGGACACAGCAATAATATTAAATATAGATTTAGCTCTACAAACAACCTCATGCACAGTGAAACCTTGTAATGAAAAGCTGGCCTCATAGAGTGGGATTAGACGGGCCCCAATGGCCATGAATGTGTTAACAGGGGTCGAATCGAAACACAATGCAGAGCGAGATCACACCGGCTACACCAGCTCCCCCCTCTCCTCCGCCAAGGACTACCGCACGCTGGCTGCTGAAGCAGACAGGATTTTCCGACAGCCAGTGGGCCTCCACCTGCAAATGCCTACAAACGCCCTGCTGCACGACACCTGACGGTACCCCGTCCCACACATACAGGACTTCTCTGCCCACCTGGCGGGCGCCACCATTTCTTCCAAGCAACTTGTGTGGCTACCACCAGGTGCCGGTCCACCTACGGGACAAAAACAGTGGTCATCATGCTGTTAGGACTCTTCAAAAGGGCGGCACAGACGATCCAGCGGCTGATGGATTCTGCGCTGCGAGACATGCCATTCTTGTTTGTGTACTTGGACGACATTTGCATGGCCAGCACGTCTGCAGAGGAGCAGCTGACAGCAGTTGTTCGAGTGGCTCAGTGTGCACGGACTCATTATCGTCCATCGACTTCCTCAGACACATTTGTCTTGGCGGAGGGAGCCATTTCGTTCCCTGCCAGGGTGGACACCATCGCCAGCTTTCCGCAACCTGACACCCCGCAAGTCCCTGCAGGAGTTCCTAGGCATGGTGAACTTTTACAACATTCCCCGTGCAGCTCATCTCATGCGGCCCTTGTACAAGGCCCTGCAAGGCAAGGACTCCAAAGGCGATGTGGACTGGTCCCCTGGGACAGACAAGTACAACACTTTCGACCAGGTGCTCCTAGATCTCTTCCTTGCCATCCAGCATTTCAAGTACCTGCTGGAGGGCCGCCGCTTCACCGCCTTTGTGGACCACAAACAGCGTCAACTCTCCACCATCTCCATCCATTCATTCACAACTGTCTCATCTCATCATTCCTGCACTCCCACAATAGTCCAATATGTGGTAACTTGACACCTTTAGCTTCAGCATACACAGAAAGCTGAGTAGCTATTTACATGGTTTGAAAGAATATAATAATTTGGGCTGTCAGTGTATCGCGTTAATTAGATTAATTAATTACACAGCAAATTATCGCGTTATGAAAATTAACTCAAAATTAATTAAACCTTTTTATTTTCTTTTTTTTATTCTTTATTTGATCTCATTCATTCCATAAGAACGTAGAATAAACATTTACAATTTTTTTTTTAAATGGTCCATTTGCATGTTCTTGGTATCTGATTCTTAGTCAGGGGGCCAAAACTGATATTGCAACTTAAGTAATCGCTTTTGGGTAGAAGCTGTCAACCTATCCAGTATTCATGTTTAACCCCTTGACATATGGCCTAGCTATGTTGACATCTTTGAAAATGATTTTTTTTGGTCATTTAATCATTCTATCATTGTAAGTTGTCAGGATGGAGGTAGGTGAGTTCCAATTGTTGTAGGCAATCACAGAGACGGAGAAGGTATACTCTTGAACAGGTTCGACTTTAATAGTAAAGAACACAAAGAGTAATACTAGGATACTATGCCAAAGGCAAAGGAACGAGAGAATAGATAATGGAGCTTAGTGGTGGTCCAGAACTGGAACCGGCCGCGTTATCTCCGAACACCCCTGTGACAGCCAATCAGAAGCCAACCCCTAAGTGACAGCACTAAATGACAGGGAAAAACAAGTGACAGCAGTGAGGTGACAGATGACAGAGAAGGTGGGTGGTTCCCGACCGTAGTCAGGAACCAGAATCGTAACAGTACCCTCCCCCGACGAACGGCACCAGACGTTCACCTGGGGGCCTCGGGATTCAGCCGCCGGAAATCAACGATCAGGCTGGGATCTAAAATATCCCTTTGAGGCACCCAAGAATGCTCTTCTATCCCGTACCCCTCCCAATCCACCAAGAACTGAAACCCCCTACCCCTCCGCCTACAACCCAGTATCCTCCGCACCGTGTAAATGGCTGACCACCAATAAACCGAGGCGGAGGAACCGTAGGGAGTGGCGGGGCCAAGGGCAATGAGAGGAACGGCTTCAACAGGGACACATGAAACGTCGGATGAACCCTCATAGAGCTCGGAAGCCGTAGCCTGTAAGCCACAGGATTCACCCGACATACCACTTTAAAGGGCCCTATAAAGCGAGGAGCCAGCTTCCTGGATTCCACCCGGAGAGGGAGATCCCGGGTGGAAAGCCAAACCCGCTGCCCAGGACGGTAAACCGGAGCCGGACGACGCTTGCGGTTAGCCTGCCGCTGGGTACTAACCGAAACCTTCTGCAGCGCCGCCCGGACCCGCTTCCACGTCCTGCGGCAGCGAGCCACATGTGCCTGGGCCGAGGGCACCTCCGCCTCCTGCTCCTGCTCGGGAAACAGAGGAGGTTGAAAACCATACTGACACTGAAAGGGAGACATACCGGTAGAGGAGGAGAGGAGGGTATTATGCGCGTACTCAGCCCATGCCAACCTCCTACTCCACGTTGCTGGGCAACCGGCAACGTAACATCTCAAGACCCCCTCCAGGTCCTGGTTGACGCGCTCCGTCTGCCCGTTCGACTGCGGATGAAACCCAGACGAAAGGCTGACGGAGGCGCCGAGACTGGCGGCAAACGCCTTCCAGAACCTGGAAGCGAACTGAGGACCCCGGTCCGACACGATATCCACCGGAAGCCCGTGGACCCGAAAGACATGCTGTATCACCAGATCAGCAGTCTCTCGGGCCGATGGAAGCTTGGGGAGAGGAACAAAGTGAGCCGCCTTTGGGAACCGGTCAACCACCACCAAAATGGCGGTGAACCCGTCCGAAAGGGGGAGGCCAGAAATAAAGTCCAGGGATATGTGCAACCAGGGCCGTTTAGGAATAGGAAGTGGCCGGAGGAGACCTGCTGGTGCACGGCGAGAGGTCTTACTGCGCGCGCACATCGGGCAGGCCGCCACAAAGGAACGCGTATCCCCCTCCACTGTCGGCCACCAGAACCTCCTACGGATAAATTCCAGGGTCCTGGTGGCCCCAGGGTGGCTGGTGAGGGATGAGGCATGTGCCCACTGCAGCAAATGTGAGCGTGCCGCCTTGGGCACATACGACCGCCCCGGAGGGCCCCCGCCAGGATCGGGCTCCCGCGTCAGCGCCGACCTTACCACCTTATCCAAGCCCCAAGACACGGGTGCCAAAATCAAGGCCGGTGGAATAATGGGATGGGGCTGCTCCTCCCGACCAGGAAGATCAAACTGGCGTGATAACGCGTCGGGTTTGATATTCTTGGACCCGGGCCTATAGGAGATGGTAAATCGAAATCGTGTGAAGAATGACACCCACCTGGCCTGGCGAGCATTAAGGCGTTTAGCCCCTTGGATGTAAGCCAAGTTCTTATGATCGGTCCAAACAATGAAAGGATGTGCTACCCCCTCCAACCAATGTCTCCATTCCTCCAGTGCCAATTTGATAGCCAACAACTCCCGATTACCCACGTCGTAGTTGCGCTCGGCTGGTGACAGACGGCGAGAAAAAAAAGCACACGGGTGCACTTTCCCATCCTTTAAGCACCTCTGAGAGAGCACCCCCCCCCACCGCGATGTCAGAGGCATCCACCTCCACAATGAACGGAACCTCCGCATTGTGGCGGATCAATACAGGAGCGGATGTAAACCGACGTTTGAGATCGCAGAAGGCCGACTCTGCCCTAGGCGACCATTCAAAGCCAGGGAGAGAGGCCTTAGTGAGAGCTGCTAAGGCGCTAAAGTTGCGAATAAAGCGCCTGTATAAATTTGCAAAGCCCAAAAAACGTTGTAACCCCTTGAGCGACGAAGGCTGTGGCCAGTCCAAGACTGCACTCACCTTGGCCGAATCCATTCGTAGATCACCCTTCGTCAACACAAAGCCCAGGAAGGAAACGGTATCAGTGTGAAACACACACTTCTCGGCCTTAACGAATAGTTGATGCTTGAGGAGACGGTCTAGCACCTCCCGAACATGCAGTTGGTGTTGCACCATATCGCGAGAAAAAATTTGGATATCATCTAGGTAAACAAACACCGACACCCCAATAAAGTCTCGCAGCATGTCGTTAACCAGGGCTTGGAAGACTGCCGGAGCATTAGCCAAACCAAAGGGCATGACCAAATACTCATAGTGACCATTAGGCGTATTAAATGCAGTCTTCCACTCGTCTCCTTCTCTAATCCTGACCAGATTGTATGATTACGTAAGTCAAGTTTAGAAAAGACCTGCGCCCCCTGTAAGCACTCAAAGGCTGTGTCCATGAGAGGTAAAGGATATCGGTTCTTGATGGAAACGTCATTCAAACCCCTATAATCAATGCACAGACGCTGATCCCCATCTTTTTTATCAACAAAGAAGAAACCAGCGCCGGCCGGGGATGTGGAAAGACGTATGTGCCCCGCAAGCAATGCCTCCTCAATGTAGGTGTTCATGGCCAAGGTCTTGGGGCGTGAGAGAGAGAACATTCGCCCGCGAGGCAGGGAGGTACCGGGTAGGAGATTAATGGGACAGTCGTATGATCTATGAGGCGGTAGTGCTTTAGCATGCGTCTTGCTAAAAACGTCCGCCAGGTCACAATAGATCTCAGGAACCCCTATCAAATCGGGATTGGAGGGTGGAACAGAATCTGCGACACTCCCCACCATCCTGGAGAGAGAAGAAGGAGAAAAAAGAGAAGAGGGGAAGGGAGACAAGGGAGTGGACAAACTCTCGCCGACGACCGACTTCATGTCGACCTCCGTTGAGAGCTTGCCCGTGCTCCAATTAATATTACGTACACATGAAGACAACCAGGGATGACCCAACACCATTACAGAATAGGGGGAGACAATGACAAATGGCGGTGTTGATGAGCGTTTCCAGCTGCTCAGGGATCTCACGCACGGAGAACTCGTCCCTCATCCGTGCGGAGAGTCCCTTGAGGAACAGGACCACACAAGGAATTTCCGGCCAAGCTGCCTCCCGAGCCACGATCTGAAATTCGATGGCGTATTCTGAGACCGTGCGGAGGCCCTGCCGGCAGGCGAGAAGCCGCCCACCGGCCTCGAAGATCGAGAGCAATCTGCAAGTGTCGAATACCCTTCTCAACTCCCCGGTGAAGTCGTCCACACAGTCGCAGATAGACGAACCGCTCTCCAATTCGGCCGTAGCCCAGGAGAGTGCTTGACCGGTGAGGAGGGTGATAATATATGCGACTTGTGCTCTGAAAGAGGGAAATGAGCGTGGCTGCAGCTGGAACACGAGTGAGCACTGGGTGATGAACTCCCTGCATCCCTCCGGTGCTCCCGCGTAGCGGCCTGGTGCGGGTAGCCGTGGCTCCTGGGTCCAATCCTGGTGCCCAAGAGCTCCCCGACTCTCCTAGGTGTTGAACGTGGTGTTGAACGCCGCCTCTCCTGCCGCCGTCTCTCCCACCGTCGTCCTTACCCCTGCCACCTCGACTTGTGCCTGCTGGGCTGTGAGTAGCGCCGACCAGGGGTGCAGTCGTGCACACACGCGGTTACACGGCGTGTTATTAGTAGTCACTCAGGGCAGAAGTGCGCGCAATGATAAGTACCCGGCCGTTGTAGAAAGCTACCCGGCCGGCGGCCGGCACTTCTCACCTAGACTTTGCATAATAATAGGAACCTACAAGAAGGTGGGGGGCTGCTTGATCTCCATTGTTATGCATAATAATCATCTGTTCTGTGCGCAACTGAGGGAACATGTATGCGCGGGAGCGCGCGTGCACGTGGCGTGTAACCAGTTCCCATATTACGACTGCACCACTGGCGCCGACTGCGCCGTCTCCTGCAACGAGCTGACGATCCCGCCCAGCCGAACCAACTCGGTGCTGACCAGATGTTGGTGCTCCTCCATGCGCTCCTGTGCACTCTTCTGTGCCCGGAGCATCTCCATGATTGCCTCCATGGAACTCTGATGGTCAGGTCTTGTCAGGATGGAGGTAGGTGAGTTCCAATTGTTGTAGGCAATCACAGAGACGGAGAAGGTATACTCTTGAACAGGTTCGACTTTAATAGTAAAAAACACAAAGAGTAATACTAGGATACTATGCCAAAGGCAAAGGAACGAGAGAATAGATAATGGAGCTTAGTGGTGGTCCAGAACTGGAACCGGCCGCGTTATCTCTATAGTGAAGACCTGACGAATGACAAGCAGAGGAAAGGAATGTTAAATAGCCACCAAATACCAACATTCCACACACACACCCGTGACAGCCAATCAGAAGCCAACCCCTAAGTGACAGCACTAAATGACAGGGAAAAACAAGTGACAGCAGTCAGGTGACAGATGACAGAGAAGGTGGGTGGTTCCCGACCGTAGTCAGGAACCAGAATCGTAACAGTAAGTGGTAAAATCGGAATTTGTTTCACAATGCTGCCAAATTAGTGACAATTTGCTCTGTAATTTCTAACAACTTTGTAATATTATCCCTTAATATATCTCATGTGAAAGTATGATCTTAACTATTGATAAAAAAAATCAACTAATGGTAAAACAATATCATAGCCTACCACATGGGGTGCTGTGGGTTGATACAGCAAAAAACAGCAGCAATGTCAGTGAAGCAGAAGAGTTATACACTTCAAACTAATGGGTGGTCGGAAGTGGAGAAATGGAAGCAGCTTCAGCATGCTATGAGGAACTTGTGCTGAAAGTTGGGGAGATTCAAGATCTCCTTGTACAGTTTGACAAGGCCAATGAAGACATGCCAACCTTTACCTTCTGGAGACAGTACATGGACCTTGTGTCTATTCTCCTTGCGTTCACCCGGGCACTGAGATGTGGTGATTGGAAACCTGTACCTTCAAGAGCATGATGCCTTGGTTTGCTGCGTATGATCACACCCATTACACAAGATGGGGTGCTGTGTTCATAGCAGACATGGAACAGCAGGATACAGACAGCACCAGAGGTGTACCAGGGCTTGCTAGATGGTGATTTTGTAGCCAAGGAGACCAAACACAGCTTCAACAAGGTGCCTTTTGGCCTTCGCCATGAACACATCAATAAAACGGGAAAGGTTGCTGGAGGATTGATAGGCATCACTAGAAATGATCCAGCAAGAAATCATTGGTCCATCACCTATAATGAACGTGCATCCTTGGCAGAGGATACCAGATCCCTGTTTGGACTGACACGATGATGAGGAAACACACAAAGACTGCCTTCAATCAAGAATCAAGAGGGATAATCACGATGTCATTCAACTTGTTGATCAGTTCCAGATATACAACGTCTTCCAACAAGAGCATATGTATGATTTAGTGTCCCTGACAACTGGTGATGTTGCCTCAGAAGAGATACTGAATGACCTTACACATGCTGCAGAGTCTGGCAAAAAAACGATCTCATGTTTCCAAGCTGATATTCACTCTAAAACATGTTTTCTTTTAGGCGGAAATTGAATTTTGGACTTTTTTTCAATGGTCTAGCTCTATTTTCTCTGACACAGTAACATCCATTTACATTCTGACACTTCTGCAGCCATCCCACTGCTGTCACCTTTCTTTTGATACCAGGATTATCTATATGGCCCTTGTGATTGGGGAGATATTCTATATTTATTGTGGGCATGTCATTTCGGGCAGGCAATCTGAAAAATTGGCCTGAAATGTCCTCAAAAAGTCACAAAATAATTTTTCAAACTTGTCTACCAACCTAGAACATCTTACATAGGTCCCCTCTTACCAAAAAAATATGTTGACAGCTTCTACCCAAACATGGCAGCAAAAGTGTTAACGGATTGGCCCCCTGACTATCTAGGGACATCTATGGATCTCAGGAAATGTAGTCCCAGTGTCAGAAATACTGTGTCTGTTACTAGGTTTAAGTAAAATGTAATGAACCAAATGAGAATATCAATTCAATTTTTGTTTGTGATTCTGTTTCAAAAGGCCTTTGATTGCTAGCTCTTTCTTTTTATTATTATTATTATTATTAGGGATGTCCGATATTATCGGCCTACCGATATTATCGGCCGATATCAGCATTAAGATGTGATATTTTTACATTTCTAGAACCTTTATTTACCCAGGCAAGCAAGTAAGAACAAATTCTGATTTTATTTATTGTCAAAAGTATGCATAATGTTGTGTTAATTCCACAACAAGAGATATGTAATGTTAATTACCTGAAATTATTCCGTTTTTTGGGGGGGAAACCCTGCATATATCGTTATCGGTTGATATCGGTATCGGAAATTAAGAGTTGGACAATATCGGTATATCGGTATCGGCAGGGCCGCCTCAGGGGGTGTGCGAGCAGTGCGGTCGCACAGGGCCTCGCGGGAAGGGGGGCCTCGCACAAAAAATAATAATAATAAATAATAAAAAAAAATATATATATATATATATATTTTTTTTTTATATTTTTTGCGAGGCCCCCCTTCCCGCGAGGCCCTTTTTCATCACAGACCTAAAATCTAGTTTTGCTTATATGCTTATATATTTCACATTAGACACGTTTGTAGAATGTGTCTGACTTGTTCCTGGCTCTGAGGCTCTGCAGGCAGCTCTGAGGCTCTGCAGGCAGCAGAATTGGTTTCAATGAGGGGAGGGGTTACAGGAAAGGTAGCGTCTGTTGAGTTCATTGTGTGTGTCTGTGTGCGTGCCGGGGGGGGCGTGAACCGACTCATTGCCAGACGTGAGCGATTCGACTCACGCTCACGGCAATGAATCAGCTCTTATGAACGAGTCGCTCATGACCGACCCATCACTAGCGTCTGACTATTTCACGCGTGCAACATTGGAGGTTATGCCAGCCAAGATGAAGAGGACATCGTTCGGCAGATGGACTGAAGATGAAAGTTGTTGCATGTTAGACAGTTCAGTCAGGCTAGCCATCCGGCTAAAGACAGGGACAGCTAGTTAGCTTTAGCTACGTTATAATATTGAGTGCTAACGTGTGGTTCAGTCGGGATATAGCCATGATGATGTCGGCTAGTAGCTAGCTTAGCTAAATGCTAACTAGCGTTAGCTAACCTAGAGACAGCGCGTGCAGCATTGTTATGCCAAGATGAAGAGGACGGTCGTTCGGCAGATGAACTTCGTCAACTCCACGCGGTTGTCTCCATCCTCTTGGACGTTTGGTGAGTTTTTAATGCACTCTATTCTATTCCCGCCGTGGATATCTCTCTCTCTCTCTCTCTCTCTCTCTCTCTCTCTCTCTCTCTCTCTCTCTCTCTCTCTCTCTCTCTCTCTCTCTCTCTCTCTCTCTCTCTCTCTCTCTCTCTCTCTCTCTCTCGGGAGCCAAACGGGCCGACTAGCTGTTGTAGTACTAGTAGCTAACGGTGTGTGGCCTGGTGTCAGCACCTGGTGCGAAGGAGGTGAGCTTGGTGTTTCATTATGAGAATATCTCCATGCTCAAGTCGGCTATAGTCCGCGAGGGACTTGTTGCCGGCACCGCTATGGTAAACACCACTCTGTAGTGGGACGTGTATTGCCTTCTTTTTCCCCTCTCTCTTCGTATGAGAAGAGGAAAACACAGCGGCTGTCTGAAGTGTTGGCCTGTATTGCTTTTCTCACGTTGTACAGTTTTTCAGTGGTAGCCGCATAGCTTGCTTCTGCGTTAGCTAATGGTTAGCGATAGCCGGGTTGAGCTAACTGTTAGCCAGTTAGCTGTTTAGCTACGACGTTAGCTGCTCGTTTTCGCTCGGCTGGGAACGTTAGCTTGATGCTATCAGTTAGCCTAGAGTTAGCTGTTAGCTTGTGCTACGACCATTGACATTAGCCGTGAGAATAGCAGGCCCTGGCACTCGACATCATCTTTGACAGAAGATGTAGTCGGGCCTGCACCATGACAAGGCTCCGGCCATAGCTTCTTTTTGTCCCGCCAGCGAGAGGCCTTTCGTCAACGTGGAGACCTGTGTTGCGGCCTTTCGCCCTGCGTTCCTTGGTGCAGGTAAGATGTCCATTGGACATTACCCCACTCTTCCTTCCTTCCCCTCCCGAATGTTTTGTTAATAACGATGTTTTTTTCCAGGCAAAACATATGTTACTTCACAACATTTGGAGATATGACATGTGCTGTGTGTGAATTGTCTTGGTCGTTTGTGTAGCTTGGGTAGCGTTGGCCAAAGCTGTGTGTGGCCTGGTGTCAGTACCTGGCTACTCTATTTGCAGTTAGCCTATTTAGCTGATGTCGGCCATTGGCTCCTTGCTACTTTGTTTTCTCTGGTATAGACCCTCTTCACTTTGGATTTAAGTGTTGATCTTCGTCCTTTTGGATCTATGTATATTCATGTTGCCTTTGTGAAGTTATCTTTTCCTTCTGTTTTGTTCTTCCATTAAACGTTGAATATCCTTTAGGGGCTCATCTTTGCTTATCTCTCTCATACATGCTCTCTCTCTAACACACACACACACGACACACAGACATGCTCTCTCTCTCTAACACACAAACACACATGCTCTCTCTCTCTCTCTCTCTCTCTTCTAACACACACAGTCTGCCTATGGCGGCCTTTCTCGATGGCTAGGCTGTGCTCGCTGAGTCTGTACCTAGTCAAGGTTCTTCAGTCACAGTGCTCAGGTATTCTGCCACTGTGTACTCTCTGTTTAGAGCCAAATAGCATTTCAATTTCTTTCCAATGTGTGTCTCTCTCTCTCTCTCTCTCTCTCTCTCTCTCTCTCTCTCTCTCTCTCTCTCTCCTCTCTCTCTCTCTCTCTCTCTCTCTCTCTCTCTCTCTCTCTCTCTCTCTCTCTCTCTCTGTACACTGTATATTGACTGTAGAACGGGAGCTCTCTCTCGCTCTCTCTCTTGCTATATGTTGACTGTATCATGCCCAGCCTCGGGCAGCGCTATTATTTAAGAATATGTTGACTGTATGAAATTTTTACCTTTTGGGGGGGGGGGGGTTTAACCCTGTAGCACTTTGGGATCATAGTGAATGAAAAGTGCAATACAAATACAATTTTTTATTATTATTATTATTATTATTATTAATATTACTATTATTTTATTATTATTATTATTATTATTATTATTATTATTATTATTATTATTATTATTATTATTATTATTATTATTATTATTATTATTATTATTATTATTATTATTATTATTATTATTATTATTATTATTATTATTATTATTATTATTATTATTATTATTATTATTATTATTATTATTATATGTACTGTGCTATGTCTATACTACTATCTACTATGGTATTATGCCTGTACTACTATGCACTCAGAGTGAAGCACTTTGGCACTGCCAGATGAACAATACCACTCACCCTTAGCTGTCAGAGGTGTACCCATCTGTAACGTCTGGGCTTTCTTTCCCTATTCAGGAGTGGAAGCTCTGCTGCCATCCTGGAATTCTCACTCTGTCTCTGAAATTATCCCTGATTTGTTGTCACCTGCCTGTGTTTTGTGTCACTGGTTCTGATTGGGTCTGCAGGCTGTGTTGAGGCCTTTATAGTAATCCCTCGCCTCTCTCTTTTTGTCGGTTCTTCAGCAGTGTTACTGGGAACAGCCGTCCACGGGAAGAAGTCGGATATCTCGCCCGGTGTTATTATTTAAAGTTATTTTGCTTAACACATTGACTGCCACGCTTCTATCCATCAATGTATGATCACTGCCACCAGTCTAAGCCTATGGAGATGTGCACCTTCTTTGCAGGGCTATAACTTTTTAAATTGTATTGGTAAATTGACATTACTATGGCCCATTCAACATCGATTATCTATCGTTCAGGATGTAGGAACGTTATACTTTTTCATTCATAGATTTTTCCAAAAATACCGCCTAGAATATAAGTATGTTTTTATCGTTTTCTGCAGTAATTCCTAGAACGTGAGTTATAGGCATAAACGCATATATAGATTATCAACTGCTGTTTGTTGCCAATACACGCTATATTAAAATGTTCAACTGTACATGATCCTAAACGTTATGACTCATCATGCACGGATGAACGGGGGGGGCGGGGTCGTTTATAATTCCGTGATCGTCAGTAAATGCTTTATGTAGTATGGGTTGATTTATTGATCAGATGGTTTGTAAATAAAGAAATGTACAATCGCCTTGAAAATAACGTTACTGTCCTCTTACCGTTAGCCGATGAGACTGGAGGAAAAAGATCCCACTTATTTGACGTTGATCGACTAGATCCATTTCTGGTTTGTATGGCGCAATAAACGCCCAAATCATATCGATTATTGAGTTATGGCAGCAATCCATATACACAAATGTGTGTCTAGAGTCCTGCAACAATATGTGACTGCCGGACGGATTTCCCAGATGCACCGAGATCACCAGATCCATTTCCGGTTGTAACTCGCCCGATCATCCACCAGGCGGCGGTATTGAAGCGTTGCACTGTTGTGCAGAGTCCCACTGTCTCAGCAGAGGCTGGGTGGCGGAATTATGAATACCATGGCGAAAAAATTAAATATGATCTCAATAACGTCGTAAGCCGTGGCTTGGCAGAATTCGCATGACCAGCAAACCCGTCGTACAACGTTATTGGCGGTCAATGTGTTAATGTCGAGAAGTCGGATCTCTCACCGCCCTATTCTCTATTGCTTTTCCTTAATTAATAAATCTTTTGTCTTGCTATTTACCTGCTTTACTATGTAAATATATATTATCGCTCAAAGTGTTTCTGATAATAAAAAGAACACATATTCGAGAAGAGCAACACCATCTCCGTCTCCTTCTTCCGTGCTACACAAGAACTCAACATTTCTTACCTGGATTCCTAACAGAAGAACTGACCATCAAACATGAGTTCCACGGACGGATTTCGGGAGGAGCTGGAGGCGCAGAGAAGGCAGCTGGGCATTGTCACCACCCGACAAGGGGAAGTAGGATCCGAATTAATTCGCTTGGGAGCCCTGTCCATCGATGCCCAGGACGGGATATCCATGGCGATATCAACAGCCAACTCGGCATTAACACCGCCACCGCAACGGCAGCTGAAGCGGTGGCTGGAGCAACGCGTGATGTCGGGGAGGAGGGGACGCTACATCCTACTATCCATAGAGAGGTTTGTGAACCACGCCTGCCACCACCAGAACGCTACAGGGGAGCCCCTGTAGGTTGCCGAGAGTTTGTCACACAATGCTCATTAATCTTTGAATTACAACCGCTCACATTCACTACCGAACTATCCAAGGTAGCATATATAATCACTTTGCTTACAGGTCGTGCTCTCTCTTGGGCTACTGCAGAGTGGGAAGTTCGGTTGGCGGTCTGCCACAGCGCGACTGCCTTTACCCGGGAGTTGCGACGTGTGTTCGATACCTCCTGGGTAATTTCCATCTATGAGGCGGACAGACGCCTCACCGCCTGCCGACAGGGTAGTCGCTCTGTGGCGGACTACGCCATCGACTTCCGCATAGTAGCCCGAGAGGCGGCCTGGGCAGAAGTGTCGTGTTGCGTGTTGTTTCTACAAGGGCTCACAGAGCGAATGCAGGACGAGATGGTGTCACAAGAGCTCCCCGAGCAGCTGGAGGGAATCATCAACCTGGCGATTGGCCTGGCCGCGAGAGGGAGGCTTAATTTCAGGTACTCTCGCAACGTCCTTGCGGTGACGACACTTCATTTCATTTTTTACGGGAGACTTTGGGGGATGAACCAATGCAACTGGGGGCTATGCATCTCTCGGACACGGAGAGGCAGAGACGCATCGAGCAAAAACGTTGCTTTCACTGTGGGCACACTGGTCATCGTCTCAACACCTGTCCTGGGTTATCGGGAAACGAGAGGGCTCGCTAGTCTGGGGAGGGGTTCTAGCGGGTGGGTTATTTTCCTCTGTCACCGATGAGTCGCGCACTTTTTTAATGTCCCGGTTGGGTGGGGGGGGTTACCTCAAACAGGCTCGGGCATTAGTGGACTTGGGGGCAGCGGGCAACCTGATACATGTGGGGTTAGCACAGGAGTGGGGGGTTCCCCTAGAGACTTTAGAGAACCCCATTCCTGTGCAATCTCTGGACGGTCAACTTCTGGGTGATGGGCTCATCACCCAGCGCACGGCGCTGCTGCGTCTGCAGGTGGCTGGGGGTGAGTGGGAACTATTGTATTTTTTTTGTTATTTCTCCCCATTCACCCATTGTTCTGGGCCACCCCTGGCTGGCAGCTAACAACCCTAGCATTAACTGGTCGACGGGTGAACTTTCATTGGATAGGGTTGTTGAGCCGGTTTCCACTGAAGGTTCACCCACTCTGTTTTCTTCTCTCCCCTTGTCTTTCTCCAGGATGGCCGTTGGCGTTGCTGAGTCTACAGTACTTCCTAATTCCAATTTAACGGGGGTCCCCGAAATTTACTGGGATCTGGCAGAGGTCTTTAGTAAGACACGTGCCAAAGCACTGCCACCTCATAGACCCTACAACTGTACCATAGATCTTCTACCTGGTATCACTCCGCCCCGCGGTCGCATGTTTTCTCTCTCTCGCCCGGAGACGCTGTCTATGAACACCTATATTCAGGAGGCACTGACCGTGGGGCACATACGTCCGTCTACCTCCCCTGCAGGCGCTGTTTTTTTTTGTAGATAAAAAGGATGGTAGCCAGCATCCTTGCATTGATTATAGGGGATTAAACGGCATTTCCATCAAGAACCGCTACCCTCTACCTCTCATGGACACCGCCTTTGAGTGCTTACAGGGGTAGGGCGGGCCATACTTTTTTTTTTTGGAAAATCAATCGAGTGGGGTGTCTAAAATATGTGTTTTTTTGTGGGGAATTCAAATATGGGATTATTTTTCTAATCGGATAACTCCTACCTACATTGTTTTGGATTTCAAAATGGCCGATTTGACCATTTTTCACCCCTTGGCCATACATGGATGCCAACATGAATCTGAATGAAATCCTAACATGCAAGGTGTCTAAATGATGTGTTTCTTAATGGGGAATTCAAATATGAGTTCATTTTTGGGATAGGATAACTCTAACCTACATCATTTTGGATTTCAAAATGGCCGATTTTACCATTTTTCACCCCTTGGCCATACATGGATGCCAACATGAATCTGAAGGAAATCCTAACATGCAAGGTGTCTAAATGATGTGTTTCTTAATGGGGAATTCAAATATGAGGTCATTTTTGGGATAGGATAAATATAACCTGCATAATTTTGGATTTCAAAATGGCTGATTTTACCATTTGAACCCATTGGTATTGTATTACAAAATTGCAAAGATAAAAAATATATGGGAAATCATTTATAATGACAAAGCCATCAAATTTATTAACAAGTGAACTGTATATAACTGGATACAACTCCAAAGATCAATAATAATAATACTAACAATAATAAATTGTATTTGTAATGCACACAAACACCTAAGTGCTAAATCTCGATCTCCTGACTTCTTGAACTTTGCCAGGTTCCAATATCTTGATTGGACTCATTCTTGGATGGCAAGATCTCCTACTGTACTGCTTTAGCCACCAACCTACAAACACAAACTTAAAGTCAACGTCAGCCATAAATAGGTGAGCTCTTTCCAGAACTACTCAGCAGAAACCTCTGTAACCATTTTAACAAACGTCTCAATGTATTGAGAAAATCCATGGGACTCCATCAATCCTCTATCTTCTTAAATTTGATCAGGTTGCACAAGTCCTGCTTGGATTCATTCTTGGACATCAGCCTCCTGCTGGTCTCCTGAGCCCTGATCCCTCCATCCCTTTTTTCTTGTGAAAAGTACTTAGCAGAGGCCTCAGTCACCATTTTAACAACCCTCTCGATGCTTTGTGTGTGGCAAGGCCAGTCGAGAACCTCCATGGGGGTGTTGATTAAGTTCTTCACCTCGGAAGTGCTTAGGGAGCAGGTGAGAGGTGGCTCTGACAAATCTTCTGACCAGCTGATTAAGCCACCAATGCTGGAAGCGTCACTATTGATGTGAGGTGTTCTTCTGATCCTGACACAGGAGTCTCCCAGCTGAGTGTCTGGATCCCCCTCTCCCCTGATGGCCAGGATTCTCTCCACCCCCTCAATTCTCTCTTTTTGATCCTCAGAGCACAGCAGTGTTTGGAGGATGGCTTCACTGTGGGCATACCAAGCAGATCTTCTCACAGTTGGCATCACAACATCCAGCACCTCCTTCCTCTGAGACTTGAGGCAGTCCAGCTGAAACAGGATGTGCCTAGGCCCTTCGATTCAGGAGTGCTTGACCTTCATGTTGAACCAACATGGATAATACATTACAATGATGAATCCCACAATGCATTGTAGATTATTCAGGTTCTTTCTTTTAAGTTGATGCTTTGACACCCAGAGCCTGAGGAGTCTGTTTGCTGTGGTGAGCCAGCGGCTGTGGTTTACCGGTCCAATCTCCAGCAGAGCCAGCCTTGCAGAAAGCACTCCATCCCTGATTGCACAGACCAGCTTATAGCCATAGTGTTGATCAGTTGAGAGATCTTGAATGATCTTCTCAGGCAGCTTGATCAGCGGAGGGCCAAGAAAGATCCTGGTGAAGTTAGGATTGATCTCCAAGTCTGTAACAGAATCAAGGAGCTGTCCTATTGGCCGAGACAATTTGTTGTCAGACAGAGTAGCCCCATCAACTTCAACAATGAGACGGCGCAGTGGAAGTTCACCAGTGTGCAGGTTGCACACCAACCAGACCAGCTTTCTCCCCAGGTGCAGCTCCAGCATTACACCTGCCTTCACTCCAGTGTTGACATTGGTCGAGTCTCCTCCAATGGCCCACAAGGTCTTATCAGAACCTCTCTCTTTCAGCCAGGCAAACAGGACCTTAGCAATCTTCTCTGCATGGGACTCCTCTTTAGTTGCTTTCTCTGGTGTAAAGTGGAACAGATAGTTGCTGCCAGGCTCACTAGCAACACTATAGTGTTCTTCCTTGATCTTTGCAGGAAAAGATTGGTCACTGCCCTCAGCTTCCATCATCACATTGGTCATGTCAATCCGCCCATCAAAGAGGATACAGGAGATCCCCCCCTCCTCCCTGCACTTCTCCTCAAACTCTTCCCCCAGCTCTTGCATCAACTTTTCTTGTGCTCTCTTAACCTTGTTCTTATCAATCACTTTACTTGTGTCATCTTCTAAGATGAGTCCTGCATCAATCAGAGCTGCAGTTGCTATAGCTGCAGTTGGCCTTAGACCTATGCCATACCTTACACTAGCAAGGGCGATGTTTGGAATCTCATCATAATTTTTCCGTAGCTTTGCTGAAGCTGCAGGGTCAGTTTCAGGAATGAGCTCAACTTCAGGGACTGTAAGGAAGCTCTCAACATCCTTCCTGGCAACCTTGTCTGCTGCTGCAAAGCTTTCTTCTTTGCCCCTTCTCCTTTTCTCTGCCTTCTTTTCCATCCCCTGCCTTTCCAATGTTTTAAGAAGATAGAGGATTGATGGAGCCCCATGGATTTTCTCAATACATTGAGACGTTTGTTAAAATGGTTACAGAGGTTTCTGCTGAGTAGTTCTGGAAAGAGCTCACCTATTTATGGCTGACGTTGACTTTAAGTTTGTGTTTGTAGGTTGGTGGCTAAAGCAGTACAGTAGGAGATCTTGCCATCCAAGAATGAGTCCAATCAAGATATTGGAACCTGGCAAAGTTCAAGAAGTCAGGAGATCGAGATTTAGCACTTAGGTGTTTGTGTGCATTACAAATACAATTGATTATTGTTAGTATTATTATTATTGATCTTTGGAGTTGTATCCAGTTATATACAGTTCACTTGTTAATAAATTTGATGGCTTTGTCATTATAAATGATTTCCCATATATTTTTTATCTTTGCAATTTTGTAATACAATACCAATGGGTTCAAATGGTAAAATCAGCCATTTTGAAATCCAAAATTATGCAGGTTATATTTATCCTATCCCAAAAATGACCTCATATTTGAATTCCCCATTAAGAAACACATCATTTAGACACCTTGCATGTTAGGATTTCCTTCAGATTCATGTTGGTATCCATGTATGGCCAAGGGGTGAAAAATGGTAAAATCGGCCATTTTGAAATCCAAAATGATGTAGGTTAGAGTTATCCTATCCCAAAAATGAACTCATATTTGAATTCCCCATTAAGAAACACATCATTTAGACACCTTGCATGTTAGGATTTCCTTCAGATTCATGTTGGCATCCATGTATGGCCAAGGGGTGAAAAATGATCAAATCGGCCATTTTGAAATCCAAAACAATGTAGGTAGGAGTTATCCGATTAGAAAAATAATCCCATATTTGAATTCCCCACAAAAAAACACATATTTTAGACACCCCACTCGATTGATTTTCCAAAAAAAATAAAGTATGGCCCGCCCTATTACAGGGGGCACAGGTCTTCTCTAAACTTGACTTACGTAATGCATACAATTTGGTCAGGATTAGGGAGGGGACGAGTGGAAAACTGCGTTTAACACACCCAACGGGCATTATTTAGTATTTAGTCATGCCCTTTGGTTTAGCTAATGCTCCGGCAGTTTTCCAAGCCCTGGTTAACGACGTGCTGCAGGATTTAATTGGGGTGTCAGTGTTTGTGTACTTAGATGACATCCTAATTTTTTCTTGCGATATGGTGCAGCACCAAATGCATGTTCATGAGGTGCTACAGCGTCTCCTCAAGCATCAGCTATTTGTTAAGGCAGAGAAGTGTGTGTTTCACACTGACATCGTTTCCTTCCTGGGGTTTGTGTTGCTGAAGGGTGATCTTCGCATGGATCCAGCCAAGGTGAGTGCAGTCTTGGACTGGCCACGGCCTTCGTCGCTCAAGGAATTACAACGTTTTTTGGGCTTTGCACATTTTTACAGCCGTTTTATTCGCAATTTCAGTGCCTTAGTCAATCCTCTGACAGCTCTCACTAAGGCCTCTCTCCCTGGCTTTGAATGGTCACCTCAGGCAGAGTCAGCCTTCTGCGACCTTAAACGTCGGTTTACCTCCGCACCTGTACTGATCCGCCACGATTCAGAGGCTCCGTTTATAGTGGAGGTGGATGTCGCTGACATCGCAGTGGGGGGGGGGGTGATCTCTCAGAGATGTTTTACACGCCGGCTGTTTCCGGCCGAGTGTAACTACGACGTGGGTAATCGGGAGTTGTTGGCAATCAAATTGGCACTGGGGGAATGGAGACATTGGTCTGAGGGTGCGGCACACCCTTTCATTGTTTGGACTGATCATAAGAACTTGGCTTACATCCAGGGGGCTAAATGCCTTAACGCTCGCCAGGCCAGGTGGGCGTTATTCTTCACTCGATTTCGATTTTCCATATCTTACCGGCCTGGTTCCAAGAACGTCAAGCCTGGCGCTCTGTCTCGTCAGTTTGATTCTCTGGACCGGGAGGAGAAGCCCAACCCTATTATTCCACAGGCCCTTATTTTGGCTCCTGTGTCATGGGGCATGGGGCATAGATAGGGTGGTGTACATGTGGCGGTGCTCACTCTAAAGCTGGTGTCTTTAACATCATGTCACCTACGTGATGCAAAAATGTAGACCCCAGGGTATCTTCCTGTCCTCAATGTCCCTGTGTGCGAAAACAAAAAATGAATACAAAGAAAAACAATCACCATAGGCTGGGTGACTATATACAAATATACAAGGGATTACGGTTAGACAGAAATGTGCAATAAACAACGAACACCAAAAGATACTGTGAGAGTTACACCAAAAACACATTACCAGAGCCTTCACCAGCTCGACACAAGCTCAGAGCTTTCACCAGCTCTACAAAAGACCAGAGCCTTCACCAGCTCTACAAAAGACCAGAGCCTTCACCAGCTCTACAAAAGACCAGAGCCTTTACCAGCTCTACAAAGTATACCCGCTCTCCCACAAAGACACAGAATAGTTACCACAACCAAATGAACCAGGGAGCTCCCTAACACTGCACACAATGGGGTATATGAAGGGGTGTGGAGCTTGATGGCTGACGAGCCTCAGCTGCTGCTGCACTGGGGTGAGTTGCTGATTGACCAGCTGCTGCTGCAACTGGGACTGGGAGACACCTGATAATGGGGATATGTAGACAAGACAAGACAACAACAAACAAAACATGCCTATATACATAACACATAATATACATAATTCCCTATACAATACAATGTAATATACAAGGTTACATACAAGGGAAATTAATGATACAAGGACAGAGTCCGTAACAGGTGGTAAGATCAGCTCTGGCACGGCAGCCCGATCCCGGTGGGGATCCTCCAGGGGGGATGTATGTGCCCGAGGCTGCACGCTTGCGACTGCTGCAGTGGGCACATACCTCTTCACTCACCGGCCACCCTGGGGCCGCCAGGACCCTGGAGTTTATCCGTAGGAGGTTCTGGTGGCCTACAGAGGAGGGGGATATGCGTTCCTTTGTGGCGGCCTGTCCGGTGTGCGCGTGTAGTAAGACCTCTCGCCATGCACCGGCGGGTCTCCTCCGGCCGCTTCCTATTCCTAAACGTCCCTGCTCGCACATATCCCTGGATTTTATTTCTGGCCTTCCCCCGTCAGATGGGTTCACTACCATTTTGGTGGTAGTGGACCGCTTCTCCAAGGCGGCCCACTTCATTCCCCTTCCCAAACTTCCCTCGGCTCGAGAGACTGCTGACCTGGTGGTGCAGCACGTCTTTCGGATCCACGGTTTGCCAGTGGATATTGTGTCTGACCGGGGACCTCAGTTCGCCTCCAGGTCTGGGTTCCATCCGCAGTCGAACAGGCATACAGAGCGCGTCAACCAGGATCTGGAGGGTGTCCTGAGATGTTACGTTGCCGGGTGTCCGGCGACGTGGAGTAGGAGGTTGGCCTGGGCTGAGTATGCGCATAATACCCTCCTCTCCTCCTCTACTGGTATGTCTCCCTTTCAGTGTTTCCCGAACAGGAGCAGGAGGCTGAGGTACCATCGGTCCAGGCCCACGTGGTTCGCTGCCGCAGGACGTGGAACCGGGTTCGGACGGCACTGCGGAAGGCCTCGGTTAAGGCTCAGCACCAGGCTAACCGCAAGCGGCGTCCGGCTCCGGTTTTCCGTCCTGGGCAGCGGGTTTGGCTTTCCACCCGTGATCTCCCTCTCTGGGTGGAATCCAGGAAGCTAGCTCCCCGCTTCATAGGACCCTTTAGAGTGGTTCGTCGGGTGAACCCTGTGGCTTACAGGCTGCGGCTCCCGGCCTCTATGAGGGTTCATCCGACGTTTCATGTGTCCCTGTTGAAGCCATTCCTCTCATTGCCCTTGTCCCCGCCACTTCCTGCGGTTCCGCCGCCCTGCATCCTTGATGGTCAAACTGTCTACACGGTGCGGAGGATCATGGGTTGTAGGCGGAGGGGTAGGGGGTTCCAGTTCTTGGTGGATTGGGAGGGGTACGGGGTAGAATAGCGTTCCTGGGTGCCTCAAAGGGATATCTTAGATCGCAGCCTTATCGACGATTATCCTCGGCTGCATCCCGAGGCACCCAGATGAACGCCAGGTGCCGTTCGTCGGGGGGAGGTACTGTAACGTCTGGGCTTTCCTTCCCTATTCAGGAGTGGAAGCTCTGCTGCCATCCTGGAATTCTCACTCTGTCTCTGTAATTATCCCTGATTGTTGTCACCTGCCTGTGTTTTGTGTCACTGGTTCTGATTGGGTCTGCGGGCTGTGTTGAGGCCTTTATAGTAATCCCTCGCCTCTCTCTTTTTGTCGGTTCTTCAGCAGTGTTACTGGGAACAGCCGTCCACGGGCAGAAGTCAGATATCTCGCTCGGTGTTATTATTTAAAGTTCTTTTGCTTAAGGTCGAGAAGTCGGATCTCGCACCGAAGTCGGATCTCTCATTCGAGAAGAGCAACACCATCTCCGTCTCCTTCTTCCGTGCTACACAAGAACTCAACATTTCTTACCTGGATTCCTAACACCCCTCCTGCTGACTTGTTGTACACAATCTGTAAATCGCTTTGGATAAAAGTGTCAGCTAAATGAATAAAAATGTAAATGTAGTAGTAGTAGTAGTAGTAGTAGTAGTAGTAGTAGTAGTAGTAGTAGTAGTAGTAGTAGTAGTAGTAGTAGTAGTAGTAGTAATAGCAGTAGTAGTATAAGTAGTAGTAGTATACAAATAGTAGTAGTATAATGTATTATTACGTTGCAGAGTTTGACTCCAGTCAGTGGATTATGTAATGTAAATGATTACAATTTTAAGTAGGTAATCAGAATTCTGTTACATTTTGAGAGCAACCTTCCTAAACCCTGATCATAGCCAAGGACGCTGGAAGGGGGGGGTGCGGCAGGGGCTGCAGCACCCCCTGCTGGATGGGAGTGTAACTCCAACTGCAAGGTTGTTTTGGATTTTATTCCAAATTTGTAACCGAGGCTACTCATGTCACAGAGCGAAGCGGCACTGCAGATTTACCCTACTCTTGGAATTCATTCAGATCGTCATAGGGGCGCTGTCTCGATAATGCAGTGTTATTAACAGCGTGTAGCCGACGCATGAACCGGTTGGGATTGGAATAGACGCGGCCTGGAAGCGTCAACGCGGAACTGGAAATCCGTTGGTAAAAAAATAGACACAGCGGCTGTGCCCTGCCGGGGATAGGTTTGGGACGCTGAATTCGCAGTAAAGGAATATATGAACAAGCCAGCAGAACTATCCGAGCCCCCGGGAGGGTGGTCGTCTGGTCGAAGACCTTTTGCATGTCGGCGATCATGTATGCGGGGAACGAATTGCAGAGGGAGGGCGCAACAGCCAGGTGGGGGTAAGCTGGGCTGTGATCAGAACGGTTACATTGTTTGTCTCGCACGCTCAGAGCGCGGAGTTGGGCAGCGGTTTTGATTGAAAAGTTTGATTGAAAAGTTTATTAACAGATTGCAGAATGGGTACAGTACAGTACAGCTCAATACATACAATTGTTAAGGGGATGCAGACCAGGGTCCCCCATTTTCAATTCATCATAGTATCCTCTAGTGAACGAGAGTGTTGGTTATGACGTGACAGACAGTGGAGCTATTTGCAGATAGCGAGCATTTTGACGTGTTGCGTGGTGGCGATGTCTCGCAGACAATACAACTACAAGTATAATTATATAATATATATATTTTATAAAAAAATTAAAAAAGTATATTAAAAAAATATATAATAATAATCAAAAACTATCGATATCTCAGCACCCCCACTTCCCGCGGACTTCCCGCGTCCCTGATCATAGCTCTATAACATGTCAGCACAGAGACCACTATTCAGATAAGGTGCCCCTTACAATAAATTAGCTTTTTGTTTTTTTTGGTTACTTTGATGATGGTAGCGATCTTTTTGTTTTGAATAAATATCATGGTTTAAATTGGATTATACCATAGTATTATTTATTACAAAAGTAGTAGGCTACCATGGTGATAACTAACGTTTACCATGGCAGTAAACTACCAAGGTACCTTTTCGTGAGGAGCAATTTCAGCATACCGAGCTTTCAACTTGTTCTGTTTGTCAACAGTATAAACGTTTAATCTGAGCACCAGAGCCGTGACGCATTCCGACACTACGCATATCCTCTCTCTGTTTCTCATCCAGTCGATTAAAGGGCTATAAGGCTCTCTCTTAAGGCTCCAATAACCGATTTTGATAATCACCGCATCACTCCCCTTCCCCGTCCTCCTCATTCTGTCTCAAAGTTTACCACTGAGCCCAAGCTCTCAGCTTTTATAAACCACAAACCCCCCTCTCATTTTAAATCTGATAAGAGATCCCGGCACCATTGTGAGGCGATTTTCCCCTCGGAAGTCCGACCATGATCCTGCATTTCCCTGAGTCCCTCTCTCTCGCTCTCCTCTTCCCGAACTGGCGTGGATTGTCTGGAATAAACTCCAATCCTCCTTAAAAAAAAGGGAAAGCAGGGAAGGGGGGGTTGGGTTGGGGGGAAAAGAAAGGGAGGGAAAGCCAAGAGGATCAGGGGGACGTGACCGCCAGAGGAGAGGATCCGTTTGACTAAAGGGGGAAAGTGAAGTTAGTAACTTAGCAGACTCCCTCCCAGCTTCATCGCTCCACCTCCTCCACCCTCCCTCCCTCTACTCTTTCATCCATTCTGGTATCCATTCTCCTGATATTCACCCTTCTAATTACCACCCTCATAGCTCCCTCTATCTCACCTTTCATCTCACCCATGTCTCCTCTTAGCATGGCCTCTGCTCTCTGTCTCCTCTCTCTCTCACCTCTCTCTCTCTCTCTCTCTCTCTCTCTCTCTCTCTCTCTCTCTCTCTCTCTCTCTCTCTCTCTCTCTCTATATATATATATATATATATATATATATATATATATATATATACATATATCTGCTCTATCTGCCTCCTCTCTCTCTGTCTCATCCATCTCTTCTCTACTCATGATCAGAAGATCACCAGTTCGAGCCCCGGTCAAGGCTGCTGTCGGAAAGTGGTGTTGTTGTCCAGCATGGGGCACTCTGTCCTCTGGACTTGTCAGTAACAATGCTGTTACGGTGATAGGGACACCCAGGGCCGCCTGGGAGAAATGCGAGGCCCTGTGCAAGATTTAACGCGAGCCCCCCCCCCCCCAACATATTCTTAAATAATAGCGCTGCCCGAGGCGGGGCATGATACAGTCAACATATAGCAAAAGAGAGAGCGAGAGAGAGCTCCCGTTCTACAGTCAATATACAGTGTACAGAGAGAGAGAGAGAGAGAGACACACACATTGGAAAGAAATTGAAATGCTATTTGGCCCTAAACAGAGAGCACACAGTGGCAGAATACCTGAGCACTGTGACTGAAGATCCTTGACTATACAGACTCAGCGAGCACAGCCTAGCCATCGAGAAAGGCCGCCATAGGCAGACTGTGTGTGTTAGAAAGAGAGAGAGAGAGAGAGAGAGCATGTGTGTTAGAGAGAGAGCATGTATGAGAGAGAGAGAGAGAGAGAGAGAGAGAGAGAGAGAGAGAGAGAGAGAGAGAGAGAGAGAGAGAGAGAGAGAGAGAGAGAGAGCATGTGTGTGTGTTAGAGAGAGAGCATGTATGAGAGATCAAAAAGGACGAAGATCAACACTTAAATCCAAAGAGAAGAGGGTCTATAGAGAAACCAAAGCAGCAAGGAGCCAATGGCCGACATCAGCTAAATAGGCTAGCCAGGTACTGTGACACACACAGCTTTGGCCAACGGCCCAACGCTACCCAAGCTACACAAACGACCAAGACATTCACACACAGCACATGTCGTATCTCCAAATGTTGTGAAGTAGCATATGTTTTGCCTGGAAAAAAACATCGTTATTAACAAAACATTCGGGAGGGGAAGGAAGGAAGAGTGGGGTAATGTCATGACATTTTCATTAATCTTACCTGCACCAAGGAACGCAGGGCGAAAGGCCGTAACACAGGTCTCCACGTTGACGAAAGGCCTCTCGCTGTCGGGACAAAATAAGCTGCTGCCAGAGCCTTGTCATGGTGCAGGCCCGACTACATCTTCTGTCAAAGATGATGTCGTAGTCAGAGTGCCAGAACCCCCTGCTATTCTCACAGCTAATGTCAATGGTCGTAGCACAAGCTAACAGCTAACTCAAGGCTAACTGATAGCATCAAACGAACGTTCCCAGCCGAGCGCAGCCGGCAGTTAACGTCGAAGCTAAACAGCTAACTGGCTAACAGTTAGCTCAATCAGGCACCTGGCTGTATGTAGCCACATAGCTTGCTTCTGCGTTAGCTAATGGTTAGCACAAGCTAACAGCTAATTAGCTAACAGCTGATTGAGCTAACTGTTAGCCAGTTAGCTGTTTAGCTTCGACGTTAACTGCCGGCTGCGCTCGGCTGGGAACGTTCGTTTGATGCTATCAGTTAGCCTTGAGTTAGCTGTTAGCTTGTGCTAACCATTAGCTAACGCAGAAGCAAGCTATGCGGCTACATACAGCCAGGTGCTGACACCAGGCACACACCGTTAGCTACTAGTAGTACTATTAGCTAGTCGACCAGTTTGGCTCCAGAAAGAGAGAGAGAGAGATAGGTCCACGGCGGGAATATAATAATAGCTTGACTCACCATAACGCAGTATCAATGCCAATGGTAAAGTTGGAAGGAGACTTTCTTGGCCCACGGTGTAATTTCTTCTGATCCATGCTGCTTTTGAAAAGACATCCACTGGCTCCTCTGAATAGCGCTGAATTATCTACCTCGTGTGTCTTCTTCTTCTTCTATTTGGTGTATCACGGCGGACGGGAGAAGAGCCCGGGCCGGAAACACTATCCTAAAATCTGTAGAGCAGCAAAGCACAGAAACCGGAAAACTGCAGTCTGCAGAGCCGCAGAGGCAGGAACAAGTCAGACACATTCTACAAACGTGTCTAATGTGAAATATATAAGCATATAAGCAAAACTAGATTTTAGGTCTGTGATGAAAAAGGGCCTCGCGGGAAGGGGGGCCTCGCAAAAAAATAAAAATAAAAAAACAAATATATAAAAAAAATATATATATTTTTTTTTTTATTTTTTTTTATTTTTTATTTTGCGAGGCCCCCCTTCCCGCGAGGCCCTGTGCGACCGCACTGCTCGCACACCCCCTGAGGCGGCCCTGGGGACACCGTACAGCTGCGAGTGCCGTCCTTCAGATGAGACGATAAACCGAGGTCCTGACTGAATTCGGTCATTAAAGAACCCAGGACGCCTTCCTGGCCAAATTCCCAATCAGGTCTCTGACATCAAGGCCACCTAATCATACCTTCCCTTAATTGACTGATATCTAAACCCTGTCTCCTGAGCCGTTCAGCCATTGTGTAGTGTGCCGGGTGCCAGTCAATGGTAGCCATTGAGCATGCGTAGCCCAAGGTTGGGTGCTACCAGTGGTGGTGAAGGAGGTAATTTCCCTAACCCTACGCTGTGAAGTGCTTTGAGTCTGAGAAAAGCGCTATATAAATGTCATGAATTATTATTATTATTATTATTATTATTATTATTATTATTATTATTATTATTATTATTATTATTATTATTATTATTATTATTATTATTATTATTATTATTATTATTATTATTTGTCTCATTTGTCTCTGTCTCCCCTATATCTGTCTCTGTCTCTTCTCTCTGTCTGTCTCCCTTATCTGTCTCCTCTCTGTCTTTCTTCCCCCTTTTTACTGTATAAGAAAGAATAGAAAACGCATTGCAATGACAACAGATAGTGGACAGACTATGTATATGATGGGATTCAAGTTCGCGTTTTTGTTGATCATAGGCATGCTGTCAGAGTATGATATCTTAATCAAACATTCTAGAACATTTGTCGTCACAGATCATGTCCTAATAGAACATAGGCTATGGCATGGATCGTGATATTGTGTGGACTGTTATTATTACTGTACCGGTACCACCCATTGTGACAACAGCCTTGTGAGTCCCGCACACAAACATGATGGAATTCAAGTTCATGTATTGAAAGGCAGGCTACATCATACATGCAGTGAGATTCATTGTTCTTGTATATGCTCTCGTATTATTGTTTATATAGGCTACCCAATACTGACATCAAAATAGATTGTAGTATGCCTCTAGAAATCATATGCAGCAGGTAGAAAATTGACGGGAGATCCATCGCGATTTGGAATAAAATTGGGGAGAACTTTAATCCCTGGGTATTAATCAAACAACACGGGAAAAGGCAGTCATATTCCAGCGCGGTATTTATTAGTGTTTGCGCTGCCCAGGCAGCAATGGTTAATAGATATCATATCCGACATCACCGTAAGTGTACACGTCTGTCAGCCTGTCTCATGACACGCTTCCCTCGGCTTAGTCCATTTTTCCACATTTCATGGGTGTATTCCATTACCGTATATGGTTAATCGGGGCGTTTCTGGTATGCAAATACGTGAAAGTGTGCACGAGCCTCGGCGCAGAGCCAAGGTGGGATTCATCAAGGCTTGTTCAAGATGGATTTCGGTTTGCCTCGACTAGTAGACGAGAGTAGCCGAGTGAAGCCGGGGGAGGAGTTAAAAGGGCGGACACTGCCGATTTCACGAGAGCCTCTCGCCTAGTCTCGGCATGGCAGATACGCTTTCACGTCACCACACACACATTACACACCTGTCCAGCTCATTATAATGCGATGGCCGTTTGCAAAATTAGATCAGATTCAAATGTACAGCACACACCATATACTGCTATAGTGGAATATACTATTCATATACCATAATGTATACCATCTTGTTGCGCGCTCCTGGCCGCACGCACACACAACACACTGCTGAATAATTCTGTTTTGCATCAATATATATATATGTATACTGTGTATATTGAGGCAAAACAGAATTATATATACAGTATTGAGGCAAAACAGACGACGCATGTGTGTATGTGTGTGTGTGTGTGTGTGTGTGTGTGTGTGTGTGTCTGACAGCTTGAAGTTTATCATGATGATATGATAAGTTGATAACGCATAACATAATAAAGTTTTCAATCAATCAAACGTCTCATAACTCCCTGGCTGTCACATGGCTGGTGACTGACAACTTTTCTGAGCCAATAGGCGCTTTGCGCGACCGTAGCAAGTCGCTTCCCAGCCGGGAGCAGCCGGCTGAGAGGTACTGTGGAGCCTCGCTCTGAAGGCTGCGCGCGGCTCACTCCCGCGGGAGTTCCGCGCCTCGCCTCGTCAGATTTTCAGAGCAAATCGGACAACATTCTAACCGTCATGCAACGCGCTTGGCGAGGCCGTAGTAAAACCTGCGCAGATCTGCGTCCGCCTATCCCATCTTGAACAAGCATGACAGGTGTGCGTAGAGCCTGCGTACGCACGTGTGATGAATCCCGACTTCCCTGTGCGTACACTGGTTCTACATTCCGTGCTTACGTGTGGAAATAGAACATGTTCTACGCACACATTGATGAATGAGGGCCCTGGTGTTTGTGGGCAGATATTCAGGACTAGCTGGCAGTCTATCTCTGTCTCCTCTCTGTCTCCTCTCTGTCAGTCTCCCCTCTCTCTCTCTCACTCTCTCTCTCTCTCTCTCTCTCTCTCTCTCTCTCTCTCTCTCTCTCTCTCTCTCTCTCTCTCTCTCTCTCTCTCTGCCCCCTCTCTCTCTGTCTCTCTCTTTCCATCCATTTGTGTCCATTCTCATAACATCCACCCCCCCAGGTTTCCCCCATACTCCTTCCCTTCCTCCACCTCACCCCCCCCCTGTACACCCTCCACCCTCCCCCCTCTCTCTCTCTCCAGACATCCATCCTTTCAGTCTCCCCTTCATACTCCCTCCCCCCAACTTGCCCTCCTCCGTCTCTGTACGCCCTCTGTTATTTCTCTCTATCTTCATCTACTCTTGACCTCTCACCCATGCCTGCCTGTACTCTCAACAGGGCCGCCTCAGGGGGTGTGCGAGCAGTGCAGGGCCTCGCGGGAAGGGGGGCCTCGCACATTTTTTTTTTTTTTTTTTTGCGAGGCCCCCTTCCCGCGAGGCCCTTTTTTATCACAGACCTAAAATCTAGTTTTGCTTATATGCTTATATATTCACATTAGACACGTTTGTAGAATGTGTCTGACTTGTTCCTGGGTCTGCGGCTCTGCAGCAGACATACTCACTATTGGAGCTCTGGGGCTCTGCAGCAGACATACTATTGGTTTCAACGAAGGGAGTGGTTACATCATGTGTACGCCGGCGTGCGTCAGCTGCGTTTGACTATTTCGCGCGTGCAGCTTTGGAGGTTATGCTTAGTTATGCCAGCCAAGACGAAGAGGTCGGTCATTATCAGTCGGTCGGTCACCAAGGAACGTTGACGAAAGGCCTCTCGCTGGCGGGACAAAAAGAAGCTATGGCCGGAGCCTTGTCATGGTGCAGTCGGGATATAGCCATGATGATGTCGGCTAGTAGCTAGCTTAGCTAAAGGCTAATTAGCGTTAGCTAACCTAGAGACAGCGCATGCAGCCAAGATGAAGAGGATGGTCGTTTGGCAGATGAACTTCGTCAACTCCACGCGGTTGTCTCCATCCTCTTGGACGTTTGGTGAGTTTTTAACCTATTAACCTACCGCGTTTAAATCTTGCACAGGGCCTCGCATTTCTCCCAGGCGGCCCTGCCTCTCAACATCTATCCTCACTCACTCCATCCATCCATCCATTGATTGATTGATTGATTGAAAACTTTATTAACAGATTGCAGAATGGGTACAATACAGTACGGCTCAATACAAAACAACTGCTAAGAGGATGCAAACCAGTAAAATACCATCCATCCCTCCATCCATCCATCCATGGTTACTTGGAAAAGTGCTAACATTGTTAACTAGTAGACATTTAATGGAAACTAAAAGACATAGCCTAGTGTAGAAACTATTTCCCCCAATATGACAAGTACCTGAAGAAGAAGAAGAAGAAGAAGAAGAAGAAGAAGAAGAAGAAGAAGAAGAAGAAGAAGAAGAAGAAGAAGAAGAAGAAGAAGAAGAAGAAGAAGAAGAAGAAGAAGAAGAAGAAGAAGAAGAAGAAGAAGAAGAAGAAGAAGAAGAAGAAGAAGAAGAAGAAGAAGAAGAAAAAGAAATAATAATAATAATAATAATAATAATAATAATAATAATAATAATAATAATAATAATAATAATAATAATAATAATAATAATAATAATAATAATAATAATAATAATAATAATAATAATAATAATAATAATAATAATAATATTGCAACAGCGACTCCTACGGGTCGGTTGGGACGCCTGTACAGCAGGGAGGGGATCTGGGGAAGATAGCATGAACCTCTGCATGAGCCACGCTCTCCCAGTGAAACTCCTCATGTATCGGAGGAGGAATTGTCAACTCTGTGCAGAAGATCTGTCTGTGTTTATCTCATTCCCTTTGGATGTTGGACCTTAAATCGAAAACAGGCAGATACAGAAAACGTTTTTTCCCAAAGGTTTCTGCCGAGGAACAATAGCAGACTCAATTTCTAACTGTAAATGTATCCCATTTCATTTCTTCCTGCAATTCCATCCCTGGCCACCAGGTAGCGCTGTAGCAGGAGCATGCTGCCATGGCGTCTGGAGCGGGAGGTTTGGTTGCCAGGAACAACTGGGGCTGATCCATTTGTTTGTTATCTCTATCTGGGATTTAGAGAGATACAAAGCTGATAAGGCAATAAAAGCATTTGGGGGGGGGGGTAATGGGTTTTGACTCGTCCTCTCTCTCCCCTTCCCTCTCTATGCTCTAAATATGTTTGTTATTCTTTCTTTTTTTATCTGAGAAGGGATGGAGGGACGGGGGGGCTGTTTAGGAGGAGGGAAGAAACTTTAGGAAAGAGAAGTTGAAAGATAAGATAAAGATAAGATATTCCCTTATCTTATCTGATATTTGTACTGAAGGTGTCCTGATATGGATGGTTTTAAATTGACAACGATAATATTTTATTTTATTTTATTTTATTTGACATTTAAAAAAATTCAAGATAAAAAAAACATCAAGGATGAAAGTCAAGACATATTTCCATTGTGGTCCTTGGTCTCAGACAGATAAGCAATACAAAACATGACCACAAATAACAATATGCCAAACTACATAGTCAATTTTAAGTGCAGTACAAACGTAGCCACAGACAACAATAATTATCAGACAACATTTTCATACATTTTAAAATCTAGTTTTTAACATTGTCGAGTAGCCATTATAAAAAGGACCCACATTTATTTCCTGTTGAAATGTTTTAATTAGTTGACAGGAAAAACGTTTGGGTCCAAACTGTTCCCTAGCAACAGAATTCCAGTGAAGCCATGTCTCAAAAGGAAGGGGGCACAGCTGGTCACTGGCTGTCTGGAGCCTGCCATGTCGGCTCAAACAAGGGACTAAACACGTTTCGCAATTATGCCACATTAATGTGGAACGCCCTACCCAAAGCTGTAAAGCAATGTGAATCCCTACCCACATTCAAAACCGCTCTTAAAGAGCACCTACGGGAGGCTGCAATTCTAAACTGGCCACCGTAAATGTCCAAACCCCCCCACCCCCACCCCCTCCTAATCAATGGAGGTTTCTCTATGACAACACGTGAAACACAAATTCACTCATAATTCTGAGGAAAACGAACAGAGCAGCACAATTTATTTTCCCACAGTCAATTTCCTACCATTTAATGTTGTTACGGTAACGCATCTTTTTTTCCTACGCCGTGCAGGACCGCAACCACAGGGTCACTCACTCACTCACTCACTCACTCACTCACTCACTCACTCACTCACTCACTCACTCACTCACTCACTCACTCACTCACTCACTCACTCACTCACTCACTCACTCACTCACGCACGCACGCACGCACGCACTCACTCACTCACTCACTCACTCACTCACTCACTCACTCACTCACTCACTCACTCACTCACTCACTCACGCACGCACGCACGCACTCACTCACTCACTCACGCACGCACGCACGCACTCACTCACTCACTCACTCACTCACTCACTCACGCACGCACGCACGCACGCACGCACGCACTCACTCACTCACTCACTCACTCACTCACTCACTCACTCACTCACTCACTCACTCACTCACTCACTCACTCACTCGCTCGCTCGCTCGCTCACTCACTCACTCACTCACTCACTCACTCACTCACTCACTCATGCACTCACTCACTCACTCACTCACGCACTCACTCACTCACTCACTCACAGGGGGGGGGGGGGGGGGGGGGCGTTTTGTCGGACACGTGCGCACTAATAGACAGTCTCCTCCCCACCGCATGTATATATTCTCTCCCCGCCGTATGTATATTTCTCTCCCACCCACCCACCCCCTCCAAATGTACAGTCTCCTCCCACCGTATGTATATATTCTCTCCCCACCGTATGTATATTTCTCTCCCACCCACCCACCCCCTCCTAAGGTACAGTCCCCTCCCCATCATATGTATATACTCTGTCAGGATCTATGGGTAACAGTACTGTATATTTGAATATTGTATATGTCACAAATGTAACAGTACTAAATACCTGTATGTCATGTATGTCCCTATGCCATACATTTCATGTATGTTGTGTATGTCATAAATGTCACTATGAATTGAAAATGGGGGACCCTGATGTAAACAAGACAAACGTCTTTCTCTGGTCTGCATCCCCTTAACAATTGTGTGTATTGAGCCGTACTGTATTGTACCCATTCTGCAATCTGTTAAATAAAGTTTTCATTAATTCATTAATTCATTCGTTCATTCATTCATTCATTCATTCATTCATTCATTCATTCATTCATTCATTCATTCATTCATTCATTCATTCATTCATTCATTCATTCATTCATTCATTCATTCATTGTTTAGTGTAGACTGGGTCCCAACTTTACAGCATTAGACCAGAGAAATAAAGTACCACAAAGAACCACAAAATACCCTAAAAATACCCCAAAGTGCAACAAAATACCCCAAAGTACCACTGTATGTAGCAATCAGCAATCAGCAACACAGAAAACATGCACCCAGAGGCTGCTTCCATCGTGGTCGGGGACTTCAATCAGCAGCTGAAGAGATTTGGCACGGGCTCCAGATCCTATGGGCATTCTACAGAAACACAACCGAGAGCATCTTGACCAGATGCATCACTGTCTGGTATGGAAACTGCTCTGCCCTCAACCGCAAAGTGCTACAGAGGGTCATGCGGACAGCTCAGGACATCAGCTTCCCTCCATCCAGGATATATACAACAGACGTTGTCAGCAAAGCCTGCAGGATTATCAAAGACCCCGACCACCACAACCACAAACAGTTTCAGCTGATGCCATCTGAGGCTATCTGTCTCGCAGTGTTAATTTTGTCATCTAAAATGATGACGAAAGATGTTCGTCAACGAAGGTTTTTTCATGACGACAACGAGACGTGACGTCACGTTATTGCAAACCATGTCACGCTAACGTGACTAAATAGTTAATTAAATATCATTGACCACAACTGAAGACACAAAAAATTTTATTTACAAAAACCAGGAAGAAATTTATCTTCATGCATGTTGATATTGTTGACTAAAACAAGACGAGACAAAATAATTATAACTTTTCAGCCATCGTCCCGAGTAGAGCAGTGTGACGGGGAGCTCTGTTATTAGCATTAGCTGAAGAGCTATTTGAAAAGCTAGTTTTAGCTTAACGTTACCTTGGCTAAAGTTGGGACTATTCATAATCCAGCTGCAGACCTGCAAGCAAAGTACAGCAAGTTGGCAAAGGAGTATTCCAAGGTAAATCACTTTTTCACCAGTAACGTTACATTCTTTCCACTACAGTAGCTCGCGTTAACTAGTGGCTAACCTAGGCTAGCTCACGCTATGTGGTCACTGATCGACCTCTCGCACACAATTAATGACATAATGCAGACAGCCATTCCGGTGACAATGTTTAGCTTTTAGTGCCAAATGATAAGAGTCTGAGGCGGAGTCTCAAAAGAGAATGTTGAATATTTATTTTGCATAAAAAATCACAAAACAGAGCCTCTGCTACTACAGTAGCTAACCTAAACTGAGCCTTCTGGTAGCAAGTGCAATAACGTATAACGTCCGTGCTGAACCAATGTGCCAACTTCTTTCCGTGGGTGAACTCATTGAGCTTAGTTGTTAATTAATGATACTAATACTAATCTATACAATCACCTGTTGTTGAATAAATACCATTACTTTCTAGTTATTACTAAAAAACAGTATATATAAAACAGTAGCTGTAAAAAAGAAAAGAAAAAAAGTTTTATAATTTATATAATATAAAACCAGACCTAGACCACCTCTAACTCTAACCCTTAACCAGACCTAGACCACCTCTAACTCTAACCCCTAAGTCAGGGTTGTGACTTAGAGGTGGTCTAGGTCCGGATAGGGGTTAAGAGTTGGTCTAGCCCTTTACATCCATCTATCTAAATAATAATAATAAATTATAATGAATGCTTAACTACCCCTAAGTTACCCTAACCAGACCTAGACCACCTCTAACTCTAACCACTAACAAGACCTCTTCCATGTAGCACTTTAACACTGACCTCAGAATGTGATTTTATATAATGTTTTTATCCAAGCAGATTGCAATCAGTGTGTACTACTACTACTAGTACTACTGTGTGTTCTGTTTACTTAGTTTACAGTATCCTGTTGTTATAGAATAAACCGCTGCCAGACACAGCAGAGAGAAAGAGGACAGACATGACAGAGAGGACAGACACAGCAGAGAGAGGGGACAGACACAGCAGAGAGAGGACAGACATGGCAGAGAAAAGCCAAGCGCCATTGGCGGTCAGTTTTTATGTTTAGCGACTGCCACTGAGAGGTCTGCCCGCCGTGTGGCGGGTAGTTCATATTGATACTCTTATTTTGAAAATCCTGTGCAGGTCTCATTTCCACCCCAAGCGCAGCTACAGTCATAATATCTTGGCTCCGGCAGTTAGAAATGTTCAGTTCATATGATACTCTTATTTTGAAAAAACCCGTGGCAACGAGTCATATCTGCCCAGTCCTGCAGCTGGATACTATGGGCTTCTGCTCGTATCAACACAGAGGCAGTCTGCTCTAGTCTAGAGCGGACCTACGTGAGCTAACGTTACTGTTTAAACAATGACCCTGTCAACTATTCACTTTTAGTTTAATACATGACGAGGCATTGTCCAATGGTATCTAGCTGGTAGCTGCTGATATCAACAAATGCTCCAGCAATAGTCGACTCGAGTGCATAATACCTCTGTTCGCTCGTTAGCCCACGTTAGCTACCTCACGTTAGCTCTATATGTCCCAGTAAACTAAATAGTTCACTGAGGCGTTGTCTTAACGTTATCTAGCGGGCTAGCAGTAGCTACAGATAGCTCCTGATATCAATGTCTTATAACATTGATTCAATGCGTATTCTAGCTGAGGGCATGCTGAATGTGATATGACGAAAGCACAGTAACGTTATACCAATAGGGTCCAGCTGCAGCGCAGGAGAATCCTTGCATGCTGAATGTAGAGTATAGGGACCAGCTGCCGCGCCGGAGAATCCTTGCTGGAGCTGGAGGCTACTCGAGTATACACACAGACAGTGGAGCTGTTTGCAGATAGCGAGCATTTTGACTTGTTGCGTGGTGGTGATGTCTCGCAGATAATACAACTACAAGTATGATTATTATAATATATATATATTTTATAAAAAAAAATATTTGGCTGGTAAGAAATATGCTTGGCGGGTAGATTCTTCCCATCTACCCACCACTGGCCGGTGAGTAAAAAAGTTTATTTCGCTCCCTGATTGGACCATGTCTACACCAACATATACTGTAGGAGCAACAATACATTGGACCATGTCTACACCAACATACTTCCTGTGTATCACTTGTGCCGCCGACTCAGATTCCCCTAGGTTAAAAAATAAATATGCAATTTAAATCAGAAAATGTTCCATGTTGACTATTTCTGACTTCTGACAAGTTTTTTTCCATTAACTAAAAATAGACAAAAATGTCATCCGTTTTCGTCGACTAAATCTAGACTAAAACAAAAAAGACAAAATTGAGACAAAAACTAACTAAGACTAAAATGCTCAGACATTTAGTTGACTAAAACTGACGAAAAATAAATGAAGATGACTAAATATGATGAAAACGAAAAAGGAGCACTTGACACATGACTAAGACTAAAACTAAAATGAAAATATCTGCCAAAATGAACACTGCTGTCTCCAGAAGAGACAATCAGACTCGTGAACATTAACTTAATTAATCAAATTTGTATCTGAAATACATAAAATCGTGGAAGTTACGTGGAATTTTAAAATGGCATAGAGAACATAATAACATAAACATATCCTTACATGTTGTACCCTAACACAACAGTTTCCAAAGTGTAGTCTGGGAATGTCATGGATTGCTGAAGGGGTTCAGGGGTTCCTCAGCAAAAAAAAGAAGAATAATTTCACTACTGCTTCATTCATTAGAAAGTTAGTGTAATGAGAGGATATGAAAATGAAGAAACTTATTCTGATCATAGGTTTCCCTTTCTCCGACGTTATCACCTACGGTGCAGACACTTGGATGGACTAAATCGTATCTAACAACAAAAACCACCTTAGATTACATCCCTAGGAAAACGTTTATCATTTTAGTTGTGATTTAGTCCAGAATTCACAAACCATTTATCCTGTAGGTGGCGAGAAACAAAGGATCAGAATAGTCATTCTTATACATTCTGTCAATGGGCAGAGTGAAACATATGATCAGAATAGTCATTCTTAAACATTCTGTTAATGGGCAGAGTGAAACATGATCAGAATATTCATCATTCTTATACATTCTGTCAATGGACAGAGTGAAACATATGACCAGAATATTCATTATTATACATTATGTCAATGGACAGAGTGAAACATATGGCTAGAATAGTAATTCCTATACATTCTGTCAATGGACAGAGTGAAACATTATGACCAGAATAGTCATTATTATACATTCTGTCAATGGGCAGAGTGAAACATATGATCAGAATAGTTATATTTCGTTATAGCTTTGCGCTCTGCTCTATTGGAACTGTCCCTTTAATCATATGCTATCATGAAAACGTTCAACCACATGCACGCTCCACACCTGCCTGGCCACGCCCACATCCGCTCACACATAAGCGGGGCCATGGCCATACTACCAGCTCCTTCCCTACTTTCACCACTGTGAAGTCCGTGTATAGCACCTCTTCAAGTTCAGTGCTTAGTTTGGTTATAGGAGCTGTGTTGGCATGGTCTTTTGTTTTTCCCTCTCTCACTAATTTACGGGGGAAAGAAAGGATAATGTCGTCACCACCGGAGAGTCGAGAGGATTATTCTGACCTCCACCGGCGCTTCACATTCGGGCTTCCTCTGGGCGTAGTGGGGCTTTCCTGCTCCACGTTTGTGGCAGGCAGGTGAGCCTCAGCGGCGCCCAGAGGGGAGTGCGCGCCGCTGAGCAGTTCCCCCGCCAGTGTTGCTCTCCGGCTGTGCAGCTGGATGCTATTGACGCAGGAGGCAGTCGGTTGGTCCGATGGCCTCTCTGGTGGGTGGTGTCTTGCAGTGCAGGCTCTCCGCCTCTGCTCGCTCACGACAATTGGCGGTGAGCGGCGAGGGCGGACGGTCTAAGCGGATGTGTCAGTTGTGCGGGGTCGGCTGCTCAGGCATACGGCCCCGCAGAACAGCCGGCTCCAGGCGAGGATTCCGCCGTTACCTCTCCATCACGTCCGAGATACAGTAACTGGCTGTTAGCCTGTAGCTAACCATTAGCCGGTAGCTAAACCATTGGCCTATGGCTGGCTGTTAGCCTGTAGCCTGGCCGTTAGCTTGTAGCTAGCCGTTAGCCGGTAACGTCCTATGGACAATTGGGATTGCATGGAGGGGATGGGGAGTTCTTGTTTGACGTCCCGTGAAGACAGAGGCTTTGTTTTCCTGGGAGCCCCGATTCCGAGTCTGGGTTCAAGTCCCACCTCTGAGGAGGGATGCCCACTGCCATCCGCACTGGACGTTGGCCCCCGCCTATAAAAAAGAAAGTGGGTTGTGCCTCCCGGCGCGAGGGATGCAAGCTTGCATGTTTTTTATCCCCGAGCTTAGGGTGGCAGCGGCCCGCATAAACGGGGCTTCGTTGCCGACGCCACTGTATCTCTGGCAACGCAGTCCTGTGAGGGAGGCGGGCGTTGTCTGCCTTTTTTTTTTGGGCTAAATAAGAGGCAGTTGGCTATCTGGAGGGACCAGGCCTGCATCGCTATTCCCCACCTTATGCAGCTTCAGTAGTAGCCGGTAGCTAACGGTGGGCCTGTAAGAGCTAGCCATTAGCTTGCTGCTGGCCGTTAGCCTGAATACAGTTGCTGGCCATTAGCCGGTAGCTAACGGTGGGCCGGTAAGAGCTAGCCGTTAGCTGGTAGCTGGCCGTTGGTCGGTAGCTAATGGTGGGCCTGTCAGGGCTAGCTGTTAGCTTGTTGCAAACCGTCAGCCTGGAGTTAGCCGTTAGCTTGTTGCTAACCGTTAGCGATAGCCGTGGGGAGGTAGCGGGCCCTAGACACTCTTATTCGGCATCATCTCTGTCAGAGGATGTCGTCAGCCTGCACCACGGCCGGCCGCAGGATGTGGGCGAAACGCCGGAGCAGGACTCCAGCCGTCGCCACTACTGGCCCCGCCAGCAAGTGGCCTCGTCAACGAGGTGGACTACAATTGTTGCAGCCAATCGTCCTGCACCCAGGGGTCAGGTAGGACACGTTACCACTTATGCCCCACTCCCCCCCCCCTCTCCCAAATGATTTTGGTTTATAACACAAAGGGTCCCTCCTAGGGGGGAATGTTTTTGTTTAACAAAACGTGTGTTTACTTCACTGTATTTTGGGGGATATACGACGTGTGCTATATAAACCCACAGCTACAAATGCTGGGGTCGCCTTCTTGCTTGGGAGTTTGTGCGGATTTCTCTGAAATATGCTTGGTTGCTGTTGTGTATAACTTGCAAGGCCTGTGTTCTAGCACTTAGCCAAGGGCTTATGTCCTTTCTCTCTACCTAAGCCAGTGTTCTTTCTTACGAGGTAAAAGTGAACTTGACGGCTTCATTGTATGATGAGGGTTGTGTGTGTTTCATGTAAATACGTTTTTAGGTAAAACGTAGCATTTGAGTCCGCAACTGGTGCGCTATTGTTAGCTTACAGAGTTGTACATATGTAGCATGTGAACCAAGGACTTTTTGAGTCCCTCTCTTCAGTCTGTAATTTTTTCTTTGCTTAAGCGTAAAGGTAAAAAAAAATTGCGGGTGGCAAGTTTTTCGCACATAAGCCAGAGCCGTGGATAAAACCTGTTTTTTACACAAACAAGGTTATCGGCTGAGGTTGGCGTGCATGATGTAAAGCTATTACTCTAAAGGTGTATGTGCTTTCATGTAGCGCGCTATGCAACTGGTGTCACGGCTCTGCTTTTTTATGGCGTCGTATCAGGGATTGATTGATTGAAAAGTTTATTAACAGATTGCAGAATGGGTACAGTACAGTACAGCTCAATACATACAATTGTTAAGGGGATGCAGACCAGAGAAAGACTTTCGTCTTGTTTACATCAGGGTCCCCCATTTTCAATTCATCATAACATATATGACATACAGATAGACAGTACTGCTACATCTATACATTTATGACATATCAGATTTGCAAATACAGTACTGTTTGTGATACAAAAAGTGTCCAGAAAAAGAGTGTATACATTTGACGTAGAAACTGTACATTGGAGGAGGTTGGGTGGGTGGGGTGGGGTTGGGTGGCTGGGTGGGTGGGGGCTGTACATTGGAGGTGGGGGGGGGGGTTGGTAGGGGGGGGGGGGGACACTGTACACTGTACATTGGAATACTGACAAAGCCATACTTGGTCATTTACTGTACAACTGGGTTAGGACATTTGTAGGGGCCAGTTTCGAATTGCAGTCTCCCGTAGGTGTTCTTTGAGAGTGTTTTTGAAAGTGGGTAGTGATTCACATTCCTTTGCAGTTTTGGGTAGGGCGTTCCACATTGAGGTGGCATAATTGCGAAACGTGTTTAGTCCCTTGTTTGAGCCGAATCTGGGTTTAACATGATTTGTGGAGCTCCCTCTGGTGTTGTGATCGTGGTATTCACTGACCTTTGGGAAGTATTTTGACATGTACATGGGTACCTTGGTCGCGTAGTGTATCTTGTAGACCAGGCCCATTGCAAGTTGCTGTACTCTGTCGTCTACTCTAAGCCATCCTAGGTTGTCAAAGTGGGCAGGGGTGAGGTGGGTTCTAGGAGTCAGGTCAAGCAGTAGTCTGACTAGCTTGTTTTGAGATGTTTGTAATTTGTTTTTTAGTGCCTTTGAGGTGCTTTGGTACCATGAGGTGCAAGCATAGTCGTAGTACCCTTGAATGAGTGCTCCTGCCAGAGTCTTCAGGGTATTCTTGTTTACCAGAGAGGAGATCCGGTTCGTTGGTTGACCTTTTTTATTACATTGGATGCCATTTTGTCACAGGAAAGATTAGCCTCTAGGATGGAACCCAGGTAGGTAATTTCATCTTTCCTTGTGACAATATTGTCACCCACTGTAACCGAGAAGCCGTTGGTCTTGCTGAGTTTGTTATTTGAACCGAAGAAAATGGACTCTGTTTTGCCCATGTGTAATGATAGTTTGTTGTCGGCGAGCCATATGCAGATTTTGCCTAGTTCCGAGCTGAGGGATTTTTCAACCTGTAACTTGTTCTTGTCAGAGACCAGCAGGGCTGAGTCGTCCGCAAACAGGAACAAGTTGCAGTCACAAGCTGATAACATGTAATTTGCATAAATTAGGAATAGTAGCGGTCCTAGTATGCTTCCTTGTGGAACACCACAGCTCACTGTGAGGGTGAGGCGGTTGAGGGGGTGGACAAATAAACCTCCCCCCCTGTATATAGTTATATCCTTTACGAAACTGATTGACCAAGAGGTTGTGCCTTTCTACCTATCAGTCTCCCTGACGAGCTCTCTCGTTGCAGGGGGGGGGGGGGGTTTCCCTGTCTCCCACACCGAATTAGGATAGTGGGACACGGGATTTCCCCGGCCATTGAAGACGTCACAGGCGCATTTTCACAGGCCGCTGTCATTGTAAAGGATAGATGATGCAATGCAATCGAGACTATTGGTCCTTCTGCTCTGCTCTCTAACAGTAGTGTATATTGGGCCGTTGTGTCTACTTAGTCCAATTTGTTACATGAATTGATGCGGTTTTTATTCCCAGGCTCGAGAGGCCATTGAAGACGTCACAAGCACGTTTTCTTATTGGCCAAGAGACGTGTCCGTGAGTTACAGGGTCTGTGCTACAGACCGCTGTCATTGTAAAGGATAGATGATGCGATGCAGTTAAGACTGTTGGTCCGTCTGCTCTGCTCTCTAACAGTAGTGTATATTAGGCTGTTTTGTCTACTTGGTCCAATCTGTTACATGAACCTTTTTCAATTGTTCCACTCACGTTGAGGTCTCTCTGGGAAAACCGCTGTCTTCCCCTCTTACATAAGGAGCAGAATTGACGCAGTTTTTATTCCCAGGCTCGTCGTATAAGAGCCTGTGTCTGTGTCTCTAGTACCGGCTTCCTGCTGCTCGTCCCAGACAGCAATGGGGAAACATTGTGGGGCTCTTTCTTGTTAGAAATTCGCCAACACTGTTCTCAGGTTCTTTACGAGCATACACGCTGTTTCATAAATCAGAGTTTGGTCTTACGAGACCGATCAGCGCTGGCCCAGGGTGTTCTTCAATGATTGAATCCGCTTTTTGGGACCGGCGCACCTTGGTTGCCCAACATCATAAAAACTGAGTTTTTTATGCGGTCGGCTGGGAAGGAGATTTTTGGCTCTACCGAGCACCAGTGCATTAGGTTAGACTCGAGGACTCGCGTACATCTCCGGGGGGAGATGACGGAGTAGATCAAACATTGGCAGGGGGCTGCTTCTGTCAACTCCTCTATGCATCCCTGTGTAGGTCCTGGTCGCGTCTATGCCAAATACAACGCAGTTCGGTTTCCGGGTTCCTCTGATTGGCCACTAAGCCCACGTGACCGCGCGCTAGCACGCCCCCCTTATCGCCCACTGCCGCGCTGTGAAGCGGAAGAGCCAGCGGGGCGACGCGAGGCGGTGGTTTCAGCAGCAACGGCCGTCTTCTTCCGAGGCGGCTCGTTCAACAACGCCAGACTCAAGAAACTGTGTTCCCTTTGGATGTGTTCTCATAAACAATGTTTGTTTACACTGCACACGACACTCGAGGCTGCATGGGTGTAATCTCTCCTCTAGCTATATCAAAGAGGTTGCGTTCAGGAATCGACGTTGTGATTTCCTATGGATCTTCCTCTCTAAAAGCCCCACGCAATACAACATGTCTTGAATGTTCAGGCAGGAATTGGAAAAATAAGCTACATCTGGAATGAATAAAGTGATTTATTTTTTTTAACTGTCAAGGGTACCAGCATCTTTTTCTCCAGTAGCGCGACTAATATCCATATCAGTTACATCATCCAAGGTATTGTTACTCAATGTTTGTGAGCGTGGTTTGGAGATATTCACAGTAATTGTTAATTCAGTAAAGTAGTCAGATCTACTCTTTATTGAAGGTACTGATATGATATGATTCTACGATTAATACTACAAATGTAATGGTCCTCAATGAGTATAACAATTACACAAAACATTAGCTTTATATCAGCCTTTCTGAAAGAAGAAATGGTTTCTTTATACATAGTCCTATATATATAATTTGAAATAAAAAAATACCATGTTCCTTAGTCCTGTATTATGATCAAACAATTACACAAAAATGCATCCTATATAGACACATATGCCAAAACATTCAGAAATACCCAAATGATACGAGTTTGTTTTTTTATGACATGCACAACTACAAGCTTTTAAGAACACTGACATAACCGCTGAATATCACTGAAATCCAAGTTAATGTATATCTTAGAAGTTCTTTGTTTCATCGTACAAACAGCCAAAGCTGTCATGTATGTTGTCATAAATGTTGATATGAATTGAAAATGGGGGACCCTGATGTAAACAAGACAAATGTCTTTCTCTGGTCTGCATCCCCTTAACAATTGTGTGTATTGCGAGCCGCCTCGGAGAGAAGACGGCCGCTGCTGCTGGAGCTGGCGCCTCCCGCTGGCTCTTCCGCTTCACAGCGCGGCAGTGGGCGATAAAGGGGGCGTGCTAGCGCGCGGTCATGTGGGCTTAGTGGCCAATCAGAGGAACCCGGAAACCGAACTGCGTTGTATTTGGCATAGACGCGTCCCGGTCCTCCAGGCCCAGGTCGGGCCTTGCCCTCGTTGACCTGTTGGCCTGGGTTAACCCTTTTTAAACCAGAAACGCCTTGAACTGCATTGTATAGCCTGTGTATACGCGCAGTTATGTTTCCGGGGTTTCTTAATGGGTTAAGGGAGCAACCATTTTCTGTTAATAAACATAGGGGGGTGGTTGTCTCCCCGGTGTGTTGGTAGCAGAGTCGACTCTCCGGTTGAGCCTGGGTCTGACCCCGGCTGCTCGAGAGTATGCCCCCGCATGTTTCATGACGTCTGCCAATTGTGTCAAACTCTTTCTCTGAACCTCGACCCTGCGGGATTAATAAATTGGCGGGGTCAGGGTTTGTGGTGGAATCTGTTCGCTGGCGGAGTTGGCTAACTCCGGGTTCGTGACCCCATGAGATTGTGACATGGTGCATGGCATACCGAACACCCTTTCCGCCGGGATACTGTTCTTACAGTTAGCCCCTTAGGCGCCTGTCTAGTCCGCAGTGCTCCGGGCGCAGGTCGAGTTCTGCTCTTAAGACCTGTCGACCTGGATTGAGGGATCAACCTCCTTGGAGGGTTGTCTCCACGGTGCGCCAGCTGGCCCCACGACATTGTGGGGGGGAAGCCTCCTTGGAGCGCTTCAGAGCGGCGTGCGAGGGGGAGAAGGGCCTTCACCTATTTTAGGCCCTGTCCAATACGCTGGCGATGTGGGGGGTGGTATCACCAGTGACCGTCTGGTGGGGTCTCGATGCCGTGGCCTCGTTGACCTCGCCAGGCCCCTTTTCCAGGGGTCCTGGCCCCCGGGATGTGGCCTGGGGCTGGGGCCTCCTCCGTGCCCCGCTGCTACGGCCTTGCCACGGGGTTGTTTTTTTTTTACCCCGACCCCGCGATGTTGTGGGCTGTAACGTGGGTTTTTTGCTTCACGTACGTTCCCTGGTGGCATGCGGGATGCGCGTCCGAGTAGTCGCTGGCCCTTCTAAACAAAGGTGAGTCCCGCGGTCTGCTCACCCTGTGCGTTGAGGTACTGAACCCTCTTCGCACAGTCGGGTCCGATCTCCCTCCTGTCCCTCACTAGGGGGGGCCCGGATCCTCCTTGGTATTCTGATGGTTGTAGGGGACCTCAGCGGGTACATCTGTCGGGCTTTCCGCTCTGCTCCACTCTTGTGTTCCAATAGAGCAGAGCGCAAAGCTATAACGAAATATAATGAAGGTTATCCTATAACCCTAGTTATATGAGTATAGCGAGCGCTCTGCTCTGACTCACTGGGGACCCCATGTGTCTTCCGTTTCGGCGGTGAAGGAGCTGGTAGTATGGCCATGGCCACGCTTATGTGTGAGCGGATGTGGGCGTGGCCAAGCAGGTGTGGAGCGTGCATGTGGTTGAAATTTTTCATGATAGCATATGATTAAAGGGACAGTTCCAATAGAGCAGAGCGTTCGCTATACTCACATAACTAGGGTTATAGGATAACCTTCGTTATTTGTATACATTATCTCAATAGACAAAGTGAAACATATGACCATAATAGTTATTCTTATACAGTACATTCTGTCAATGGACAGAGTGAAATATATGATCAGAATAGTCATTCTTATACAGTGTGTCAATGGGCCAACTTCTAGTACAAATAATAGTGAAATTAAACTATTCCCCATTTGACTGGGGACCCACTGTATTTCCCCACTTTGAGAACCACTGCCCGACACACAAAGCTTCCTGGTAATATACTGCAGCTTTTGAACGGCATTTCACATGGTCAAAGGTCAAACAATATATTTATTTGTCTTCCCCTTATGGTGTCTGTGTCTATCCGTCTCTGTTAGGAATAAACAGCATCTTACCAGATCACCAGGATCTGATCAGGAACACTGAGCTGTTTCAAGTTTCTTTAATAGTTGTCATACAGAAGTACAGAATACTTTTATACAAAATGCGTCTTACTGTTACGCTCCAGAGACTGTGCAAGACAAGATAAGTATGAAATAAAATAACATAGTAAAATTAGAAGTAAAAAAATGAGGTCACAGTGTTCAGTTTAGACATATGTACAATGTTCGATGCAGAAGACGTAACTGAGTTACCATACAATATACAATACTGTGCAGTGTACTAATATACAATACTATATAGTGCAAGGCAGAAATGGGACGAGGTGCAATTTAGGTACAATTCACAGTAGGTGTACGAGTTGTAGTGCAAATCCTTTATCAATAAATATAAAGTGTAAAGTGTGTTTGTGTGATCTAAAGTGTGGAGAGTGGGTGCTGCAGTGTGTTGTTTGTTTGAGTGAGTGTGTGCGTGTGGGTGTGTGTGCTGTGTGCATTTGATGGTTGTTGCATAGTGTTTATTGTTCGTTTAGCAGCCTGATGGCCTGGGGATAGAAGCTTCTTCTGAGTCTTTCTGTGCTCGCCTTAAGACTCCGGTATCGCTTGCCTGACCGCAGCAGTTCAAAGAGGCAGTTGTTCGGGTGGCTCGAGTCCTTAATAATTCTCTTAGCCTTCCCCTTGCACCGCTTGTTGTAAATGTTCTGGAGGGTGGGAAGCCCCCCTCCAATTGTGCGTTCGGCTGAACGTGTCACTCTTTGTAGTCTGCTACGGTCTTGTGCAGTGCTATTCCCAAACCAGGAGGTGATGTTGCCGGTCAGGATGCTCTCTATTGTACATGAGTAGAAGTTCCTAAGGATCTTCTGACTGACTTGGAACTTCCTTAGGCGCCTGAGGAAGTAGAGGCGTTGTTGTGCCTTCTTCACAACACTGTCAATGTGTGTGGTCCATGTCAAGTCCTCGGATATGTGGGCTCCGAGGTACTTGAAACTGTTCACTCTCTCAACCGGTGCCCCGTCGATGCTGAGGGGGCTGTAGTCCTTGACCCCCGACCTCCTGAAGTCCACAATCATCTCTTTTGTTTTGCTGACATTCAGGGAGAGGCAGTTCTCCTGACACCACTGTGACAGGTTCTCTACCTCTTCCAGGTAGGCCCTTTCGTCGTTGGCAGAGATCAGGCCCACCACTACTGTGTCATCAGCAAATTTGATGATGGTGTTGTTGTTCCGCTGTGCTACGCAGTCATGTGTGTACAGGGAGTAGAGGAGGGGGCTCAGAACACAGCCCTGGGGGGCCCCTATGTTGAGCGTGATGGATGAGGAGGTGCAGTTGCCGGCTCTTACCACCTGGGGTCTGCCCGTCAGGAAGTCAAAGACCCACTGGCAGAGGTCATAGTTCAAGCCCAGGTCCCTGAGCTTGGCTATGAGTTTGGAGGGGACTATGGTATTGAATGCTGAGCTGTAGTCGATGAACAGCATTCTCACATAGTTCCCCTGCCTCTTGTCCAGGTGTGATGCTGCTGTGTGCAGCACATCGGCTATGGCGTCCTCCGTGGACCTGTTGGGGCGATATGCAAATTGCAGAGGGTCCAGGTTGATGGGGAGGGAGGAACAGATGTAGCCCTTCACTAGCTTCTCAAAGCACTTCATGGCTATGGAGGTGAGGGCTACAGGGCGGTAGTCGTTGAGGCAAGCGGGCGTAGATTTTTTGGGTACAGGGATGATGGTGGACTTCTTCAGACAGGTGGGGATGACAGCCTGTTCCAAGGACAGGTTGAAGATGTCAGTGAATACCGGGGCCAGTTGGTCGGCACAGACTTTTAGGACGCGGCCGCTACTTTTAGACTTTTAGCTGCTATGGATTAGAGTGATTAGTGCACAACATAAATGTCTGTGTGTGTGTGTGTGTGTGTGTGTGTGTGTGTGTGTGTGTGTGTGTGTGTGTGTGTGTGTGTGTGTGTGTGTGTGTGTGTGTGTGTGTGTGTGTGTGTGTGTGTGTGTGTGTGTGTGTGTGTGTGTGTGTGTGTGTGTGTGTGTGTGTGTGTGTGTGTGTGTGTGTGTGTGTGTGTGTGTGTGTGTGTGTGTGTGTGTGTGTGTGTGTGCGTGTGTGCAAACAGAGAGAGAGCAATGGGGGAGAAATATAGACAGAAAGGGAAAAGGGGAGAAGGAGAAAAGAGAGGGAGTGATAATTTCTCTTTCTTTTAATTATTTGATAAGAGATTAAAAAGAAAAAGCTATAAGCTTGCCATTTTTCTCCAGTGTTTATCAATACTTCTAGCTCAATATAGAAGTATTCAGTCCAGTAGTAACTACAAATTAAAACGATACATAATTTCTCAAAATGTGCATTTAACCAGCTGTTTATATTGTACTTGCCTAAACGTAACCCTAATGCTTAGTATAATTTATGCATAACTGTTAGCTGACTTACCACTGGGGCTATCTAGCTAGATAGTTCAAAGATATTGTGTCATTGGAAATATATGAGGACTGTTGTATTCTTTTGTGGATGGTTGAAACTTGTGTGTTGTGACTTAAAATGTTTTCGATACCAGACTCCATATGCAGCCTGTCTTAACCTATTCGTATTCAGTTATCACAATATCCCATAGATTGGGTTTGATGTTTTCACTTTCCTGAGTTTCAAATATCACTCCCAAAACTGCATAGTGCACCTTTAAATTTAAACTGCATAGTGCACCTTTAAATTAAAAAAGGCAAGATATCCCTTGAGGCGACGAATTGGGTTCCGTTTCAAAGTAGTTTTAAAGAGGAAAATGTCATTCTATGTTACCTGTTTATATTATTAATAGAGAATTGCCCATGGCGTAATTTCATATCAATTCTAACACCATGCCTTCCATTATATTAATGATAACATTAGCTCAAGCATTTGTTTGGTGTGATTGAGTTTAGAGTTTAAACAATGCTTGGAAAATTATCTCCATGCTTGGAAAATTATCTCCATTAACAGATTCAAGACAGTTAATTATTTACGAGGATGTGTGGTACATGTGGACACACACACACACACACACACACACACACACACACACACACACATACACACAGAGAAACAGCACATACCGCAAACACACAGATACAGGTACATCAAGGCAAGTGCACACAACAGACAACACAAATGCACATACCTACATACAGGTACACGCACACACACACACAGATACACAAGTACACTCAGGGCTTTTAAATAACAAGTGGCAAACAGCTTCAATAACCCTAGCCTGAATATCGCCCCCACAGTGCTCGTAGCTGTTTATGAATACAAATTGAATTTTCCCACCGCAACCTTGTAGCAGTCACGGCTCATTTGATTTATTCCTTAATTAATACCCCCCCCCTCTCCCTTTCAACTCGCTAGATGGGGAACATTTCCAGAGTAAATGAGACCCCGGCTTTCATTGTGTGTCCCATCCTTGCTTCTCTATATCCAGAAGTGCATTACGCTTATGGCTGTGTTGTTTCTTTGGATTGAATAGAACACGTTCGATGTTGCCAGTGCAAAGTTACACATAAACACTGGAACGGAGAGACTGAACAAGCTATCAAGGTTGTATATATGGGCCTGTCAACGAGGGGCCCCGTGTGAGAGAGGGAGGGAGAAGGTGGATTCCACATGCAGTCCGTTATGTGTATATCCATCACTGTAATAGTGTTAGTCTACTGTCTGTTTAGCTTTGGTATTCGAGAACAAAGTCACTTGTCAGGCGAGCATCTCTTCACTTGATCAGGTAAACACTGTGTAGAATAGATCAACACAGGGGAGGGGGGGATTATGAATGTTCATTACCATAATAGCCTTAGTCCACAGTTTGTTAAACTTGGTTATTCCAAAGACAGCGGTTAGACCCTTTTCCTCCACTACATCAGGTGTGTCACGTGGTTCAAGACGGGTTGGGGATTGACTAAGAGATTTATGCATTGGCCTGAGTCACTAAAAGCCTCTCAAATAGACTGACCAGTGTTGCAGCAAGTCGACAACAGTGGAGAAGCATGGGAGGGCGGGAGAGGAGGTTGAACCAAGCTGTAACTTTACAGTGATGATGTGATAAATCATCTGAGACATCTGATAAAAAAAAATAGATTCCACATGCAATCTGTTATCAGTAACTGTGTGTCATCACCGAGGTTATTAGTTAGGCCTATAAGACTAACTCAGACATGTTGACAGCGTAGACTCATCTTGTAGACAGGTGCGTATAAGAGACAATGTTCATAGGCTAGAGAAGAGAGAACTCTCCATACAGTCTTCTTACTTGCAATAAACGTTTTTTGATAACATTTCGGGGGGGGGGGGGGGGGGGGGTATACAAATTCGGAATAGCCACTCCCATTGCCAAACCCCCTTTTAGCCAATTGGCATGAACACACACACACACACACACACACACACACACACACACACACACACACACACACACACACGCGCACACACACACGCGCACACACACACACACACACACACACACACACACACACACACACACACTTGACCTCCATGGCAAATTTCAGCCTACTAGGCGAAACATGTGGCTGATAGAGGGTGGAAAGAGGCTTTTGTGGACCAACCAACAGAGTGATGGAGCTCTTAGACTTTATTAAAACAAATGTATTACAAAAAGACAAAAAAACAAAAACCATATTATACAGAAAAGTATACAGAACATGTCTTAGTCTTTCTCGATGTAATGACATTTGAGTGAAAAACACGGCAAGCCTGATGCACATGTGTTATGAGACTGGGATGTCTACTGACTCAATTGCCTTTGAAAGGGTTAGTTTGTATTATACATACTGTGGCAGTAAATAATTACTGAAACCTATTCCACAGTCCACCCGAAGAATGTTTCAGCATTTATTTGAGGCCTTGTACAGACTGGCGTGTGACCCCGTTGACCATACATTGGGTTGTGTGGCTAACTAGCCAGAGATGGGGGTATCCAGAATGAAGAACAGCATGGATTGTGCTGAGAATTACTTTTAACGATTAACAACATCACTGATACATAAGGAATTAGGGCTAGGGGTCCAGAATTGTGAACTTCCTTTAACACACCGCAAAGTCAAGATGGGAACACAGACTAAGATATTCCTCAACCCGTGCAACTAAAGACCTCTAAATCGACTGGCACAGTGTTACAAAGGTGGTAAAACCAACATCAGTCAGTGGCTAATGTTGAGACAGACACCAGGCCAGCTTATTTACCTGCTAATGTTGTGCAGATAATGTGCAATTTACCACAGACCTGTTAAATTATGCAAAGGCCTGTTTGGGGCCTTGCAGAGTATTTAAATAGTATTGATGGGCTAAGCTGCCAACCAGTAGGATGCATGCAGTCACAAAGCTCTTCTCTCTGCTATTGATTAAATATGTTTTGTTTTGCTTTGTTGTTCCTTTGGCACACACACACACACACACACACACACACACACACACACACACACACACACACACACACACATGCACATGCACACGCACACGCACACACACACACACACACAAATGAGGAAAGGCATTTACTATTAAAATGTTGATATTTTAATATGATGCTCTGGCAATATTGTTCTTAACTAAAAGCATGTAAAGCATGTTTACGGAAACATTGGTTTGAATCGATGCCTTTATGTATTTTAATCTACGTTGTTGTCCTTGTTTTTGTATTGTTTTTATGTGTAATATGGACCTTTTTTTCCACTTTTTCCCACCATTTTTCAATTTTTTCTCCCATCCCAATTTCATATTGTCCAATTCTTCCCTCCCTGTCTCTTGAACGTTGCTAGACTATGCCTCCCACTGGTCGGTTGTAGTGAGGACAGAAGCCTGTCCCCTCCGGTACACGAGGAGGCAGCCTGTCGCATCTTTTCACCGCAGCAGCTTGAACTCTCAGTGGCGAGGAGTAACGCGTGGGAGGCTCACGCTGCCCCACTACTTCCTGCTTCCGCCGCACTGGCGTCACCAAACCGACCTGTAGCAGTCGCTGTCCACAACGTCCAATCCCCACCCACCGGCTTTCCCACCCTCTAACACTTGCCAATTGTGTTAGTATGAACGACCGGCCAGCCGGTAGCAACACAGAGAGCTGGGCTCGAACCCAGCGTCTCCTGCGTTAGTGGCGAGCACCTTGCCCACTGCGCCTATCAGCCGCCCCCGTGTAATATGGACCTTGAGTCTGAAATAAAGTCCTTCATCATCATCATCATCATCATCATCATCATCATCATCATCATCATCATCATCATCATCATCATCATCATCATCATCATCATCATGTTCATTTAAACTGAACTGATACAGTAGAGAGACACAGAAGAGGGCAGAGAGAGAGCTAGTGGGGAAGGGAGAGAGGTAAAAGAGGGGTGATGGAGAAAGAGACAGAGTGAGGGTTAGACAAGGGGACGCCGGTACTGTCTATCCATCCGCCGTATCGCCGGGGGCACGGAAGAGTAAAGTTGTTAACGAGCCATGCGGCCAGCGTGTCAGGCAGAGGGGAGCTCATCAGGGAAAATGAGAGAGCGTGTTCTATTATGGCCCCAGGTGCATCATGGAGGACAAAAAGGAAAACTTTGGGGAAATAGATTATATAAACAATGAATAGAAGAGGAGAGAAGAGAAAACACAGCAGAACGGAACAGAACAGACCACAGATACGTGGTAAGTAATGTTGTTATGCCGTTGTCTCTGTAAAGTTAGGAAAGAAATTATAAAAATTAGACAGGACTCAGTCACCTTTAAAAAGGTGAAAGACAACAAAGAACACTGAGAAAAGCTCTAATTATCACGTTTCCCTGCTTTAATTTCTATAATTTACGTACAGGAGGGCAACGATTTTTAGTACAGGAGAGCACTGCGCGCGGATGTTCAAGAGTACTGATTACTGGTAAAAGTATATGAAATTGCACACTCCTGCTCTATATGCAATACAAATACAAATAAACGTCCTCCATATTTTAAAGGTACCATATTGTAGAAAGGGACTTTCTATTTATTTTTTGATTATAAAGAACTCCCGCCTTCAATTGCAACCAATAACTAGAGTCCCTCCTAGTTTACCGATCTGAGTGAGAGTATACAATAGAGAGAAAGAGAGAGAGACAGAGAGAGCGTTACCTAGTTTGTTCAAGTATGCACACTGAAGATAGATAGATAGATAGATAGATAGATAGATAGATAGATAGATAGATGATAGATAGATAGATGAATAGATAGATAGATAGATAGATAGATAGATAGATAGATAGATAGATAGATAGATAGATAGATAGATAGATAGATAGATAGATAGATAGATAGATAGATAGATAGATAGATAAGATAGATAGATAGATAGATAGATAGATAGATAGATAGATAGATAGATAGATAGATAGATTAGATAGATGATAGATAGATAGAGTGAAAGAGAGAGATACGTAACCCATTATATTGGTGATGGATTTAAATGATGTAGGCTACCTACTGAAATTATCATCTCTTTATTGGCATAACTGCATAACCCTATAGTATTAACCTATTTTAAAATATCCCTATCTTACTGCTTCTTTTCATCCCCTTGTCTGTCTCCATTTGCTATCATAATGCTGTGTTGTGAATAAAAATAAATATTGATAAGATTCCTTATGAGCTTTTCGAAAATCCCTCCTAGTTTACCGCTTGTTGCAAGTGTGCATTTGGGTGAGAGAGTATTATGTTAGAGAGTAAGAGAGAGAGTGAGGGTACAGCTGTTCAAGTCCACACACTGAATATGTTATGGAGAGAGAGAGATACATTACCCTGTCTATTGCAATGGGTTCAAATATATACTGTAATTATTCACTCTTGGCATAAGCTTATAAACCTATTGAAAAACTACCTATCTTAGCACCAGTGGCGGCCGGTGTGAACTACATTTGGGTGGGCGTGGGGGGGTGAAGGGGGGGGGGGGGGGGGGCAAGCGGACAGCTGACCAAGCGAATACTGACTCGAGTCTCGACATAATGTTACCCCGTTTCCAACGTTAAGTCGAGTTCATCATACTACACTAGTACACGTATGATCAATCCAATTATGAACACATTTATATATCTTGTCATTTTAAACAAGTTACCTTCATTCATTCATTCATCCATTATGCATCACCGGCGGCGAAATTAAATGTTATAGTTCAAGAGAGAGAGAGAGAGAGAGAGAGAGAGAGAGAGAGAGAGAGAGAGAGAGAGAGAGAGAGAGAGAGAGAGAGAGAGAGAGAAGAGAGAGAGAGAGAGAGAGAGAGAGACCACATTAACTCACTTTGTTTAGTTGAAACGTGGTCCAGGAGGGCTTGATAAAGTGTATATGTCCACTGTCCCACAGTCCCAGACAGACTGTTGATGTATATCCACTGTCCAGACTGCATCCAGCTAGCCAAATAGCTTCTTGTTAGCCACCACAACACAAGTACTGTGATGATGAGCTGTGTCTTTGCCCATTTCCGCATCAAACAGCCTGCAAACTACCTGGCGTTCTATCGCCCTGCTCTAAGACAAACTCTAACCTTAACCAACTTCGAAGAGTAACTACTTAACCAGTGTAGAAACTGACGTCGGCCAATCAGAGAGCGTCTCCGAGAAATGGAAAGTATAGACGCTGCTTGCTTAGATGATATAGATCGCTTGAAAACGCGCCCGGCTTCCATCATATTACATCATATTTCAACGCACAGTGCGTTACGTGCATTGACCTATTTGATTGGCTGCGAGGATACAGCGATGAAACCAGTGCACGCCCTGCTGTGCGCGATATGTCTCGCCCTGGCCTGAGAGGTAGTTACTAGTCACTTCCTGTGAATGAAAAACTATTATTTATATTTGATATATTAACGTTATATTGTGCATTGGAAACACAAACATACTTAAAATGAGTAAATATTATTCATTTTAAACATGTTTATTTTATTTCTAGGGCTAAAAAAAAATAATAAAAATAAAAAAATGTCTTCTTCTCTCTTTTAACCAGGGAGGGCGGCGCTCTAGCGCCCACTATCGGCTGGCCGCCACTGCTTACCACTTCTTCTCGTCCCCTGTCTACTCCACTAAATGTGCGCATGGATTGCTTTATTGACATAATTAGTAAACAATAAATCGAAATATTCCCCTAGTTGCATGCTTGTTTTCATCTGACTGAAGTAGAAAGTGCTGCATGGCTGCAAGAGGAGTAGAGGAGATACACACCAAGGACACAGATGAGAGCCAAGTGTCTCCTCTCTCCACCTGGTAGAAACACACCAAGGACACAGATGAGAGGCAAGTGTCTCCTCTCTCCACCTGGTAGAAACACAACAAGGACACAGATGAGAGCCAAGTGTCTCCTCTTTCTACCTGGTAGAAACACACCAAGGACACAGATGAGAGGCAAGTGTCTCCTCTCTCCACCTGGTAGAAACACACCAAGGACACAGATGAGAGCCAAGTGTCTCCTCTCTTCCCTGGTGCAACACACCTCTGCATCGTGTCCCAGTGAATGAGATATATAGAACTCTTTGGTGAGAATGCATTGCAGAATGTTGCAATGAATTACCTTCCCTAGGGAGTAATGTGTAAAGTAATACATTTGAGAGAAGTAGCCAGTAATATTCAAACTTTTTTTGAATAATGACCCCAACACACTGCTTATTAGCTTGGTCCCCCCCCCTTGGTCTTGGTCTTGACTCGGTCTCAGTTTAGGTGGTCTCGACTACAACACACAACTACATCTCTACTACAACACACAACTACATCTCGACTACAACACACAACTACATCTCGACTACAACACACAATTACATCTCGACTACAACACACAACTACATCTCGACTACAACACACAGCTACATCTCGACTACAACACACAACTACATCTCGACTACAACACACAACTACATCTCGACTACAACACACAACTACATCTCGACTACAACACACAACTACATCTCAACTACAACACACAACTACATCTCTACTACAACACACAACTACATCTCGACTACAACACACAGCTACATCTCGACTACAACACACAGCTACATCTCGACAACAACACACAACTACATCTCGACTACAACACACAACTACATCTCGACTACAACACACAACTACATGCTTATTGCATACAGTATGTCGACCCTCAGCACGGCCCACCATCCGACCTTGCAGAATGCGGTATGCAGAAGAAAACACCAATCGGTCATTCCGTTGCAGAGCAGCAGAAAGTGTTGAGGTATGATATTAATGAGCCTTGAAGACACAGACACAAAACAGCCTATGCTTGGTAGAGCTCCAGCGAGAAGCTTAAAGGGGCACTTTACCACTTTACGGATTAATTTTGCACATAATCCAAAAGCTCAGTTTTGCACACATGGATGGTTATTGGGCCTCATTCATGAAGCGATATAAGAACAGATTTCCTCTTATTTTGTTCTTAACTAGCATTTTTTCTTATTTTGTTCTTAAATGGGATTCAGCAATGTTTTCTTATTTTAGCTTTTCTCTTAGGCAAGACCAAATTATAAGAGTGGTCAAGAGCACTCTTACCCAGATAAGAAACTCTTACCCAGATAAAAAGAGGAAAAAAAACTGTTATGCACCATTCAGTCTGAATTGGAACATGCATGGACTTAATCTATGCACACTGATAGATGAGTGGCTGCTTAACCGTTTCAGATTGCCAAGAGCGGTCCTTTTAGATCTATGCAATACTCTGGAGCCTCAACTCACACACAACACACACCGGTCAAATCATGTGCCTCCACACACCTACAAGTTCGGAGCGCACTCAGGGTTTTAGCTACAGGGACCTTTCAGAGAGAGATATTTCCCAACATACTGCGCGATTGGCTCTTGACAAGCGCTCAGTCGTTCAGTATTGACAAAGCCTACTTTGCTGGAACGATTCATTTCGCACAAATGAATCGTTCCATCAAAGCATCTTACAGTACGTGTGTCTGTGTGCAGGCACATGCACACATAGAGCCCAAGGGGTGTTCGGGCACTGCCCTTTTGAGCCTCATAAAAAAGTGCCCTTTTACTGTAAAAAAAAAAGAAGAAATTACCATTGTGCATATAGATTGCCCTTCCAACTGAAAAATGTCAGGATAGAATCAAAATATTAGGTAAAGAGAGAGAGATGCCCCGTATTCCATTGCAGTTTGCACTGCCTCCTCAGCGTGCCTCTCTGCGGACCTATATATTTTATGCATAGCGTGAGTGGTGATGATGATGATGATGATAGAAACCGCTGTGGCCCATACAGTTGAATGCTGGTATTACACTCACTGAGGGACACGAAGAAGTCAAGTCCGATGGGATTTGGGAATCTCAAATACAAATCGGGATTGGAATAAAAAAGGCATTTATATTAAACAATACAGAATATACAGCACTTCTTGGGGTCTGTAGGGTAAGCACTTATTCCCTCCCCCCTGAACATTTATGGAGATGTATGGGCCTTTTAAGTCAGTGATAAAAGTGTCTTTCAAGGATAAGTGAGCTCCTGCACTGAATATTATAGTTCAATATTCAATATTTGATCAACAAAACCCCCCCTCTAACGTTTGGGCTTTCTATCCTCTCACAGGAGTGGAAGCCCTACTGCCATCCTGGAGTACTTCACCCTGTCTCTGCAATTATCTCTGATTGATTGTCACCTGTTGTATGATGTCACTAATTACTGTGTGATGTATGCTGGGTATTTTGCCCTTTATAGTAACCCTCTGTTCTCCTGTCTGTTGTCGGTTCTTCAACAGTGTTACTGGGAGCAGTCGTCCACGGGCAGAAGTGAAATATCTGGCCCGGTGTTGTTATTTTGTATTGTTAGTTTGCCTCATTCTTGAGAACTTGTCTCTTTTCCTAATTTTCCTCTCAGTTGTAGCCTGGCTACGTTTATGCTTTATTGTTCCATTGTCTTTTGCTCTAGTGTTTCTAATAATAAAATAACACAGTATTTGAGAAGAGCAACACCATCTCTGCCTCCTTCTTCCATTCTACAATTGGACTCAACATTCTTACCTTGAATCGTAACAGAAGAACCGACCAGCAAGAGTTCCACAGAAGGTTTCCGGGAGGAGCTGGAGGCACAGAGAAGACAGTTGGGCGTCATCACCAGCCGCCAGTGGGAAGTAGGAATCGAACTTGCTCGTTTGGGAGGTCTATCCATCGAGTCCCAAGTCGCAGTAGCCGCGGCTATCTCAACAGCCGACTCAGCGTTAGCTGTGGCTAACACTGCTACCTCATTAGCCGCTGTTGCGGTAACATCTGCTGGAGCTGCGTCTGGAGCCCTGTCCTCCGTCGGGGAGGAAGGGCAGGTACGTCCATCTGTCGAAGAAGAGGTTCGAGAACCACGTCTGCCACCACCAGAACGTTACGGAGGAGCTCCTGAAGGTTGTTGGGAGTTTATCACCCAATGCTCTCTTATTTTTCAATTACAGCTGCTCACATTTACTACCGAAATGTCCAAAGTCGCATATATAATAACTTTGCTTACAGGCCGTGCTCTCTCTTGGGCTACTGCGGAATGGGACGGTCGTTTGGCGCTCTGCCACAGCGCGGCTGCCTTCACCCGAGAGTTGCGACATGTGTTCGATACCTCTCGGGTGATATCCATCTATGAAGTAGGAGGGCGGCTCATCTGCTGCCGACAATGTAGTTGCTCTGTGGCAGATTACGCCATCGACTTCCGCATTGTGGCTCGAGAGGTGGCTTGGCAGGAAGTGCCTTGCTGCATGTTGTTTGTCCAGGGGCTTTCCGGGCGGATGCAGGATGAGCTGGCTTCACGGGAGTTGCCCGAACAACTGGATAACGTCATCAACTTGGCAATACGGATGGACAACCGGCATCGGGAGAGGGGACGTGAGAGGGAGGCTTCGTCACAGGTACTCTTTCGCCCTTCTCTCGGTGTTGAGACAGCTGTTCAACTTTCAAGAGAGAGCTTGGGTGATGAGCCGATGCAACTGGGGGCCTTGCGGCTTTCTGACGCGGAGAGGCAGCGGTGCATTGAACAGAAGCGTTGTTTTCGTTATGGTCGCACCGGACATCACTGCAGCAATTGTCCAGGCTTGTCGGGAAACGGGTGGGCTCGCTAAACTTGGGAGGGGTTGTAGCGGGTGGGCATTCGTCCTCTGTCACTGTTGAGTCACGCACTTTTTTTGATGTCACTGTTGGGTGGGGGGTGTATCTCAAACAGACTAGGGCATTAATTGATTCAGGGGCAGCGGGTAACTTAATTCATGTGGGTTTAGCGCAAGAGTGGGTGGTCCCTCTAGAGACACTGTAGGACCCCATTCTTATTCAGTCTCTGGACGGTCAACCTCTGTGTGATGGGCTCATTACCCAGTGCACGGCGCAGCTGCGCCTCCAGGTGGCCGGGGGTGAGTGGGAATTGTTGCAATTCTATGTGGTTATGTCTCCCCATTCACCCATTGTTTTGGGCCACCCTTGGCTATCAGAGAACTACCCTTGTATTAATTGGACTACCCACTCTTTTTTCTTCTTCTCTTTTGTCTCCCTCCAGGATGGTGGTAGGCGTTGCAGACTCTATCCCATCTCCTAATCCCGATTTAGCAGGGGTTCCTGAGATTTATTGGGACCTGGCGGAGGTCTTTAGTAAGACTTGTGCTAAAGCACTACTGCCTCATAGATCCTACGACTGCACCATAGATCTTCTACCTGGTACCTCTCCACCCCGCGGTCGTATGTTTTCACTCTCTCGCCCTGAGACGCTGTCTATGAATACCTAACTTCAGGAAGCACTGGCTGCGGGCCACATACGTCCTTCCACCTCCCCTGCAGGCGCTGTTTTTTTTTTGTAGCAAAGAAGGATGGTAGCCAGCATCCGTGCATTGATTATCGGGGGTTGAACGACGTTTCCATCAAAAACCGTTACCCCCTGCCTCTCATTGACACCGCCTTTGAGTGTCTACAGGGGGCGCAGGTCTTCTCTAAGCTTGATTTACGTAATGCCTACAACTTAATCAGGATTAGAGAGGGAGACGAGTGGAAGACTGCATTTAATACACCTAACGGGCATTATGAGTATTTGGTCATGCCTTTTGGTTTAGCTAATGCTCCTGCAGTCTTTCAAGCCCTAGTCAACGACGTGCTGCGGGATTTAATCGGGGTGTCAGTCTTCGTCTATTTAGATGACATTCAAATTTTTTCTCGTGATATGGCGCAACACCAACAGCACATTCGTCAGGTTCTCCAGCGTCTCCTCCACCATCAGCTGTTTGTTAAAGCAGAGAAGTGTGTGTTTCATACTGACACCATTTTGTTCCTGTGGTTTGTATTGACTAATGGCGATCTTTGTATGGATCCGGCCAAGGTGAGTGCAGTACTGGACTGGCCACGCCCTTCGTCGTTCAAGGAATTGCAAAGATTTTGGGTTTTGCACATTTTTATAGGCGCTTTATTCGCAACTTTAGCGCCTTAGCCGCTCCCCTGTCGGCTCTCACTAAGGCCTCTCTCCCTGGCTTTGAATGGTCGCCTCGGGCAGAGTCAGCCTTTCGCGACCTCAAACGTCGGTTTACCTCCGCCCCTGTACTGATCTGCCACGATTCTGAGGCTCCATTTATAGTTGAGGTGGATGCTTCCGATATCGCGGTGGGAGGGGGGGGGGGTGCTCTCTCAGAGATGCTTAAAGGATCGGAAGGTTCATCCTTGCACCTTTTTTTTCGCGTCGGCTGTCCTTGGCCGAACGCAACTACGACGTGGGTAATCGGGAGTTATTAGCAATCAAGCTCGCACTGGAGGAGTGAGGACATTGGTTGGAGGGGGCAGCACATCCTTTCGTGGTTTGGACTGATCATAAGAACCTGGCTTACATCCAGGGGGCTAAATGCCTTAAAGTGCCACTTGCAGGTTAAACCCTACTCTTCAATTATGGGTAGTTTACATCATTGGTGTCTAATTTCATTATTTATTTTTTTCCATTTGACGCCGGAAATGTCACTCAGAAAGGGTTAAAAAAGTCAACGCATGAATAACATGTACGGAGCAAATGAAAAAGCTTATCAGACGCTAGCAGGGCCATGACGTCACTTCAGGCAACTTATGCCTTATGCCCGTCTGTGTCATAGTACTACTGGCTATATGGCTCTGGCTAACGTTACCCCGCTAACGTTAGCATTATGTCTACTGTCGTGAACCATTTTAAATCGGGGCATGTAAAAGAGTTTTGGGAATGAGTAAAATGTGCAGGTCCTCTTCTGAGACCTGTGGGCCAAAGCACTGCACACGCATCATGCCGGCTAGCAAGCTACACGTCACGGCATGTTGATACGATAGTAGCCCCCTAGTAGCCCCACTCGGTGCATGACAGTCACGAAACGGGCTATCACAATAGCTATTAGCTAACTAACGTTAACGTTACAAGCTCAAACACCCATAAATCCATAAATTCCCTGGCAGAATACTTGTGAGGACAAAGGTATACAAAGAGGAGAGAACCATTTTAAATCGGGGCATGTTAGGAGTTTCGAGAATGCTGGCTACCAAGCTAGCTAACTTAGCTACTAACGTTATATACACACAATATGTACAACGACACAATGATTTACATTATTACAAATATGGTAACGTGGTTGTGGCTTTTACAAATAGTGGTTCGCTTTAGAGATGAATGGCTATGATCACGGAGCAATAGTGTTAGGTGAAACAGATACATTTTCATTCATTCACTCCTCGGCTAGTAGTAGCAAGGCTTTCTGCTTCCTGCCACTACCTGCCTGTGACTCTCAGAGCCCCTCGCTGCCCTGCACCTGATGTGACATGATCATTAAGATGGAGCATGCACGTTATGAACCATGGATTAAAATATCCACGTGCGTGGTGGTTGTGTTTGGGTCGACAAAATGTTTGATAAATTTCGGAGAAGCCCCACCCTATTGTTCCCCAGGCCCTTATTCTGGCTCCCGTGTCATGGGGCATAGACAGGGTGGTAAGGTCAGCTCTGGCACGAGAGCCCGATCCTGGTGGGGTGCCTCCAGGGCGGATGTATGTGCCCAAGGCTGCGCGCTCGCGACTGCTGCAGTGGGCGCATACCTCCTCCCTCACCGGCCACCCTGGGGCCACCAGAACCCTGGAGTTTATCCGCAGGAGGTTCTGGTGGCCCACAGCGGAAGGGGATACACGCTCCTTTGTGGCGGCCTGTCCGGTGTGCGCGCGTAATAAGACCTCTTGTCATGCACCGGCGGGTCTCCTTCGCCCTCTTCCTATTCCCAAATGCCCCTGGTCGCACATATCCCTAGATTTTATTTCTGGCCTTCCCCTTTCCGATGGCTTTACTACCATACTGGTGGTAGTGGACCGTTTTTCTAAGGCGGCCCACTTCATTCCCCTTCCCAAGCTCCCCTCGGCTCGGGAGACGGCTGACCTGGTGGTGCAGCACGTCTTTCGGGTCCACGGGCTTCCTGTGGATATTGTGTCCGACCGGCATCCTCAGTTCACCTCCAGGTTCTGGAAAGCGTTTGCTTCCAGCCTCAGCGCCTCCGTCAGCCTGTTGTCTGGGTTTCACCCTCAGTCCAACGGGCAGACGGAGCGCGTCAACCAGGATCTGGAGGGCGTCCTGAGGTGCTACGTTTCCGGTAGTCCGGCAACATGGAGTAGGAGGCTGGCGTGGGCAGAGTATGCGCATAATACTCTCTTTTCCTCCTCTACAGGTCTGTCTCCCTTTCAGTGCCAGTACGGTTTTCAACCTCCCCTTTTTCCCGAACAGGAGCAGGAGGCTGAGGTGCCTTCTGTCCAGGCTAACATGGCTCGCTATCGCGGGACGTGGAACCGGGTTCGGGCGGCGCTGCAGAAGGCCTCTGTAAGAGCTCAGCATCAGGCTAACCGCAAGCGTTGTCCGGCTCCGGTTTTCCATCCTGGGCAGAGGGTTTGGCTTTCCACCCGTGATCTCCCTCTCCGGGTGGAGTCCAGGAAGCTGGCTCCCCGCTTTATAGGACCCTTTAAGGTGGTTTGTCGGGTGAACCCTGTGGCTTACAGGTTGCTAGTCCCAGCTTGTTGCTTGTCCTCGCCACTCCCCACGGTTCCTCGCACCGCATTTTTGACGGTCAGACTGTCTACACCAGGGCTATTCAACTGGCGGCCAAATCCGGCCCGCGGGATGATTCTGACCGGCCCGCAAAAGATTACATGATAATTAAAAAAAAAGCTCTGCTGCCAGGAGAACTATCACTGTCAGAACTCGGGACATGAGAACTCGACTCATATCCCTGTGCACTCATTGTATTATCTTGTATTTTGTACTTTTATATTGTATCTGTATTTATATTTTATATTGTATCTATATTATATAGTATAGGCTGTATAGGACTGTGAAGTTCTGTATCCCCCCCCTTGTACCCCCCCCCCCCCCCCCCCCCCCCCCATGCTGCTTTGACACCTGAATTTCCCCAAGGGGATTAAAGGATCATCTTATCTTATCTGAGGTAATGGCCAGCAAAAGCAACCCCTCCCCCTATATCCCCACTCAACTCCAACCCACACATCAGACCAAAAAAAAATATAAGCACAGGACCAAAAAGGGGAGGTTTGCTGTTTGACAACATTATAGTTTCTACTTTTAATGTTCCAATAAATCTAACTTACTAACTATAACAAACAACAATCTGGATAAACTGGACCTGATGTCAAGGAGACATTTTACTCTCCTTTGTACTTGATCTCATGACAGTACAGTTGCCTGGTGGTTAGATATTACAACAAGCAAAGGGTAATAAAAACATGTCCGTGCAAGATATTCTCCTTATCTTGTCACTTCTTAACCTCAAAAACAAACATCTAGGTTGAGGTGTTGTTGCGGAGACTGACAGGCATTACTGGGACTTTCAACCAGTGTGGATGACAAGTCGGCCAAAAAACAAATGACTTACGAAGATAAGTGCCTTCTGTCCTTTGACTTTTATGAAGAACGTGTTAATCTGTTATGATCAGTATCAATGATAAGAAAAACATGTTTCCCCCAACCAGTGGTGGTGGACGGATGGATGCCAGTGTCAACGTGGGACCCATAACCTCTGGCCATGTGCTTACACTGCAAAACGTGACACGCTTTAGTGAGTGCTTTTATCTCATGTCCAGAGGTATCAAGCTTATAAGATATTTTAAGTCAATGATCTTGCCGAGTTCATTGTGCTGGTTTGGCCAATATTTAACTTGTTTCATGATAACAATATTTTTATGATCGTGTTAAGTAATATACATGTTTCAAGGAACAATAAGGAAACAAGAAAAATAACCTTGAAAAATGCATACTTACATAATACTTGTAAATGTATTGAAATATGTTATCGTACATAAACCATTAAACAAGTAAAATGTCTTAAAACTGGCAAAATAAGTAATATAATTTTACTTAACTAAAAAATAAAAAAGCTTGATCAATTCTGGATACAAGATTAAAACACTGGCTATTTTCTTTTGCAGTGTAGCGATTGTTTTGAGGCAGCTGTAAAGGGGATTAATGCAGTTCAGCCAAATGAGAAAAATACTCCTATAAGGATCTAAATGTGACCCAGAGACCTTAACATATGTACAACAACATAGGACACGTAATATTTCAAGAGATCAACGCCTAGAATAATACAAACATCCAGGATTCAGTATTTCTACCTCTCAGAGTATAGTGACTTTATTTGAATCAGTAAATGGCAAAATGCTTAATTTCAATAAATATTGTGAACTTTGCTTTGGAAAATTCGATTTTATACGGTTAGGGCTCGCAATCATTTAAATAGCGGCCGTTAAAACGTTATTACTTTCCGACCCCTTTCATCTTAAAAGTATGCCAAAGGATAATAGGTTCATATTTAATTTCCAATATTCTAATATCCATTCTAATAGCTCACCCCCATTTGAGCCACCTCCCCTCTTAGCCGGTGATGTTCCCTCTTTGCATGATAAAGAGCTTTCCTTCTCTGAGAATATGTCTGTGGCTCATATTTATTCATATGTGCCATATAGAGGACAGACAGTTCTTCTGGTATGGGTGGGTAAATAAATAAACAAACAAAAAGTAAAAATATTATTTAAAAAAAAGTATAAAAGTATAAAAACATTGCTACCAGTAATAAGGTTAAGTATTTTGAGGCTTTTGATATGGGTAGGAACTGCAGCAGGGGGGCCAAATTAATGACAGCAGACATAATACCGTTGGGATACTCAGGAGTGTGTCCAATACTTTAAGCAATAGCGTTAATGGCGAATTTGAAGGAATTTGATTTACGACATCAAACGGGGGGCACCCTTATAACCAGCCACTTCCTGCACGCCTCCGAAACGCCGGCACTTCTGATAACTTCGGAACTCACTTCCTCCTGGAAAGGAGGAAGGGGAAGGAATCATCTTCTCGGGCGGGTGGCAGGCGGCTGACTGGCAGCGGGGCTAAAAACTTCCAAGCAGAACAGCCGCTTCTACTGCGGGGCGACGCCTGTTAGGCTATAGGCCCAGAGGAGGCAGCGTGGCCAGTAAGTAAGGTTATTGGGAAATAATTAGCCTAGCCCGGGACTCAGCGGGGATAGCAAAGTCCTCTGGGGTGGGAACGCTGGCGCCCCTGGCCTCTTTTCCACAGCTAATTAAGTCTGCGGAGAACCCATTAATAAGGTCTTTATTCCATATAAAAGGACTGACTGAAACTAAATGCAGGAGGAACTTTTTAGCGTGACGGGGGTGTGTGTGGGGGGGGATTCGATGTATAGGTGCATTAGAGAAAGCTATGCAAAATATAACGGTTGAGAGAGGGGGTGAGGTCTTCTCTTCATCTCTATTTTATGTTTCGACTCGTTATAATGCTTTGAGAAAAAGTGCCTCCCTTTTTTTCCCTTCTCCACAAGCCAAATTCAGAGCTCACACCCCTGTATCAAGGCTCCCGTCACACCTTTAGATTGCCCCATCAATTTCAACGGAAAATTTGCCCCCAATCAGTTGCTCCACAGTGTTGGTCCACAACACTGCCATCCCCAGACGACCAAACGTCCCCTTTACCTGTCATGCTGGAAACAGCTGCTGTTGCCACCGCACACGGGTCTGGGGCTGCTCAAGAAATCAAGCCCCAGGCTGCATGGGGGTAGATGGGGGAGCGGTGATGCAGGCCTCAGTGCCTAATCACCCCCTCCCAAGACAGCACTCATCAAGACAGCAGCTCCAACAAATCAATCTCCCTCTGACACTTCATTTAGACTGAATTAATTTGGAATTAGAAGCCATTACGGCAATTGGCAGGCGTGGATATTCCCCTAACGCGGGCTGTTATCCTGCTTTGGGGATAAAGAAAAGGGGAGAGCCAGCTTTTCTTTTTTCTTCTTTCTTCCCCGCTCTCTGTAGGATGGACTGGATAAGGTGTTTTTTCTCTGCTGATCACAGGCCTTCAGGGAGGCAGCCATTGGATTTTCTGTTTAACCAAGTCATCATTGTTCTCAATCAACAGTCAGATTGTGTGCCGTGTTCTTTACCCCCTCTCTCTATTTTGTCTCGATACTAAATGGAAGTGAAATAGGTATTTAATGAGGGTCGTTGCTCTATCGACTGTCAAGTTGTTGCCAAGAGCCAATTAATGTCTGATAGTCGTCTGTGACGAATAAGAAAACAATGGCTCTTGAAGTGAAAACAAAACAGCCTAGAGTCCACGCTTTCATGTGCATCTGAACATATTTTGCCCAAAAAGAGTAGGGGAGTCAGGGGAGAGAAGGTCCTCATGGGATTTGATCCCACGCCAGGTTGTTCCAGAGGCGCGTGTTTTAACTACACCTCTTAACTTATTTAAAACAGGGGGAGACATGACTTTGACATTTATGTGTTTGTTCACATCGTGTCCATTACAGAATTGATAAACAGCGAGGCACACTAGAAGGGGTTACACAAATTGAGCAGCTGTTTTTAGCTGATAAAATTACATTTGTGCATAAGGCAGGGATTCCCTAACCTTGCAAGGCAGTTGGCTTTGCGAGATCACGTGAGACTCCATCTTGTCAGGCTTCAAGTTATGAAGTTATACCATAGTGGTATAGCAGAGCCATATAACAGAGCTGTGTAGCAGAGCCGTATAGCAGAGTCCAGCAAAAGGCTAACTTAGAATCTTGTTATTTGTCTTATTAGTGTCTTGTTATTTTAATCTTTTAAATAAAGAAATTGGCAGATGCGTCTTTAAATTTAATGCCCCCTCCAACCGTAATAATCTGCCTATTAATTTAATATAAGAACAATTAACTAATTTGATATTTTCAAGAATTCATTAACACCCTTCCTCAAAACATGTTGTTGCTTCTTACATAGTAATTAATACCTTTGCTTGTTGATTATGTTGTACTTTTCTTTTTTATCTTTTTTCCCCTCCTTTTTCGTCCGATTTTCTCCCATCCCAATGTTTAGTCGTTATGCCAATTCCCAATCCCCTTCCTGGTCGCTGCGCACTTACCCCCCACAGTCGGTCTGGGAGAGTGGAAGCTATCACGTGCTTCCTCCGACACACGTCTAGCCAGTCAACCGCTTCTTTTCACCTGGCAGCGCGGACTCTCACTGAGAGGGTGTAACGTGTGGAAGGATCACACTACCCCCCTTAGATCCTATCCGCGCTGAGCAGGCGCCCCGACCGAACTGTAGGAGTCGCTGTTTACAACGACCCGGACCCACCCCGCCAGCTTTCCCACCCTCTAATACTGCCAATTGTATTAGTGTGAACGGCCAGCCAAGCTGGTGACACGCCGGGAGCTGGATTCGAACAGGCGAATCCAGCATCGCCGGCGTTGGTGACGAACGCAATCTCCGCTACGCCACCTGACCACCCTAATTATGTTGTACTTTCTAATTATATTATATGGGTGTTATGGGTTTTATGGGAATGATGTCTGGGTGGGTTGGTATATGAGGGCCTTCATGTATATATGTTGTATGTGATTGTGTTTGTTGTATTATATCTTTTGTGTTGCACCCCCTTTCGACGGTTCAACCCTAAATAAACTTTATTTGCCAAGTACATTTCTTTTGCATATACCAGGGATTTGTATTTAAAAGAACACGCCAACATTTGGGGAAATTTGCTTACCGTCTTCTCCAGAGAGAGACAAGAAAATAGATAACCGTTTCCTCTCTGTGCGTTCAGTAGAAAGCTAATTTCGCAGAGTACATTCTACTCAAACTGAGTCCATTTGAGCCCAAGTCAGTAAAATTTTACTCAGTTTGAGTCAAATGTACTCAGTTTGAGTAAAATGTACTCAGCGAAATTTACTGTGGCTGTACATTAGCCTAGCTTAGCACAATGAGGTGAGACGGATCTTTAAAAAAGTGGATATCAGGAAGGCAGCAGGACCGGACGGCATCCCCGGCCGCGTCCTAAAAGTCTGTGCCGACCAACTGGCCCCGGTATTCACTGACATCTTCAACCTGTCCTTGGAACAGGCCGTCATCCCCACCTGTCTGAAGAAGTCCACCATCATCCCTGTACCCAAAAAATCTACGCCCGCTTGCCTCAACGACTACCGCCCTGTAGCCCTCACCTCCATAGCCATGAAGTGCTTTGAGAAGCTAGTGAAGGGCTACATCTGTTCCTCCCTCCCCATCAACCTGGACCCTCTGCAATTTGCATATCGCCCCAACAGGTCCACGGAGGACGCCATAGCCCATGTGCTGCACACAGCAGCATCACATCTGGACAAGAGGAAGGGGAACTATGTGAGAATGCTGTTCATCGACTACAGCTCAGCATTCAATACCATAGTCCCCTCCAAACTCATAGCCAAGCTCAGGGACCTGGGCTTGAACTATGACCTGTGCCAGTGGGTCCTGGACTTCCTGACGGGCAGACCCCAGGTGGTAAGAGCCGGCAACTGCACCTCCTCATCCATCACGCTCAACATAGGGGCCCCCCAGGGCTGTGTTCTGAGCCCCCTCCTCTACTCCCTGTACACACATGACTGCGTAGCACAGCGGAACAACAACACCATCATCAAATTTGCTGATGACACAGTAGTGGTGGGCCTGATCTCTGCCAACGACGAAAGGGCCTACCTGGAAGAGGTAGAGAACCTGTCACAGTGGTGTCAGGAGAACTGCCTCTCCCTGAACGTCAGCAAAACAAAAGAGATGATTGTGGACTTCAGGAGGTCGGGGGTCAAGGACTACAGCCCCCTCAGCATCGACGGGGCACCAGTTGAGAGAGTGAACAGTTTCAAGTACCTCGGAGCCCACATATCCGAGGACTTGACATGGACCACACACATTGACAGTGTTGTGAAGAAGGCACGACAACGCCTCTACTTCCTCAGGCGCCTAAGGAAGTTCCAAGTCAGTCAGAAGATCCTTAGGAACTTCTACTCATGTACAATAGAGAGCATCCTGACCGGCAACATCACCTCCTGGTTTGGGAATAGCACTGCACAAGACCGTAGCAGACTACAAAGAGTGACACGTTCAGCCGAACGCACAATTAGAGGGGGGCTTCCCACCCTCCAGAACATTTACAACAAGCGGTGCAAGGGGAAGGCTAAGAGAATTATTAAGGACTCGAGCCACCCGAACAACTGCCTCTTTGAACTGCTGCCGTCAGGCAAGCGATACCGGAGTCTTATGGCGAGCACAGAAAGACTCAGAAGGAGCTTCTATCCCCAGGCCATCAGGCTGCTAAACGAACAATAATCGCTAAACGAACAATAATCACTATGCAACAACCATCAAATGCACACAGCACACACACCCACACGCACACACACACTCACTCAAACAAACAACACACTGCAGCACCCACTCTCCACACTTTAGATCACACAAACACACTTACACTTTATATTTATTGATAAAGGATTTGCACTACAACTCGTACACCTACTGTGAATTGTACCTAAACTGCACCTCGTCCATTTATGCCTTGCACTATATAGTATTGTATATTAGTACACTGCACAGTATTGTATATTGTATGGTAACTACGTCTACGAACATTGTACATATGTCTAAACTGAACACTGTGACCTCTTTTTTTTTTTTTCTTCTAATTTTTACTATGTTTTTATTTCATACTTATCTTGTCATGCACAGTCTCTGGAGCGCAACAGTAAGAAGCATTTTGTACAAAAGTATTCTGTACTTCTGTATGACAACTATTAAAGAAACTTGAAACTTGAATGGAAGCGGACATAGCTGGTTAGTCCAACACCTCTCCTGAAGGCTAACCGGCCATGTCTGCTTCCATTCATTGTGCATGCAGCCAGATAGCTTTCTACTGAGTGGCAGTGCACAGAAACTGGTATCTATCTTATTGTCTCTCTCTGGAGAAGACGGTAAGCTAATTCACCAAAATGTTGCCGTGTTCCTTTAAACTATTTAGGAGTGGTGGTGGAGTCCAAGAGTATGTACCTAGCATAACTAACATAACGTTGTATATGATGAGAAGTGGGGAATACCACTCTTTAAAAAGAAAATCATATATATTATTCCAGTGGTTTAAGAGAGTCCAATAAATATATAAACATCAATAACTCAATAACTCTTTCCCAAAGCCAGAAACCAGATTATTATTTTTATTTGTTTAAGTGTGTGGGGTTCTCCTGCTTGGTGGGAGCAGCTCAGACTTTATCCTCGGGTCATGACCCCATGACCTGGAGGTTTCACTAAGACAACTCATCTCCATGGAGACAGCTCTTTGAACAGACAAACACTCACACTTCAGTATTACTACACACAGACATGGACACTTGCACGTGCACGCACACACACACACACACACACACACACACACACACACTCTCACACCACTGAAGCATACAGTAGTGATGGTATAGTTAAGACGGTGTGTATACTGCTGATGGGAGGTGGGTATACTGGTGTTCAACCTCAACCATATAGATACATATTAATGAAGCTGGTGTGTAGGCCTACTCTATAAAAAAAAACATTAAATTGAAGGTCACATATTATACTCCTTTTCAACAAGTTAATATAGGTCTCTGAGGTCCACAAAACGTGTCTTTGAAGATTGTTTTGCTGAAAATATCACTCAGACTATGCATTATATGCCTCTATACCCCGCTGTTTTAAGATCAAACTGTCAAACTAGGCATTGCAGATAAAAAAAAATTGGTTAGATCCAGCAATTGCAAGCTTTACTTCTTGCCTAAAATGTTGTCAGAAACATATTTTAGAAAGCTGTTGGAAAATGAGAACATGTATGACGGAGAGGTAAATCTGATTGGCTGGTTGAATCAGAAAGCCCAGAAAGATCTGTCTGGTTGTTTTATTTCACAGTGTGTGTGTTAGTAGGTCCATCAGAGACCCCAAATGTATGTACTGTAGGCACCCACACACACACACACACACACACACACACACACACACACACACACACACACACACACACACACACACACACACACACACACACACACACACACACACACACACACACACACACACACACACACACACACACACACACACACACACACACACACACACACACACACACACACACACACACACACACACACACACACACACACAACACACACATGCAACTGTCCAAACAAACATGCACACACACCAGACTTTATCTCTCACTTGGTCGGTCCAGGGGTTCCCCAATACTGTACCTGTGTGTAGCAGGGTGGATTATCCCTGCTTCGTGGGAACTGTGGTGCACGGCCACTAGGTAGCGAGACACAGTAGCACTCTGGCCAGCTGCACCTCTGTCTTTGGGATCCGGAGCGTCAACTGGAGGCGGGCAGTGGGAGTGTATGAGGCCCAGGATTTACAAACCTGGTCCGGTACTCTGGTCTTCCTCCCTCTCTCTGGGGCAGTCAGCAGTACTCCCCAACACACCCTCACCCTCCACAATTGTCTCCTTAGCCCTCCCACACCTAATGACTCGATGGTAAAGAAATAACTTGGTTCCCCCCGCAAGCAGTACCCTCCCTCAGTAACACCAGAAACCTTACAGTGGAAATGGAAGGTGGAATAGGAAGGGGTTAATGATAGATATATTACCCGCATCAAAGGGTTAGGATTAGGGTTAGGCTCAATAAAAGACACACACAGTGCTCCCGTTCTGGATGAATGTTATTATAACTTAGCCTAGTTACAACAATGCTACGTCTGGTGATTATTGCACCATGGGTATCAACACAATGATTACACTGGCATAAATCAATTATAGTATTACACCCAGGCACCAAGTGCTCTCACGGTACCCAGACTAAGTGCTGCCCACGTCTGGGCTGAACACAGTATCTACCTTCTCTAAGGAATTACCCATATACTGTTCCAGGTCGATAATATGGGGAAGGAAGGGGGCGCATAGGGAAGGAGAATAAAAGGGATTCACTGAACGGGAAATATTATGAAACACACACCTTATCACACTCAAAGAAAAGGAATGAAATAAAAGAGTGAGCCCACAAAATACCGGTAAAGTCCTATCTTAATGCCGGCATATATTGTTCGGGGTACCCCTAGGAAATGGTAGTAGCAACGTTACTTTCGCCCGCGGGCTGCACCACACTGTGTATTGTATAAGGAATCGGGAGCATCAATGCTCATTTGTACTCATCCGAAATGGCCGCCTCGCCACTCCACTGTTGTCCGGGAGGCAAGATGGCGTCGAACACTCTCGGCGAGGATGTTAGCAGGCGGAGCTAGGCAGAGAGGCAGCGCCGGCTGAGAGCGTGTACTGAGCGATGACGACCCCTGATCCTCCGGAGCAGGCTGAATGCAGGCAGCCGGTTGCAGTTCTGGTCGAAGTCAGCCGGAGCAGAATGGTTGTTGGCCCACGCTCGTCCTGGTGCGCGCACTCTATACCGCACACTGTAACTACTATAACTCGGTAGTTAAAGACTTGGATACTTGGTTAACCGCACGTTACTTATACCGCACACAGTAACTATCATAACCCGATTGCTAGTGCCTGGCTCTGCACTAATTGTTCTTATACTACCGCTGGTACTGCTAGGATATCGTGTCCACTAGCCAGTACTTGTTATCACCCGTTGTCCTCTCACGGGGCCCTCTGGCATAACGTCAGCAACAGGGCTATCCAGAGCCCCCGTTAGCTGCGACTACTCATTGTCCAAGTTCACTGCCCAAGAGGACGGCTTCTGCTTGCCTCCTCCCTATATCACCTCTCAACTCTCTCCGCCACTCTCTGCCTGCTACCGCCCCCTGCTGGTCCCGCCTGCCAGTCACAAGGGGAGACGCATTGTAGAATAGATCCAGTACTGTCATTTATAATCCATATTCCAGTGCTCTTATGAAGGGGACGCTTGTGTCATTGTTCGTGTGAGTATCAATGAAACTAGTTAGAATGTCTTTGTGTACAAAAGGGATATAAAACACCAGTCAGCAGTCCTGAATAATATACAATATTTTCCAGACTGCTACATGTGGAAAGGATGGTTTGGTTTGAGTATCTAGTCTCTACATTACCATATTTCAGGAGAGAGGCGGGGGCTAGATAGCTAAGCACTAAGAAGTTAGTCCTATGTATTAGGAAGCTGGCTGTCTTCAATACGGGCTCACAACCCCCCAAATGACCCTCTCCCAACCCCCAGAAGCAGTGTAGTCAGTGGATGCAGACATACTGTTATGGATAGTGTTGTCTGAGGACCCAATTGCGGAACAGAACGAGGAGAGAACAGGCAGACGAGTGGAACGAGACGTGGAGCCAGGGGTGAAGTGTAAAAAAATTTCTTTACTTCAAAAAGGGTAGCAACCAAAACAAGGAATCTCATAAATGAGAGCAGGTACAAAAACAACAGAGGAACCACAGCAGAGCTGGTAGGGTAAGGCACAACTAATCTACAAAATAAACACTAATAAAACGAGACTGTAAAAACGAAAACAAAGATGACAATACAAACTGAAAAACTAGACTTACTGAAAAATAGGGAGACAAGGAACGAATGACAGCGCAAGGACGAGGGTAACAGCAAGGACAGGATACTCAGGAACATCAAGACAGGGATCTCAAAACAAGGAACTCCAATAATGAACCGACAATGGAGGACAGGAAACACACAGCATATATAGACAGACTAATTAAGACATGGGACACAGGAGGGCTAATTACCAACGAGGCACACATGGGGAGAAACACAAGACCAAACACTCTGGGGAACTAAACAGGGAAACAAACAAAACTAACCACACAAGAAAAGACTGAACAAGACAGAGTAAACAACCACCATACAAGGGACAAATAAAACAATTAACAAGGGAACAAGACTAAAGATAACACAAGGTTAAAACACATGGGAGACAACACAAAGGCCAGGAATAAAAGTCTGTCCAAAGGTGGGGGCTGGTGAGGAGGAGAGGAAAGTCTATGCAAGGGTGGGGGCTGGTGAGGAGGAGAGTAAAGTCTATGCAAGGGTGGGGGCTGTTGAGGAGAGGAGAAGGTCCCAGGGACAGGCGAACCCTCACCCATACAGTGTCTAGGGCTTAGTAAGTGAGTGGTAAGTTAGATGGTTGCTACAGGCGATGGTTTGTGTGGTTCACTTACATGAATTTGCATGAATTGAGAAATCGATATAACTGCAAAATATACCAAAAAACAGAACCTAATGGTTAGCTGTTTAGTGACACGCAGCTGTAAATGACTAGTTTCCCGAAGAGAAAATAAGTTGCTAAAACACTTTCTAAGCGCTTGCCATTTTTTACAGTGTAGGCCTATAGGCAGCGAGGGGAGGTTCATGTTCAGCCATGAGAGTAAATATTAACTCTGACACCTGGCTGTGGAAATACCTCACAGATGTGAGGAGGAGGAGGAGGCGGAGGAGGAGGAGGAGGAGGAGGAGGAGGAGGAGGAGGAGGAGGAGGAGGAGGAGAAGAGGAGGAGGAGGAGGAGGAGGAGGAGGAGGAGGAGGAGGAGGAGGAGGAGGAGGAGGAGGAGAAGAGGAGGAGGAGGAGGAGGAGGAGGAGGAGGAGGAGGAGGAGGAGGAGGAGAGGAGGAAAAAGAGGAGGACGAGGACAAGGAGGAAGAGGACGAGAAGAAGAGGAAGAGGAGGAACAGGAGGAGAGGAAGAGGAGGAGGAGGAGAATAAGAGGAGGAAAAAAGGACGAGTGGGAGGAGAAGAAAGAAGAGCAGACAGACATTGCAATGAGCCAAGGCCCAAATGCTAAGGCATTGTACAGACATAACCCTACATACACACACGCAGCCGCATGCATATACATTATACATACATGATATAGACAGATGGACAAACCCATGCAGAGAATGCACACACACACACACACACACACACACACACACACACACACACACACACACACACACACACACACACACACACACACACACACACACACACACACACACACACACACACACACACACACACACACACACACACACACACGTGCACATTCCCTCAACACCTAGCCAGTACTGTAGGCAAACAGCCCAGGATTCACCTTACAGACTGCCCTAGACTCCCTCTAAACACATGCATGTACACGTTAAGGCAGGGGTTCCCAACCATTTATTTGACCCGATTTTGAGGTCAGAATATTCCTGTGTCCCCAACATTTGAAAGCTTAAGGTCTGGCCTATTGTGCAATCACAGGTGGTGTAGTCCTGACGTTTAAGGTAGGCCTATGGGAGAGGGGGGTATTGTGCAATCACAGGTTGTGTAGTCTTGACGTTTAAGGTAGGCCTATGGGGGGGGGGGGGATATTCACACAACAGCCATTTTGCTCTTATGTCCTGCTCAGGTTAGGATTCCTTTCCACCCTGTTCCCATAACCATATACTAACCACATCATAGACAATTCATTTCACAAACTACTTTCTGCGTTATATATCACATTTGCTGGGAAGGCTCCATAGCAACTCAACTTCATAGTTCCACAGATGTGGGTCTCGACCACAACAGATGTGGGTCTCGACCACAACCGCTACACCATCTCTGGGCACCGGGTGCTTTTATTTGCCACCGTTGGCATTCCTCATATACATCCTTTTGCCCCTGAACCTGTGTAGAGTGTGTTGACTCTATTATCGGGCCTGTGTGGAAATGTTACACTGCAGCTACAAATACGTAGAATGAACTTCATTCTGCCCCACCACTTTCTGCACTCAACCCTTGTCACTCCCTCTCTCCTCCCCCTCTCCTCCTGCTCTCTCCTCTCTTTACTCCTCTCCTCCCCCTCTCTCCACTCTCTCTCTCCTCTGTTCTCCTCACTTTACTCTCTCATCTCTCTCCCCCTTTCTATCCACCACCCCTCTCCTTCTCTTTATCCTCCTCTCTTCATTATCTCTCTCCTTCTCACTTTAGTCTTGCCCCCAAACATGCATTATTCTCTCCACCCACTTGCTCTATTCACAAAGACACATTTGAATCTAGCTCACACACACACACACACACACACACACACACACACACACACACACACACACACACACACACACACACACACACACACACACACACACTACGGCTATACTCGCTGCTGCCTATACTACCTGCGTTGAAACCTGAGAGTGTGTTTTGGTGGGATCACTGTCATTTTTCTCGGGTTGATGGAACATTCTGCCCGCGTCTGAAAACATAATAAACAGAGGAGGCGCCCTGTCTGCACTCAGTTTTAGCATGCATTCGTAATGTGATCATTCTCAGAGCCCTATAACCTCCTGTGGGGCTTATACCACCTGGAGCACATCACAGGTTATATTCACATAGGTCAAAGCTTTTAACTTCAAATGTACACACACTACAGGGCTGGCAGTTGTCCCTAAGAGTACCATTCCACTATGAATAGGCTAAAATATTGACATATTATTACCACATCAATAGGAAACAATCATCAGGCATGGAGCTGTGAAGAGACGAAAAGAGAGGACTACTCTCAATGAGAAGGCCTGTCATTTAGAAATGGATACTTCTTCTCTGATGGGATAGTGATAATCAACGGAATGCTACTATTACTTTTAGCTACCTCAATGTTTAACATGCTTTTAAAGGACATGGTTTTACGTAACTATTAATTTTGTGAAGCACTTTATAAAAGCACTCTAAAATAAAGCTGCTGTTGATGATGATGATGATGATGATGATGATGATGATGATGATGATGATGATGATGATGATGATGATACATACAGTTTCCCAAAATGTCCCCAAGGGGATCAATAAAGGACTATCTTATGATGATGACGATAGGGGTGCACCGATATATCGGTCGGGTATCGGTATCGGCCGATAAGTGCCTTGTTGACTGCTATCGGCCTATCGGCCGATAAGCTCAAATGTGCCGATAGCAGTCGCCGATAACTAACCATCCATTTGTGTAGCGTCAAAAGGCAAAAAAAAAATTCACTCGCGACCTACCTGCACAACGCCCGCCGTCCCCCCCACACACACACAAGCTACTGCATCAAAGTTACTATTTATGATTAACAAGGCATTCGTTTTGTGGCATTAACGTTATATAGTTAGTGTTACACGGACAATAACATCAGCATATTATTATTACCCATAGCAGCAAGGCATTACTCCGAGTCCGTTCATAGCCGGGAGGCAGAAGACTAACGTTACTGGTGAAAATGTGATTTACGTTGGAATACTCCTTTGCCAACTTGCTGTACTTTGCTTGCAGGTCTGCAGCCATTATTACTGGATTAAGAATAGCCCCAACTTTAGCCAACGTAACGTTATGGCTAAACCTTTAACATTAGTTAACCCTAGCTTTCGGTTAGCTGTTCAATGTTAATAACACAACCAAGCGAATCCATCAGAGCTCCCCATCAACACCGCTCTGTCGGGAGGATGGCATTTAAGAAAGTATCTGCTGTTAAAATGACACAAACATTCGTTTTGTGGCATTAACGTTATTATAGTTAGTTACACGTTCAATTACATCAGCATAGTATTTACCCGAAGATAGCAAGCAAGCCGTGCATAGCTCGGTTACATTCCGTTGCTCATTCCGTACCCAACTACACATTCTGCAATCTGTTAATAAAGTTTTCAACCAGACAAATGTATAGAAAGGCTTTGTTTTATTATAAAATTTGTTGCAGTAAAATCATTGTGTCTCGTTTGGCCATCCTGTGGAGCGCGCTGGTCGGCGGGCACTGCCGGGCAGCTAACGTATTAGCTTGTTGTGGTTCTAAGTTTGACTCGCATTCGAGCAAGCAGATCAATGGCGGCATGCCCCGAAGTAGAAAAATGAATAAACGCTTGGTGGTAAGCAGGAGGTGGGTGCTAGCGGTGTGGCGTAATTGGCCGAATCGACTGTCAATCAAAATGGTTCCATTGCATTGGTTGAAAGCTCTGGTTGAGAGAATAGTATCCCGCTGCAGGCCGCCAGAATGGTTCCATTGCATTGGTTGAAAGCTCTGGTTGAAAAAATAGTATCCCTCTGCAGGCCGCCAGACGATACTGGGAGAGGGATCAGTGATACCATAAACATATTTCTTGATGTTTCCTTTTTTAAGTAAGTAAAGATGCCTACAAATACAAACACACATACAAATATACAGTAGTTTCATAAAAAAAATTAAAAAAAAATTAAAAAAAATTAAAAAAAAATTAAAAAAAATTTAAAATACTTATTTTTTGCCACAATTATCGGTATCGGTATCGGTATCGGCCGATTGTGTTAGTTGAACAATCGGTATCGGTGGCCAATTTTCATATCGGTGCACCCCTAGATGACGATGATGACGATGATGACGATGATGATGATGATGATGATGATGATGATGATGATGATGATGATGATGATGATGATGAGTGTGAGACTTTTGTTAATTAAAAAAAATTGCTTTAAAAGTAATGTTAGTCATTTATCCTCTTTGTAGTTATGGATGTTGTTTATGTTGTTGTTATATTAACATATGCATTATAACGTGTGTGTGTGCGTGTGTGTGTGTGTGTGTGTGTGTGTGGTGTGTGTGTGTGTGTGTGTGTGTGTGTGTGTGTGTGTGTGGGTGTGTGTGTGTGTGTGTGTGTGTGTGTGTGGTGTGTGTGTGTGTGTGTGTGTGTGTGTGTGTGTGTGTGTGTGTGTGCATGCCATGGACGGCTGACGGACTTTCTGTGGTCTGAATATGAACTATTATGAGAAATGGCTGAACTGTATTTGAACTCAGTCCAGAGATGTAGGGAAGGTGAAACATCAATCAACAGAATATATATATTATATATATATATATATATATATATATATATATATATATATATATATATATATTATATATATATATATATATATATTAAGGCTGTCAAATATATCGCGTTAATATCGCGTTAACTCCGATTCTATTAATGCCACTAATTTTTTTAACTCAAGATTAACTAAAAAAAAAAAAAAAAAAAAAAAATTTACTAGACTTCACTCAGGTGTATTATTGATGCTCTCATTGATACTATGTTTGTTTCTGAAGTGTGTGTGGTGTGTGTGTGTGTGTGTGTGTGTGTGTGTGTGTGTGTGTGTGTGTGTGTGTGTGTGTGTGTGTGAGTGGTGTGTGTGTGTGTGTGTGTGTGTGTGTGTGTGTGTGTGTGGTGGTGTGGAGAGCGAGAGGGGGGGGTGAGAGAGATGAGGAAGGGGCAAAGAGAAAGAGAGCTGGGGAGAGTGTGTGTGAGGGAGCGGGGTGTGTGTGATATCAGCCTGTGTGTGTGAATGTAACAAGTTCCTACGTTTCTTTCCCTTATTTCATGCACTTTATTCTCGTTTTAATTATTATTTCTTTAAGTATTTGGACTCTGTTTGAATTTGATGCAAATTTGCAATGCATGAGGGTCATCTTTTGTGTTAATGGCTGCATAAAGCAAGCATTTGTTGACTCGCATGTTGATAAGGTATAAACTTGGAACTTGAAAAAGATCTGTTTAAGTTAAAAATAAAAATAAAAAATGCAATTAATTTGCGATTAATGCGGAAGGTTA
>NC_140177.1:103154561-103180892 GCF_963971535.1 Notolepis coatsorum
AGAACAAGGTCTATATACATTTTGAATGTTTTTGAGAGTTTTATATGAGTGGGGAATGTTCCACATGCTAGCACACTTTAGCCTAAATTAGCATGTGGCATATGATCCCACATGCTGGGATGAGACAGCCTAATTTAGCCTAGCATAGCTAAAAGTAGCCTGATTGATTATTCATTCTGAAAGCAATGAAAAGATGATGAAGCGATACAAATTGGTAATAGCTTTTATTTTCTGAATGCCTGCTCACAAGCAGGCCAGGTTTTTCCAGCACCCCGTTCCACCCTGGGAGCAGTTCCAGGAGTCCAGACCACCCATCACCCCGTGTGCCCACGAGGGGAACGAGGCGGTGTGCCGGACGATGCAAGATGGCGAGCCAACCCACTGAACCACTGATATAGTTCAAGGCTAATGCCAGCCTGATTCTAATACCCCTGTTGCCCAACTCCTGTTACCTCAACAGTCCGGTAGGATTGAACTGACTGAACTTGAATTATAGGAACTTCCACGGATTGAACTGATTGAACGAGAACACAAGGACATTCCAAGGGCTTCGACCCCGTTCACCTTTTGTTACTTTGATATTGTATTTTGTATTTGATTTAATTTGATATATGGGTATTGATATTCTCCTATAGGAAGGGAGACTTAAAGGGTAATTACACCCAGTAAGATACTTGAACCACTGATAAGCTACTTGAACCATTGATACTCTCCTACAAGAAGGGAGACTTAAAGGGTAAATACGCCCAGTAAGATACTTGAACTACTGATGTTCTCTTGTAAAGAGTACGAGTTAATGGGATTCAAGTACCCATTGATGACATTGATTATAGTTGAATCACTGATGGTTCTCCTGTAAAGAAAGAAGGTTTAAAGGGTAATTTCACCTAATAAGGTATTTGCATTCCCATAACCTAGAATATTCCATTTGGTACTTTTGTTGTGTTACACCTTCAAAGGAAGAGTTTAAAGGAGCATTTCACCTAGTAAGGTATTTGCGTTCCATGCACATTCAAAGGTTTAAATTAATATGTTTAGACATTTACCTAGTGAAATGATAAACTGAAATAGAGTTTACTGGTGATAAAAGGATACATCCAATATCCAATCTTGAATCTAGCTTTTAACTAGAGATAACCTCAGAGACGTCTGAACCAAACCTAATGTGTTGATCTAATCAATCTAGGACTTGATATCGAACTAACCCTCCCGAAAGGAGAGGTTACAGAAAGAACCTAAAAGGGATACTTCAAACTACTTTGTACTTTACGTCTATATGGCTGTATGTCTAGCTAGCGCGCATTTAATTAATAAACCGGTCATTGTTATAATTCTGTCTCTGGTCCACCATTCTTAAATTGTGCATATTACTCCTCTCCTCGTTTCGTACCCAGAACTGTGCCCGTGGCGAACAGCTGTTACAAGTAGGTGACACAAGTGCTACATAAATTTGGCGAGCCAGCCAGGAGGAGTATATCACAATTAAGAGGACCAGTCTTTAAGTCAGAAACTTAAATAGCATGTAGCGATGGACGTAGTTCAAACTAGCAGCGTGAAAATCCCTAATTCGGTCATAGTCAGCGGTATAACCGATATTACCACTGACGATGAACTGAATGACTTTCTGGTGAAACACGGCTCCATTCGGAGAAAGCTCCTCGTAGACCCTTCCGAGTCAGAGCCAGAACCATGTGTTATTATAGAATACGAAAGTAGCGAAGCCGTGCAAGCACTTTCCCATTACCGACTAGACACGGCCAACGCTAGTTACCTCATTAGAGACTTAGCCAGACTCACACAGACTTATCTCTCAGACCTAAAAGAGATAGCGAAACTGAGTGGTGAAGACCTCGCAGAAGTCCTCAGGAGAGAACTCTCCACCATCGGCGACGTCCTCACCCTGAACGATCCTGAACCCCAAACTGACGAAGAAGCAGGTGGGGAATTATTCGAAATGGCAGACCAACATGTTCCAGAGGCTGCAACAGAAGCTAGCCCCTCACCCAGAACAATCCCAGGGCAGCAAGTCCGACAAGAGCACAGCCGGTCTCCTTCACCAGCGTGCTCTCAAGAGAATGCATGACCTGCTCTGAGACTCTCCGATGTCAACCCACCTGAGGTGCAAAAGATGATTGTGGAGCACGTAGTGTGAAGCGAAGACTCAGCCATGCAAAGCCAAGCATCACTGAGACTCAGACTCTTCTCTGGGCGAAGACCTCGGCCCGACAGAGAAGTAGACTACGAGACATGGCGTTCCAATGTGGGGCTTCTTCTCAAAGACACAAAATTGTCTGATCTACACAAGTCCCGGAAACTCCTAGATAGCCTCATGGCACCCGCCATTGACATCATAACACACCTGACACCTGAATGTCCCCCAGGAATGTACCTGGAGATCCTCGACTCCGCCTTCGGAACCGTCGAAGATGGAGATGACCTTTTTGCAAAGTTCCTCCATACAATGCAAAACAATGGAGAGAAACCTTTAGCTTACCTTCCACGACTACAGGTGATGCTGAACACCACCTACAGAAGAGGAGGAGTAGCTGCAACCGACCTTGATCAGCAACTTCTAAGACAATGCATCAGAGGCTGCTGGGACAACACCATGATAACCGAGCTGCAGCTAAAACAGAGGAAGAGAAACCCACCTACCTTTGCAGAGTTCCTCCTGTTACTCCGCACAACAGAAGACAAGCGCTCTTCCAAAGAATGCCGCATGAGACAGTACCTCAACGTTTCAAAGCCAAGGGTATCGAGTAACTACCAGGGCATCTGGAACCAATGCGAAGAGGAATGCACTTCACAGCCGATTCCGGACAACAGCTCCGAAGTCCAAAGTTTAAAGGCTCTAGTTGCAGACCTACAGACACAGCTCACAAGAATACCGAATGACAACAAGAGAAGACAAGCGAGGCCAGCTCCCAAGCAAGAAGCCCCGGCATCAGTTAAACCGAAGCCGACGACTGACAGAGGTACTCCCAAGTCCCAAAAGTCAGAGACTCCAAACCCAAAGAACTACACAAGCAATAGACCAAGACCCTGGTATTGCTTCAGATGTGGAGAAGATGGACACATAAGACCCCACTGCGAGAGTGAACCAAACCCCTCTCTGGTGGTCTCAAAAAAGAAATTACTAGAGGAGAAACAGCATGCATGGGACGCTGAAAACAAAGCCTCCAAGCCTGACTAAAGACAGTTTCTGCTGAGGGACAGGCGGGAACTGAGTCACGAGAGAGACGTCCCAGACGGAAGTGGCGAGCCTCCAATATGTGCTTGGCCTCCCATACCAAAGAAGTAGCCCTACCAAAAGGACTGGTTAGAGCTAAATGCACTGCACAAGTAACCATAGAAGGTAAAGAGTGCAGCTGCATACTCGATACAGGCTCCCAAGTGACAACGATCCCGAATTCCTTCTATCAAGAGAACATGTCTCATCTACCCATCCACTCCTTATACGACCTGCTTGAAGTGGAAGGAGCCAATGGTCAGGAAATTCCCTACCTCGGCTACGTCGAGACTACAATCAAGTTTCCCAAGAGCATGTTCGGAGTAGACATCGAAGTGCCCACCCTAGCACTGATTGTGCCTGATATGTGCTCCTCTTTGTCATCAGCGCTGATAGGCACAAACGCCCTAGATATCCTGTACAAGCAGTACGCAGACACCACATCTCAGAACTACCAATCCCTGCCATACGGCTACAAGGTAGTCTTGAAAACCCTTGGAGCCAGACATAAACAGTCTGCGGATTCCAGCATGGGCGAAGTGAAACTACATAGCAAAGACCCTGAAACTATCGCTCCAGGTCAGACCAAAGTCCTAGAGGGATTAGTGAGTTGCAGAGCAACCAACGCAGGAAGATGGGCGATGATAGAGTCGCCAAGGTCAACGGCCTTGCCAGGTGGAATACTGGTATCAGATGGCTTAGCAGAGCTACCACGAAAACTGCCACATTGAACTATCGACAGACCCTAACCAAAAATCAAAGCTCAAGTTTGACTTTGGAGACTCTCCAGTACCCCAAGAGTGGAAAGAGAGGATAACTGAACAACTGAACTCCATGCAAGATGTTTTCGCACACCACGATCTCGACTCCGGATGCACTGACAAGATAAAGCATCACATAAATCTCAATGACAAAACGCCATTCAAACATCGAGCGAGACCTATACACCCTCAAGATATAGAAGCTGTGCGCTACCACATTCAACAGCTCCTCAACACTGAAGTCATCCGAGAATCTGAATCACCCTTCTCGTCGCCAATTGTAGTCGTCAGGAAGAAGAACGGCGATGTCAGACTATGAATAGACTACAGGAAACTGAACCTCCAAACAGTAAAGGACTCATACGCCCTGCCAACCTTGAGGATTCCTTTTCAGCACTGACTGGATCCAAATGGTTCTCAGTGCTAGACCTCAAATCTGGTTTTTACCCGATCGAAATGGAAGAAAAGGACAAGCACAAGACAGCATTGGGATTCTTTGAGTTCAATAGGATGCCCCAAGGAATAACAAATGCCCCAAGCACGTTCCAGAGGCTTATGGAGCGGTGCGTGGGAGAACTGAACTTGAAGCAAACCCTCGTTTTCCTGGATGATCTGATCGAGGAGAGACTCATGCGAGTCCTGAGCCATCTGAAAGAGTATCGGCTAAAACTATCACCCGAAAAGTGCAAATTCTTCCAGACCTCCGTAAGGTATCTAGGCCACATAGTGTCTGAGAAAGGAGTCGAAACGGACCCAGAAAAGACAACCGCACTCAAAGCCTGGCCAAAGCCAACCAAACTGAAAGAACTGAGAGCATTTCTAGGATTCTGCGGTTACTACCGTGTTCTCGGTTTCGCCGACCCCAAACAGTCCTACATATTGCACACAGATGCAAGCACACTAGGTCTCGGCGCCGCCCTCTACCAGGAGCAGCAAGGACAGAAGCGTGTCATCGCTTATGCAAGCCGCGGATTGTCAAGATGTGAAACCAGGTATCCTGCCCATAAATTGGAGTTACTTGCCTTAAAATGGTCGGTAACTGAGAAATTCCAGGATTACCTCTACTGTTGTGAAGGGCCAGATTAAACTGAATATATATATGTATCGTTGGATATACTTTGTATATTATATATATATATACACGGAATATCCCTTTACCTGCGTACAGACCAGAGTAATATTCGCTCTCCTATTGGACAGCGCCCCCAGGCGCCAACGCGCAAGCCCCCAACGGCAAGTTCAAAGACAACTGCAGGCATGTCAGAACATGCCCAGAGTCAGCGTAGTAATACGAGACAAGGACTGAGGTTGGGACTAGATATTCACTTAAGTATAAATACGGCGCAGGTGTAAACAGCAGTACCTTACCTAAACCTTACCCACCTTCACCACGAGTCAACGTGCAGTGAAGTGAGCAACCTTGCGTCTAAATAGAGCATTGAGAACCGCGTGCGAATAGAATGTTAAAGTGTCAGAGTTTAATGAAGTAACGTTGAGTTCGACTTAATCTAATGTGAAGTCAATAGTCGATCATTTATTGTATATCGTGCGGCCACAGTTCTTCCGTGTGTAGCATTACCCATCGGTTCGTCGTGTCTTTAGCTAGTGCACTTATCCAGGCTGTGTGGCCTAAATACGTCGCCCACACCCGAGGAGTCCTAGGCGAGAACCGTTGGACATGTACACAGGAGAATCGGCGCCGGCGATTGCAGAACCATTCCTGGTTGGATTATATTGATTTGGGATGTGACTACTTGAGAAGAGCACCGTTGATTTCCACTATCGTTTGGGATTTAACCTTGTGAGGATTACCACTCGGGCCTGCCTCGGGGACGGGGCTGGCTAGCTGTCGTCAATGCTGTCGAGCATCTTGGATTACAACTATTGCTTTTGTCTGCTGATCAAGGGAGTACAAGCACCGACTCCTGTACCTGGAGTCTCTTTATTCCTCGTTGACTCAGACGGAGTACCCGAACATTCCTCTACCCTCCAGGCCTTACACCCCGGAGGGAACCCATTGTCTCCAGTTGGTACCGGTGTTGCCCTATATAATTGCTACTATACAACAGGTGGCGTCAGCTTAGACCCATCATAGGATTCCTGCTATTCTTAGTGACTTATGCTCTTGACTGACTTTACGTATATTCTTCGCCATACAAGCGCGACCCTAATTCTCATTCTGTAACCTAACGTTGCCTAATAATAATAAATTACCCTCCAATAGTATTTCTGTGTCAATGCCGTGTTCTTGTGGGTGTTCACCATCTATATTTGATGTACTGTCTGGCCAGTAATTAAAGTACATAACTAGCAGTGGTTTAATCTATCACAATCTTTAATACAGTCAGGGTTTTGTAACCCCTCAGTTACAATTGGTCCTTCGAGCCGGATGGTATCAGTGTAATATTTAATATAATATTAATATTGAACATGGCCAGCGGTGAACACTCCCCAAGCGGCTCTCCTAAGCTAGAACGCCCGCAGCGCAAACGTCAGCCACCTCCATATCTGGAGGAATTCGCTTTCGTTCTACCCCCTAGCTTATCTAAACATACGTTAAATACGGATAAAGCGGATAGTCAAAGCATGTCCAATCCTATCGACTTGGCGACCCTGCCAGTAGAGACCCCAGTGGGTTCAAACGAAACTGACTCAGCTCACGGGGGGGACCAGGTGGGACATGACATGACTATACCTCCAGACAGCGTCACCGGGATAGACCCCGGAGCGCTCCAGGATAAAGAAAGCGATCCAGGGATAGAACCCGACACACAACCAAGAGAAGAGAACCGCGCCCAGGAGATAGACCTCGGAGCGCGCCAGGAGAACAGATCTCCAACAAGCCCTGTCAGCACCCGATCACCTCCGTCAGTGTCATCCCCCAGCGCGGCGGACCAGATACTGGCGCAAGCCTTGATCGCCACACTGACAGCCTCCACCGAACGCGACCGGCGTCAAGCAAAGACGCTTAGTGAGCGCGAACACTCCGCCACGGAAAGAGAGCGCCTCCACGCGCAACTCCAAGCGCAAGCCCTTAGTGAGCGCGAACACTCTGCCGTGGAACGAGAGCGCCTCCGGGCGCAACAATTAAGTGAGCGCGAACACTCTGCCATGGAACGAGAGCGCCTCCAGGCTCAACAGATGAGCGAGCGCGAACAACGAGAGCGCCTCCAGGCGCAACAATTAAGCGAGCGCGAACACTCTGCAGCGGAACGAGAGCGCCTTCACGCGCAACTCCAAGCGCAAGCCCTTAGTGAGCGCGAACACTCTGCAACTGAACGAGAGCGCTTCCAGGCGCAGCAAAGGAGTGAGGACGACCGCATAAGACTGGAGGAGAGGCGCCTTCAGACGGAAGAGAACATCGAACGAGACCGCGCCAATGCACAGCGCGACGCCGCCAATGCCCAGCGCGAAGCAGAGCGCGACCGGATGATAGAACAATTGATTGCCAGGGCGACACCCCCTCTCTCCGCACGGAGCTCCCGGAGATCATCACGACGAGGGTCTAGGGCACCTTCCCCTACCCGACAAAGCGACCCGGGACCCGGCCAACAGGAGGAACCTGTCTACGTCTCCGACCCCCCTCCCCGACCGGTCCATACGAGACCCAGCCAACGGGAAGAACCGGCCTACGTCGCCGAGAGACTGACTAGAAGACTCCAGGACCTAGAAGAGGAAGAGGAAGAGGAGGAATGTCAAGCCCACCAGCAGCAACGTACTCTGGACCAGGAGGCCCAGTACAGCCCCGACTTCAGCCCCGAGTCACTGCACTACAAACCCCCGACTCAACTCACGGGTGAGTTTGACGTACAGTCAGCACCGAGGAACAGCACCTGGGGACCCGGCCTCTGGTACCCACCAAGTACTAACCCACGACCACACGTACGGGGAGACTCGCCCAGGAGGCCTCTTCCCCTACGCTCACCAATGTGCCAGCCATCCATGGCATCGTACCTTGGCACACCGACGTTCCCAGACTTTACGCGCGAGGACAGAGCACAGTACACGGAATTACGCATGTGTTTGGAGACTATGATGTCCGACGTCCCCGACGAGTCGTACAAATATGCCATCCTCCTCAAGCATCTCAAGGTGCCCAGAGCGCATAACATAGCGCTGGCATATTCCAACTCAAGCACCCCATACTCCGTGGCTCTAGTGGCCCTCGACCAGCGTTATGGACGCATATGGGATTACGTGATCCAAGAAATACGGGATATCGACCGCCTCCCCCCAGCCAAAGACAATAGAGCACTGGATGACCTCTCTATCAAGGTACAATCCCTAGTAGGGATGCTGGGGTCCCAAAAGGAGAAGGGGAGATATGAACTGTATGCAAATTCTAATGTGGAGCGAATACTGGAGAAGCTCCCTCCAGCCCGCCAAGAGCGTTTTCGGCGGCAGAGAGACCACCGTGATCCCGACGGCCCCGAGCCATCCCTCCTAGACCTGGCCGCTTTCCTCGCAAGGGAGGTTAGCAGCCTACGACTGGACACATTCGTGTGGAGTGGATCTAGCCCAAGAGATGGACCTCGGAGGTCCAACGATAACCGCCGGTCAGTGACCGTTATGCACCAGGCCGAGTCAGTGCCGCAGCACAAGAACCACAGCACCCCCCCGACCAAGGGGAAGTGGATGATTGTATGCCAGTACTGTGAAAAGGAACATTGGCTGTCTCAATGTGACACTTTCAAGAAGCTGACCGCTGACGAGGTGAGTCAGTGGATCAAAGCCAACCGCCGCTGCTTCCGCTGCGCGCGCAGCCATATGGCAGCTGAGTGCCGTTTAAAGAAGAGATGCAGCAAGTGCGACGGCGCCCACTTGGAGGTCCTACACGACAGCAACAAGAAGAAACCCGTACCCCCAAGCAGCTCGAGAGTGAACGTCGTGTACATAGACCCTGCGAAGAGCGGGAGCTCACGAGTGCTCTTGAAGGTGGTCCGAGTGATATTAAGCTACGAGGACAAGGTCATGGACACTTACGCCGTCCTAGACGATGGGTCAGAAAAGACTCTCCTCCTCGCATCCGCCGCAGCCCGGCTGGGAGCGAAGAAACAATGACAATCCGTACCATTAGAAGAGACCTGAAGACCATAAAGGGTGAAAATGTCTCCTTCACGATAGCAGCGGTCGGGCAGCCCGAGAAGCAGTATAGCATTACTAACGCCTTCACCAGCCACGACATAGGCCTGTCACAGTACACCTACCCCATCCCAAAGCTGATGGAAAAATACGTGCACCTACGTCAACTACCTATACCGCTCATCGACGACGCCACCCCGACCCTGCTCATAGGATCCGACCACGCACACCTCATCGTCCCAACGGACCGGGTCCACATCGGGCCCAGAGGCTGTCCAGCAGCGGTCGAGACCCGCCTGGGTTGGACACTACAAGGCCCCCTCTCCGGGTCTTCCAACCGACCGACAGCCACTCGCTGCCTCCACTCAAAGATAAACGAAGAAGACACCACCCTCTTACAGCACGTCGAGAGGCTATGGACATTAGACGCGATGCCCTTTAAGAATGAAAAGAAACTCGTTCGCTCAAAGGAAGACACTTATGCCATAACCCTCCTCGAGCAGAGGACAAAGAGAGTCGAGGTCAATGGAGTGATGAGATACGCAACTCCACTCTTGAGGCGAGAGGGTATGCCCACCCTCCACGCCTCAAAAGAAGCGACAGAGCGATATCTACTGAACACCGAGCGGCGTCTAGCCAAAGACCCCACTCAAGCCACTGTGTACCGCGCTGAGATCGACAAGCTGATCACAGCGGGACACATAAAGAAAATTGACATTCAAGAGGCCGACCAGACGATCGAATCATGGTACGTGCCCCACCACAAGGTCCACCACAACGGCAAGGATCGCATTGTATTCAACTGCAGCTACCAGATCGGACTACAGAATCTGAATAAAGAACTCTTGCCCGGCCCAACACTCGGCCCCTCTCTCCTCGGCGTACTACTACGTTTCCGCCAAGACAAGGTGGCCATCAGCGGCGACATCAAAGGGATGTTCCTGCAGGTGCGACTAGTGGAGGAGGACAAGCCCTTGCTGCGGTTCCTATGGAGAGAGAGGATCAAAGATGAGCAACCATCCATCTACCAATGGGAGGTCCTCCCTTTCGGAACCACATGCAGCCCATGCTGTGCTACGTTCGCACTGCAAAAACATGTGACAGAAGACCCTGAAGCTGACGAGGAAGTCAGACAAAGTGTAGAGAGGAGTTTCTACGTGGACAACTGTCTGCAAAGCGTCTCGACGCCAGAAGAAGCCGAAGCCCTCCTACTCAAGCTCCGCGCCTCACTGATCAAAGGCGGCTTTGATCTCCGGCAGTGGGCCAGCAGTGACCCTCAAGTACTTCGCAGCCTCTCCCCAGAGACAAAGGCAGCAAGCAGCGAGACCTGGATGGCGACCATCCCAGGTGAAGCACAAGAAATGACATTAGGCCTAGTCTGGCGCTTCAAAACAGACTCGCTACATTACAAATACACACCCCTGACCACGGAGCAGGGAAGGTCGACCCCTCTACCGACCACCAGACGGAGCGTATACAGAACACTCGCAAGGCAATACGACCCGCTGGGGTGTATCCTACCTTACACCACCCGGGCAAAAATGATTGTACGAGAGCTGTGGGACAAGGAACAGGGCTGGGACGACCCCATACCCGACCACCTCGCTTCCACCTGGAGAGAGTGGGAGAGAGAACTCAACTCGCTCCAAAATGTGAACATACGCCGAAGCTACTTCCCACCCACAGTGCGGCTGGAGACGTGCCAGATGGACCTGCACGTCTTCAGCGACGCCTCAGAAGTGGCCTACGGCTCGGTGGCTTACTTGCGGGCCCGAGAGGAGGGAGGAGAAATACACACAGCCTTCATCCTGGCTCGCTCAAGGATAGCCCCCCGCAAGCAACAATCGTTCCCGCGTCTAGAGCTCTGCGCAGCTCTGGTAGGCGCGCAACTCGCCACGTTAATCCAACGTGAACTCACCATCCCGGTGCAAAGAACAATCTTGTGGTCAGACTCCATGACCGTACTCACATGGATCCAGTCCGATTCTTGTAGATACAAGGTCTTCGTGGGAGTCAGAATCACAGAGATCCAAGACCTAGTAGGATCAACGTGCTGGAGGTACGTGGACACGAAACAGAACCCAGCAGATGTCATCACACGGGGGATGTCCCTAGATGACCTCATACGTCACAATATCTACAGTGACGGTCCTGAGTTCCTCAAGCTCCCGGAAGAAGAGTGGCCTAACCCCAACCCTCGGGAGGCTAGTCAAGAGGAGGCAGAGATCAAGAAATCTATGTTCTGTGGGTTGACGCACACCCCAGTCCCCACTGACCCTAACATAGACGACTGCCTCACCTTTGAGAGTGCGCAGCTAAAGACATTCCTGTGGCACCACCCTGAGGTTCCCGCCACTACCGACATTAACGCAGCTAACTACGAAGAGGCAGAACTCCTTCTGCTACAGCGAGCCCAAAGAGACTCGTTCCCCGACGAGCTAGACTGCCTGCAGGGAACAAAGCCAGTCCCGTCAGACAGCAGACTGCTCCACTTGGCCCCCGAGCGCGACACCCATGGCCTAATCAGGGTGGGTGGTCGTCTGAGACGGGCCCCGGACTTAACGGATGACGTCAAGTTTCCTATAGTCCTCAACAGCCGACACAAGGTCACTGAGCTCATCATAAAGAAATACGACGAGGATGTGCACCACGCTGGGGCAGAGAGAGTCTTCGCTGAGATCCGACGTCGCTATTGGATACTGCAAGGAAGAGAAGCAGTACGACGCTTCCAGCGGACCTGTCTAGACTGTCGCAAGTGGCGAGCACAGCCCAGTATACCCATGATGGCAGACCTGCCTCCCTGTCGCCTCCGACTCGGCGATAAGCCCTTTCACTCCACTGGCGTGGACTGCTTCGGCCCGCTCTACGTGAAGAAAGGAAGAGGGACGGAGAAGAGGTGGGGCATTGTATTCAAGTGCATGACCACCCGAGCAATACACATAGAACTCCTTCCGACCATGAGTACGAACTCATTACTCATGGCCTTCCGGAGATTCACAGCGCGAAGAGGAAAACCGTCTACGTTGTTGTCTGATCACGGGACAAACTTCAAAGGCGGAGAAAGAGAGCTGAGAGAGAGCTTCCAAGCCATGGGTCCAGAACTTAAGACCCACCTCGCTCCTTCTCAGATCGACTTCCAGTTTAACCCCCCGAACGCCCCTCACTTCGGGGGAACCTGGGAAAGAGAAGTACGTTCCATAAAGACAGCTCTGTACGCCGTGCTTGGGGCCCAGACCGTGGCTGAAGAAGTCCTCGTGACAGTCCTCACGGAGATCGAGGGAGTATTGAACTCAAAGCCCCTCGGTTACGTCTCAAGTGATGTAGCATACGTCGACCCAGTCACCCCCAACACACTCTTGATGGGGCGGCTGGACCCCGCGCTTCCACAGACGGTGTACAGACCCGAAGAAGCGAACGGCCGAAGTTTGTGGAGGTACAGTCAAGTATTGGCTGACAAGTTTTGGAACAGTTTCCTCCTCCACTACCTACCGTCTCTCCAAACCCGCCAGAAATGGTTAAAGATAGAGACAACTTACAAGTGGGCACAGTCGTTATGATCATAGACCAGTCACTACCCCGAGCTATGTGGCCGGCCGGCCGCGTAAGCAAAGTGATCACTGGTGCCGACGGAAAGGTCAGAGCGGCAGAAGTTATTGTCCAGGGACGGACCTACACCCGACCCGTGGCGAGGCTGATAGAGTTGCCGAGGCTCCCTGACTCCCTTGATGACGATCATGACCCACTGACTTTGTAGATTGCCCTACTCCCCACAACAGACATTGAGCAGTTGACTGGACTATTAATCTGTCTTCCTTTTAACTAATTAGGTGCGGACTAATTAGGAGGCGGCTGTTGTGAAGGGCCAGATTAAACTGAATATATATATGTATCGTTGGATATACTTTGTATATTATATATATATATATATACACGGAATATCCCTTTACCTGCGTACAGACCAGAGTAATATTCGCTCTCCTATTGGACAGCGCCCCCAGGCGCCAACGCGCAAGCCCCCAACGGCAAGTTCAAAGACAACTGCAGGCATGTCAGAACATGCCCAGAGTCAGCGTAGTAATACGAGACAAGGACTGAGGTTGGGACTAGATATTCACTTAAGTATAAATACGGCGCAGGTGTAAACAGCAGTACCTTACCTAAACCTTACCCACCTTCACCACGAGTCAACGTGCAGTGAAGTGAGCAACCTTGCGTCTAAATAGAGCATTGAGAACCGCGTGCGAATAGAATGTTAAAGTGTCAGAGTTTAATGAAGTAACGTTGAGTTCGACTTAATCTAATGTGAAGTCAATAGTCGATAATTTATTGTATATCGTGCGGCCACAGTTCTTCTGTGTGTAGCATTACCCATCGGTTCGTCGTGTCTTTAGCTAGTGCACTTATCCAGGCTGTGTGGCCTAAATACGTCGCCCACACCCGAGGAGTCCTAGGCGAGAACAGTTGGACATGTACACAGGAGAATCGGCGCCGGCGATTGCAGAACCATTCCTGGTTGGATTATATTGATTTGGGACGTGACTACCGGAGAAGAGCACCGTTGATTTCCACTATCGTTTGGGATTTAACCTCGTGAGGATTACCACTCGGGCCTGCCTCGGGGACGGGGCTGGCTAGCTGTTGTTAATGCTGTCGAGCATCTTGGATTACAACTATTGCTTTTGTCTGCTGATCAAGGGAGTACAAGCACCGACTCCTGTACCTGGAGTCTCTTTATTCCTCGTTGACTCAGACGGAGTACCCGAACATTCCTCTACCCTCCAGGCCTTACACCCCGGAGGGAACCCATTGTCTCCAGTTGGTACCGGTGTTGCCCTATATAATTGCTACTATACAACAGGTGGCGTCAGCTTAGACCCATCATAGGATTCCTGCTATTCTTAGTGACTTATGCTCTTGACTGACTTTACGTATATTCTTCGCCATACAAGCGCGACCCTAATTCTCATTCTGTAACCTAACGTTGCCTAATAATAATAAATTACCCTCCAATAGTATTTCTGTGTCAATGCCGTGTTCTTGTGGGTGTTCACCATCTATATTTGATGTACTGTCTGGCCAGTAATTAAAGTACATAACTAGCAGTGGTTTAATCTATCACAATCTTTAATACAGTCAGGGTTTTGTAACCCCTCAGTTACATCTATGGAAGACCATTTCTCGCTGTCACTGATAGCAACCCACTGACATATGTCCTTACCACTGCTAAGTTTGATGCCGCAAGCTACAGATGGTTATCCGATCTATCAACCTTCAATTTCCAGCTGCAATACAGAGCTGGAAAACAGAATCAAGATGCTGATGGGCTGTCCAGACGACCACACAGCAGACCAGCTGATGACCCAATATCAAGAAAAGAGATGGAAAGAATACAACAGTTTGCGAAAAGACACTTCCCTGAACCAGAGCACGCAAACATGAGTGAAGACATCATTAGAGCCATCTGCGAAAGACACTTAGTTCGCAAAGTGATCGACAACGGCTCTAAAGAAACACCATCCAGCATTGCATCGGTGGTATCACTTGCCCTTCACCCAAGTGCAATCCCAGACAGCTTCCAAGGAGAAGATCAGCTGGGTGGCTTACCCATCGTTCCACTGATAACTCCACCCGAAATGAGAGAAAAGCAAAGAGCCGACACCTGTATCCGTCAAGTACTACAGCTTGTGGAGTCAGGGGAGAAACCTCCACCGACACTCAGAAAAGAAATCCCCAAACTTTACCTTCTACTAAGAGAGTGGAACCGGTTAGAAGTATTGGACGGAGTCCTGTACCGGAAGAGACAAGAAGGCGCACAGACCCATCATTAACTTCTGCTGCCTGAAGACCTGAGACCTATGGTCTTAAAGAGCCTTCAGGATGACATGGGCCACATGGGCGTGGACCGAACCCTAGACCTCATCCAAAAGTGATTCTATTGGCCCAAAATGTCAGCTGAAGTAGAGACAAAGATCAGGACCTGCAACCGATGTCTACGGCGTAAAGTTCCACAAGAGAAAGCTGCCCCGTGGGTGAACATCACAGCCACACGACCACTCGAGTTGCTGTGCATGGACTTTCTCAGCTTGGAACCAGACTCCAGTAACACAAAAGACATCTTGGTCATTACGGACCACTTTACGAAATACGCAATATATAGCGATCCCTACTGGAAATCAAAAAGCGCGGACAGTCGCTAAATGCCTATGGGACCACTTCATTGTCGATGTGACGGCCACACCATTTGCCGCACATCAGCACTAATGTCGGTAACCACTACACTCCCTCACTACACTATTCTTTTCATTTTGTCCTTATGCATTGTTAACATCCATAATACCCATACACAAATCAAATAATGACACCACACATTATTATTGTTTCATATACCATACTTCCATCTTTATTTGCATTTTGATATATTACAAGGTCCTAAGTTAGTCCACACTTAGTTTACATTGTTTATCATAATTGTTTGCTCATGCTGTTTCTTTGTCTTACATGTTTGATTGGTGTTCCAGGCGGTGCTCTGCTCTTCCTGGTGGCAACTGGCAAAGGACCAGTAATTGGAAGAGGCTGGATTTAAATACCAGGAGAGGCTTGCCGGGAGATACCAACTCCATGAGAAGAGGGGGGGGGGGATTTAATTAGACAATGATGTTCTACTATGATTTATGTATGTTTTAGCTTGACTCAGTTATTGTCTCCTACATAAATACATAGTGTTCTTCAAACTAACTGTTCATTATAAATTATAGATGATTAAGGTTAATGTAATTTATTATTGATGATTTGTCTTTCCCCATGTGTCTGTATTGGTTTGGTCAACCAGTATAAATACCTCCCTCTTGTCTGTAGGTCAGTTTTGTTTGGTTCAGTTGTATTAGGTATTTTTAGTTTGTTCTGTTTAAGTTGACCCGAGTTCTGCTGGGCCCAAGAACAGCTTTTTGTTTATTTGTTATTGTTGCACTTTTTTGTGGTTTTTGTTCCCTGTATTTATATTTTTGGGAAAAATAAACCTTCCTTTGAGCACTCTACCTATGACTCCTCATGTCTAAGCTGTTTGGTCCCTCACATATGGTGACAGCAGTGGGATCAACCAGTAAAGGGCGTAAGTAGATGATTTTTTTTCTATTTTCTTTTTCCTCAAGCCATGATACGTGGAGGAAAGGCATATCAGCCCACTGGAGCTGATTCGGATGGAGCTACTGGAGGGGCCCCAGGTACTGAGGGCAAGGAGCCAACAATCGCAGACCTGGCTGGTATCATTCGAGCCCACATGGAGCAGCAGGAAGCCCGAGAGGCTCGACTGGACCAGAACGCGGCACGGCAGGATCAGAGGTTCAACGCACTGCAACACCAGTTTGGTCTTCTTCAAATTGAGGTGCAGGCCCAACCGTCCCCAGGCCCCGAACCACCCTTGACCCTGGGGAGTGAAGGCCCAGAACTGGACTCCTTCCATGTTGCTCAGACATCTCATTCAGAAGACATCCGGTCAGGTCAGTCTCGGTTCACACAGGAACCTAGGTTGGAGAAATTGACAGAGTCTGACAATGTTGAGCATTTTCTTATAACATTTGAACGTATTGCAGTAGCATGTTGGTGGCCTAGGACTGATTGGGCTTTCCGCCTTATTCCCCTACTGACTGGAAAGGCCAGAAGTGCTTATGTGCATATGGATGTGGATGAGTCTCTTGAGTATGAACTGGTTAAGACAGCTATCCTCAGGAAGTATGATATAAACCCTGAGACCTACAGGCAAAGATTCCGCTCACTGGAAGTTGAGCCGAAGGAGACCCCCAAGGAGCTGTATGTGCGATTGAAAGAGCTTTATTGGAAGTGGGTCCAGCCTAAGGGTAAGAGTATCGAAGAGATTAGTGAATTTATAATCCTTGAACAATATCTGAACATGTTGTCTCCTGAGCTTCAGGTGTGGGTCAAGGAGCATGACCCCAGAACTGCGGTCGAGGCTGCAGCACTGGCTGATGTGTTTGTAGCGGCCCGAGGGAAAGGCCAGCCATGGAGCCAAGATTCCTGGAAGACAGGCAAGGACAACAGAATACCTTGGTCTTTCCAGCACAACACCAAGTCAATTACAGCTGTGGGTAAGCCTCCTGTAAAAGAGAACCAGCCAATGAATACGCCCCTTTCAACATATGGAAAAAGGATAATTTGTTATCTATGTGGGCAGGAAGGTCATACCAAACCAAGGTGCCTGAGGAGTTCAGTCAAGCTCACGCAGACATGTTTTGTGCCGAGGCGTAGATTGGAGCCTGAGTATAGAGTTGAGCAAATGAGAGAGATCCTTGTTGATATCGATGGCCAGGAGCTCAGGGGCCTTATTGACACTGGTAGCACCCAGACCTTAGTGCACAGGCAGTTTGTACCGCCCAGTATGGTGCGCACAGAAGAGACTGTCCCTATCTGTTGTGTACATGGGGATGAGAAGCCTTACCCCACAGCGGATCACTATATGAAGATACAAGGGCAGACATATCTTTTGAATGTGGGTGTTGCTGATAACCTACCTTTTCCTGTTGTATTAAGCCATGACTTGCCAGTGCTCCTCGACCTACTACACCCAAGCCAAGTTTGTAATGTTGCCGTCACAAGAGCACAGGCCAAGCAGGCAGGTGAGACATTTCAGACTCTAAGCACCCTGCCTTTTTACAGTGCTGACTTGGAAGTAGAGCCAGGGAAGCCCCGCAAGACACGCAGGCAGAGAAGGCAGGAGAAGTTTAAGCAGACAGTTGTAGATCCACATGTTGAACCAACACCTGAACTGTCTTTGGGTTTTAATCTCCCTACCAATGTGGTTCAGATGCAGCAGGCTGACCCAAGCCTGGTTCCCTGTTTCCAAAAGGCCAGCGAGCAGGAAAGGACAGGGACTAAGCCAGACATTACCATGGAAAGGAGTTATGTCATGCAGCACGGTGTTCTTTACTGGCAGCTTGGGCAAGTTAAGCAGCTTGTAGTTCCTCGATCAGCCAGAGAGACTGTACTCTCCTTAGGTCACTCTTTTCCCTGGGCTGGCAACCTAGGAAAACATAAAACCATTGCTCGGATTCAACGCAATTTCCATTGGCCCGGCTTACGTGCAGATGTTGCCCAGTTCTGTAGGAGTTGCCCTCAATGTCAAAATACCTCACCCAAGGGCCCCCCCAGAGCTCCCCTCCAACCTCTGCCTATTATTAGTACTCCGTTTGATCGTCTGGGAATGGACATTGTTGGCCCTGTAGAGAGAAGCAAGTCAGGGAATCGTTTCATGCTTGTGATCACTGATTATGCCACGAAATACCCTGAAGTCTTTCCTCTAAAATCAATCAAGGCCAAGTCTGTTGCTTTCTGCCTGGTACAGTTCTTCTCTAGAGTAGGATTCCCCAGAGAGATACTTACTGACCAGGGAACCAACTTCATGTCCAAATTGCTGAAGGAGGTATACCAACTGCTGGGTATCAGAAGCCTGCGAACCACACCCTATCATCCACAAACGGATGGGTTAACCGAGCGATTCAATCAGACCCTTAAGCAGATGCTTCGTAAGTTTGTGGATGACACTGGCTCTGACTGGGACCAATGGCTTCCCTACATCTACAGAGAAGTTCCCCAGGCCTCCACTGGTTTCTCACCCTTTGAACTGCTCTATGGTCATGAGGTAAGGGGGCCTCTAACCCTGCTTAAAGAAAAATGGGAGGGAGACAGAGGGAGTGATGAGCCTATTAATGTTGTTTCCTATGTTGTCCAGATGAGAGACAAGTTGGAGAGGATGAGTTATCTGGCAAAGGAACACATGTCGGAGGCACAACAGCACCAGAAGGCCTGGTATGACCGGTCAGCCCGGGGAAGGAGTTTTGATCCTGGCCAAGAAGTTTTGGTGATGCTTCCCACTGAAGAGAGCAAGTTGTTGGCTAGGTGGCAAGGACCCTTTAAAGTGAAGAGGAGGTTTGGACCTACCACTTACAAGGTTTCTACCCCTGGGAAGAGACGCTCTACTAGAGTTTTACATGTGAACCTCCTCAAGGAATGGATGCCAAGATCGGTGAAAGGGGTGTTGCTGATCAGGAGGGTGGAGGATGAAGAGGATGTCAATGAACAGTATCTGCCTGTACCAACCTCCTCCTTCCCTGACTTGAGCCATCTTCCAGAGGATCAACAATCGCAGGTGAGAGCCCTTTGTGATCCCGAAATGTTTCAGGAGAATCTTGGCCTCACTGATTTGGTACACCATGACATGAATGAGAATGCACCTGTGAGGCGTATGAGTTACAGTATACCAGAGAGACTCCTGATCTCCCTGAAGAAGGAAGTGGACCTGATGTTGTCCCTGGGGATCATTGAGGCCTCAAAGAGCGAGTGGTGCAATCTGATTATCCTGGTACCGAAGAAGGATGGCACAATAAGGTTCTGTATTGACTTCCGATACTTTAATTCAGTTTCAAAGTTTGATTCTTATCCAACCCCTCGCATTGATGATCTTATTGAGCACTTGGGTAAGGCAAAGTACTTGACAACCATCGACCTGTGCAAGGGCTATTGGCAAGTCCCTCTGACCCAGGGGTCACGGGAGCTGACTGCCTTTCGGATACCGTGGGGTCTCTACCAGTTCACTGTACTGCCGTTTGGATTACATGGAGCCCCGGCTACATTCCAGAGGCTCATGGATCAGGTACTGTCCGGGTTGTCTGATTTTTCATCTGCCTATCTCGATGACATTGTCATTCACAGCTCCACCTGGGAAACTCACCTGGAACACCTGGGAGTGGTCTTTGAGCGTCTGCGATCTGCGGGTCTGATCATCAACCCCTCAAAGTGTGCTTTTGCCAGAACAGAGACTGAGTACCTTGGCTATGTCATTGGAAATGGTGTGACAGTCCACTATGGTATCCCGGAGAAACTCCACAGCGACCAAGGTGCGGATTTCCAGTCCCGCACAATTAGAGAGCTGTGTGAGCTAGCCGGCATCAAAAAGATACGAACTACCCCGTACCATCCAAGGGGAAACCCAGTTGAACGCTTCAACAGGACCCTGCTTAATATGTTGGGCACCCTGGAGAATCAGAAGAAAAGCCATTGGCGAGATTATGTCAAACCTCTAGTACACGCCTACAACTGTACTAAGAACGACACTACTGGATTCACCCCGTATGAGCTGATGTTCGGGCAACAGCCAAGGTTGCCTGTGGACATAGCCTTCAACTTACCTGTCAACTACCAGCCAGGCTCACACTCGCAGTACGTCCGCAGTCTGAGATCCCACCTTGAAGCAAGTTACAGAGTAGCTACAGAAAACGCAAAGAAGACGGCGGACCGTAACAAAGCAAGATTCGACAAACGAGTTGTTGAGTCTACCCTGCAGGAAGGTGACAGGGTTCTCGTCAGAAACGTCCGCATCAGAGGCAAGCACAAGCTAGCAGACCGGTGGGAAGCAGATATCTACATTGTAGTGAAACAAACGGGAAATGTCCCAGTCTATGTAGTGAGACCTGAAACCAGAGATGGTCCTACTACCCCTGAGGAAGATGGACCTACTGTAAAAGACAAACCTAAGCGACCAAGAACTCGACAGAGCCCAAGAGAAGAAAGCTCGAATGAATCAGAAGGAGAAGACCCAGATGATGGCTATCTTGATCTCACTTATCACTATGGCCATGGAGGTCTAGTGGTGGAAACACAACCCTTTCCAGTGCCCACTGTCGAGCAAGACCCCTCAGACGCAGTCATTCTTCCTGAGGGAGCTCCAGGGACAACTGATGACCCGACGACACTGAACAAGACTATCCCATCCACAGTGAGACCTACTGAAGGCAGTTTACCTGACCCAGATACAGCGGATCGGGAGAAACACTTGCCTGACATGGATCAGGAAGAGAACAACCTACCTGAAAAGACCTTACCAGTTATGAGTTCAGAGGAGAACAATACTAACATGAATGAACCAGAAACCGAACCAGATGGACAGGAGAATGTCCAAGACAATGTGGAAAGAGAAGAGGAAAGAGATGTCAGAGATGGACAGGAGAATGTCCAAGACAATGTGGAAAGAGAAGAGGAAAGAGATGTCAGAGATGAACCCCCAAGAAGGTCGACAAGACATAGAGAACCTCCAAAAGTCCTGACTTATCCCCGACTAGGAAAACCCACTAGTAACAATAATCCAGTCACTATTCCAGAGTCTAAGCTCAGTAATCGCAGACTCTTTAGATGACTCCGACTCCCCAGAACCCCATAGGATTGTGATAATGTAGTCCTGGGATAATATGCACAGGGACGTGCATTAGGATAGAAGGGGAGGATGTAACCCAGATTTCAGATTCATAACTATTTAAGTTATAAGAACATAAAAATAGTTAATGCCATTGAATAAGAACATAAATAGTTAAGGCTATTATGTAGGAACATAAGTAGTTAATATTATTGGGTACCAAGTCCCTTTGAATTACAGCATTGCCCTTTAATTTGCGTCATGACGTGAGTGAGATAGATGTCACGACAGCCACGTTTTGCTGCGAGTCTTGCTACTGCGCAGATGCAGGCACAATCCCCGTAGATTCAACACGCACTTGAACAGAGCTGATAACGTTGCTGGATAATGAAATAGGAAATAGCATGATAAAAACAGTTATCAAACAGTTATAGAAGATTCCCCCAGTTGCAAAACCGAAAAAGCGTTGCAGTAAAGTAACTGTAGCCTGCAGTTTTGGTGAGTTAAATCAATATTGTGTGCTATTCAATTGTCGAGTGTACAAAAATGGTTAGCTTCATGCTACAAGCTAAATAACGTAGCTCATTCTTAAATGGAAACTGGGAAGGAACCATTTCAGAAGTACTTATAATTGTATTGATATGCTGTACGTTAAGAACAAGGTCTATATACATTTTGAATGTTTTTGAGAGTTTTATATGAGTGGGGAATGTTCCACATGCTAGCGCACTTTAGCCTAAATTAGCATGTGGCATATGATCCCACGTGCTGGGATGAGACAGCCTACTTTAGCCTAGCATAGCTAAAAGTAGCCTGATTGATTATTCATTCTGAAAGCAATGAAAAGATGATGAAGCAATAAAAGATGGTAAAGAGCTTTTATTTTCTGAATGCCTGCTCACAAGCAGGCCAGGTTTTTCCAGCACCCCGTTCCACCCTGGGAGCAGTTCCAGGAGTCCAGACCACCCATCACCACGTGTGCCCACGAGGGGACGAGGCGGTGTGCCGGACGATGCAAGATGGCGAGCCAACCCACTGAACCTCTGATATAGCTCAAGGCTAATGCCAGCCTGATTCGAATACCGCTGTTGCCCAACTCCTGTTACCTCAACAGTCCGGTAGGATTGAACTGACTGAACTTGAATTATAGGAACTTCCACGGATTGAACTGATTGAACGAGAACACAAGGACATTCCAAGGGCTTCGACCCCGTTCACCTTTTGTTACTTTGATATTGTATTTTGTATTTGATTTAATTTGATATATGGGTATTGATATTCTCCTATAGGAAGGGAGACTTAAAGGGTAATTACACCCAGTAAGATACTTGAACCACTGATAAGCTACTTGAACCATTGATACTCTCCTACAAGAAGGGAGACTTAAAGGGTAAATACGCCCAGTAAGATACTTGAACTACTGATGTTCTCTTGTAAAGAGGACGAGTTAATGGAATTCAAGTACCCATTGATGACATTGATTATAGTTGAATCACTGATGGTTCTCCTGTAAAGAAAGAAGGTTTAAAGGGTAATTTCACCTAATAAGGTATTTGCATTCCCATAACCTAGAATATTCCATTTGGTACTTTTGTTGTGTTACACCTTCAAAGGAAGAGTTTAAAGGAGCATTTCACCTAGTAAGGTATTTGCGTTCCCTGCACATTTAAAGGTTTAAATTAATATGTTTAGACATTTACGTAGTGAAATGATAAACTGAAATAGAGTTTACTGGTGATAAAAGGATACATCCAATATCCAATCTTGAATCTAGCTTTTAGCTAGAGATAACCTCAGAGACGTCTGAACCAAACCTAAGGTCTTGATCTAATCAATCTAGGACTTGATATCAAACTAACCCTCCCGAAAGGAGAGGTTACAGAAAGAACCTAAAAGGGATACTTCAAACTACTTTGTAATTTACATCTATATGTCTGAATGTCTAGCTAGCGTGCATTTAATTAATAAACCGGTCATTGTTATAATTCTGTCTCTGGTCCACCATTCTTAAATTGTGCATATTACTCCTCTCCTCGTTTCGTACCTAGAACTGTGCCTGTGGCGAACAGCTGTTACAAGTAGGTGACACAAGTGCTACATATACAGTGTTCCTCATGTAGTATCATGTAGTATACAGTGTCCATCATGTAGTATACAGTGTCCTCATGTAGTATACAGTGTTCCTCAAGTAGTATACAGTATCCCTCATGTAGTATACAGTATCCCTCATGTAGTATACAGTATCCCTCATGTATCTAAGAGAATCATCAAGGACTCCAGCCACCCGAACAACTGCCTCTCAGAAGAAGCTTCTATCCCCAGGCCATCAGGCTGCTAAACGAACAATAAACACTATGCAACAACCATCAAATGCACACAGCACACACACCCACACGCACACACTCACTTAAACAAACAACACACTGCAGCACCCACTCTCCACACTTTAGATCACACAAACACACTTTATATTTATTGATAAAGGATTTGCACTACAACTCGTACACCTACTGTAAATTGTACCTAAATTGCACCTCATCCCATTTCTGCCTTGCACTATATAGTATTGTATATTAGTACACTGCATAGTATATTGTATATTATATGGTAACTCAGTTACGTCTATTCTGCATCGAACATTGTACATATGTCTATACTGAACACTGTGACCTCATTTTTTTTACTTCTAATTTACATGCTATACTATGTTATTTTATTTCATACTTATCTTGTCTTGCACAGTCTCTGGAGCGTAACAGTAAGAAGCATTTTGTATAAAAGTATTCTGTACTTCTGTATGACAACTATTAAAGAAACTTGAAACTTGAACTTGTAGTATACAGCATGAATAAGGCACTAAGCTTTTCAATCATTAGAAGTGAAGACGAATCAACCATGCATGATTATGTGGAATAAGAACATAATTCCACATTAAGGTGGTTGAATCTACAAGATCCATGTTCCAAACTATCCACTTTTAAACACACTCAATAGGTAGCACAAAGAGTAGAACCGCAAAAAGTGATGTTAAGAAAATAAATAAAGGGCGGCTGGGTAGCGCAGTGGACTAAGCACTCGCCTACCACCGCAGAGACTCTGGGATTGAATCCAGCAGTTAGCGGTACCACCAGCTTGGTCAGTCGTCTCTACTAACACAATTGGCAGTGTTAGCGGGTGGGAAGCTGGTGGGGTACGTGGCCTGATCGTAGACTGTGACTCCTGCTGGTCGGTCGGGGCGCCTGTTCAGCAGGGAGGGGATCTGGGGGAAATAGCGTGAACCTCCGCACACGTTACGTTCCCCCGGTGAAACTCCTCGCTGTCATGTGAAAAGAAGCGGCTGGCGACTCCACATGTATCGGAGGAGGCATCTGGTAGTTCTACACCCTTCCCAGGCCGACAGTGGGGCAATGCGCGCAACGACCAGGAAGGGAATTGGCATAACAACTAAATTGTGATGGGTGAAAAAATAAATACAGAAAGCCAAAAAATAAATAGAATACATTTTTTTAAAGAAAAGAAAAAACACCAAAAAAGATCTCCCAAAACTTTTCAGAAGCAAAAACCTTTCAATGTAACGGTATTTTATGTTCAACACACACAGTCTAAACGGGTTCACCAGCAGTTAATCTGCGATAATAATGTCATAATGTAATATAGTGCTGCTTAGCTAAGCGACTACTTATAATAATAAATAATATAAAAAAAGACAAATATCAAGCAGTCATGCAGTATACTAACAGACAAATGTGCTCAATAATCATTTATATTTATACAACAGGTAGGTCCGATGATCACGCATTGTGATTGGTCGAGAGCGTTCTAAGCTGTTAGTATATTCATGATACCCTCAGGGTTAAATCACCATGAATATACCGCTGGCTTTAGAATGTTGTAGGAAGTTTCAACTGCCATTCATCAAACGGAAACTGTGTCAACATGGCCTACTCCGAGTCTGCGGACAACGTTACGTTTGATTTAACGTACCCGTTAACCATAAACGAGTGGATATATAAAGAGGACGGGCCTACATCTACCGGTATTCAGAAAAACAGCATTACTAGACATGCCAATTGCCAATCCAACGAAAGACGAGCTGTAAAGCTGCAATTAATCCTTCAACACCACCAAGTCGACGGCCTGGGCATTGAACTGGGCCAACTCCCGGAACTGTCCGTGGTGCTGATGACTTTTTCCGACTTTCGATAGCTTGTTGATAGCCTACTTCTCCATTTGAAATTCCATAGCAGCGAGACATCTTTAGGAACTATTTGTCTTATAAGTTCACTGAAATCGATATAGAAGACCCTAGAATTGTCTGTATTCATTCTATATTTTTCCCGACAGTGCAACTTGCTGTATAAAAGCAATAATACACTCGAACCAGTGGGATATCATGACTATTGCCACTCTGTGATGCCTACTGCGGGCGCATCACAGCCGTGGCAATATTCATGATATTCCACTGGTTCTCGTGTATTATTGCTTAAATATTCAACATGCATATCTGTAAACTACATAGTGTCAGTTAGCGCTTAGCGACCTCCCACTGCTGCTCAATGTGCCTGTTTGTCTCCTGCTGTTTAAATATCAGCATCAGTAATCGTTGACTGTAATCTCCACGGCAACCGTATAATCACCAGGCTTTACCGTGCCAGCTAATAGTTCACTCACCTCTCAGAGGACTGTGTGTGTGTGTGTGTTTGTACTAATGACCACCAACGTGTGTGTAGGTATGTGTTTTAATGACCACTGACGTGTGTGTGTGTTACTGACAGACAACTGGAATGTTGCTGATATGTGGCTTAATGACAGCGTGTGTATGAGTGTGTGCGCTCATGCTCATTTTAACATGTGTGTCAATTAGTATTATGTACGTGTGTGTGTGTGTGTGTGTGTGTGTGTGTGTGTGTGTGTGTGTGTGTGTGTGTGTGTGTGTGTGTGTGTGTGTGTGTGTGTGTGTGTGTGTGTGTGTGTGTGTGTGTGTGTGTGTGTGTGTGTGTGTGTGTGTGTGTGTGTGTGTACACCCACACTCATTTTAATGGCAATCTATTTGTGTTAAT
>NC_140177.1:103183592-103201092 GCF_963971535.1 Notolepis coatsorum
ACAACATCACTTTTGTCCTTTGACATTTCCCGAGCCACAGCACACACAGGAAACACTCCTGGATGTTTCTGTGCCAGCTCATCAGGGACCTCAGAAACCACAGGAATGGGAGTTACAACCGGAGTAGCCAACACTTTGTCACCAGCCAAATCATTCCCTAGAATGAAGGACACCCCCTTTATGGGAATGTGAGAACATACCCCCACAACAACATTGCCTGATACTAAGGGAGAATTTAGCGTGACCTCATGCAAAGGTGCATCCACAAATCCACCCCCAAAGCCCCGAACAATGACACCGGAATGCAAAGAAGAGTTTTCTGAAAACGGCAAAACCCCCTCCAGAATGAGGGACTGAAAAGCACCGGTATCTCTCCAAATTGTTATAGCCTGTTTGGACTCTAGTGCATTAGTCAGGGAAACAAATCCATTCATCATAAACCTTGAGGAACCCTCGAGCTCTTTGTCCACACGTTTGATACTTCCCCCATCCCCATCTAACGTTGGCATAGGCGTTCTGCATATGGTTTCTACCAGAGCCACGGTTCTGACATTTTTCTGCTCAAGCACCGGGCACCCAGCAACGATATGACCAGGTTCTTTACAGTAGAAACAGATAATCCCTTCTGGGAATGCACCAGCAGAACCACCCCGCCTAGGAGGTGAAGTTAACTGACCAGCAGACACAGGTTTTGGGAAACGGCCCCCCTGAACAGGACGCCTATCCCCGGACTCAACACGGTAGTCCCCCAAAAACACGGACTTGTGTGTCAACACAAACTCATCAGCGAAGACAGCGGCGTCGCCTATCTTCGATACCTTACGCTCATTTAGATGTGTGGAAACAGTATCAGGAACACATCTTTTAAATTCCTCTAGGAGAATCAACTGCCTAAGCTGCTCTCTTGACTCTGCCTTCTGAGAAGTGCACCACCTGTCAAACAGGTTCTCCTTCTCCCTTCCAAATTCAACATAAGACTGCCCCTCCGACCTGCGATAACCTCTAAAATGCTGACGATAGGCCTCGGGGACCAACTCATAAGCCCTCAAAATGGAAGCTTTAACCAGCTCATAATCAGCGCTTTGTTCAAGGGACAGAGCAGTGTAGGCTTCTTGTGCCCTACCAACTAAAACACATTGCAGCAGCAGTGTCCAGGCGGTATCAGGCCACTTCAATGTGGTTGCCACCCGTTCAAAAAGGGGAAAATATCTTTCCACGTCTTTCTCAAAAAATTGTGGCACCATCCTAATATTCCTGCCTACATCAAACCCGGAACGTGACTCTGGATGCAGAGCACCTGCCTGCAAGGCAGCATGCTTATATTCAAGCTCCTTCTGTGCACGCTCGTGCTCCAACAACATTTGTTTCTCCTTAAACTCACGCTCCTCACGCCTCTCTCTCTCCTTAAGCTCACGCTCCTCTCTCCTCTCCTCACGCTCTCGCTCTAGCTGCCTTTCCTTAAACTCCAACTCCCTTATCCTCCACTCACCCTCCACACCAGGTAATAGCGGAGACGCGCCAGACGAAGGAGGCTCCTCCACCCTCTCCTCAAGCACCTGCTCCCTAACGAGTAACACCCTTAACGCACTCAAGGCAGACGGCTTCAAACGTTTCTCCCCTGCAGAAAGCTCTACCCTGTAGTGTACAGCAAGTTCTAGCAGTTGTTCTTTGGAAAACTTCTCTAACAAGTCATGAGACGGGCGATCAACAAAGTCCCTGATGGAAGCCATTGTCACTGAACCAGCCACCCCAAGCTACACACCCTACCTCACAGTCACGAAGAACCACTAACGAACCACGAAGACCCCCCCAACGAACCACTGAAGAACCACGAAGAACCACTGAAGAACCATGAATAATGCTAAATGCCAATAATAACAACCAGAAGGGAACGCGGTGGAAATGTGAGCTCTACGGAGCGCACCTTTCTAGGTTGCAAAAAAATAAAAAATAAAACACACCCACCCTAAATAGACGTGTCATACACGCAGGGTGTTAGGTGCTACCAGGTATGCTCACCAAACACTCAAACAAACAAAATAAATCCAACAAACAATTCCAAACAGGTGCGCCTTCTAACCTGATATGACTACATATGCTTCTACGTCTAAACTGCAGAAAAAACCGGCCCACCACATGTCTACCCTAAGAAACACTAAATCAAGCCCTACCACACTACCTGTGTTTTCCGGCCGCCCTAATCTACCTACCATTAAACTAATGCCCTGTAGACCTAACCATCTTCAACCACACCTGCTACCAGCCAAAGATCATACTTGACCATCCACCCGTCCAGTACATGATACGGTACCAGACAAGCAGATGGTGCTAATCCCTTCCCTGACTGCCCCAGGAGTACGTGGTACACAGGACGCTAACCAACAACCAGAAAATAATGTCCCTATCTACATGTGGTGCCCACTAAACTATATATTTTAACAGCATAAGTAGTCACATCAAATTACAAACAAATACGGCATACTCACCTGTTTGACGAAATGGCTCAAGCCCCCACGTTACACCATATGTAACGAACACCACCCAAACCATAATACCATGACACCCCGTGTAACACAAAAAAAAACCACCAAACAAATTTCTAGGGGTAAATATCCCGGACGAGCGCCCAACTGTTACGACCCTGGCTCATGGGCACGCAACCTATGTGCAAACCGACACCAAAACCCTGTGCTCTAACTCAAAGTGCTACTATATCAAGGAACTATTAATGTAATTGTAAACTAATGTACTAATGTAAACCCAACGGACAAGGACTGGAAGAACCTGACAGCTCTTCCTCTAAGCACCGAGCTGCATGTGTGTTACTAGGCCTGGCTTTAAAGCTCCCAGCAGGTAACCAATCAGCACTAATTGGCTAATTGGCAGCCCTCACCTGCATGCCCCGTGACACAGGAGTGATCAGGCCTGCCTGAACAGTGACACAGGAGTGATCAGGCTCCTGGTACATAACAGTTGTATATAACAGGTTCTCTCTCTCTTCTCACTGGCAGGCATACACACGCACAGTCGCACACACACACACATATACATTTATGTACACATAAACTGCATTTCTCTCTCTCTCTTTGTCTCTCTCTCTCTCTCTCTATCTCTCTCTCTCTCTCTCTCGCTCTCTCTCAGACACTCAGACTCACACACACAGACACACACACACACACACACACACACACACACACACACACACACACACACACACACACACACACACACACACACACACCTCCTGTGTGCCCTTGATCTTCATACACCATGACACTACTGTATATATTCCATGTAAACAATATCCCATGTACACGATGGAACCCCACTACATGACTTTGCTAATGGACCTTGAAAACCCCCGTCCCCACCGCTGTGTAAGTAACTAAAGGCACCTGAGGTGATGATGTCACAATGAGCTGTGTCTCTGGTTGGTTGTTATGGATGAGTGTTTCCTGAAAGGAGGGTAGAGCGGGATAATGATGATATCCCCAGATTAGCGGTGTTAATGTGAATGTAGCCCCTCACCCTAACCTTCATGTGTTTTATTACACCATGTGTGTGTGTGTGTGTGTGTGTGAGTGTGTGTGTGTGTGTGTGTGTGTGTGAGCGTGTGTGTGTGTGTGTGTGTGTGTGTGTGTGTGTGTGTGTGTGTGTGTGTGTGTGTGTGTGTGTGTGTGTGTGTGTGTGTGTGTGTGTGTGTGTGTGTGTGTGTGTGTGTGTGTGTGTGTGTGTGTGTCCGCATCGGCCTCCAAAGCCAAAGTGGCTCCAGCGCCAGAGGCATTACACCCCCCCCCCCCCCCCCGCTCTCACTAAGAGTCATCATCGACCTCGATGGACAGCTAACATGTGTGTGTCTGTGTGTGTGTGTGTGTGTGTGTGTGTGTGTGTGTGTGTGTGTGTGTGTGTGTGTGTGTGTGTGTGTGTGTGTGTGTGTGTGTGTGTGTGTGTGTGTGTGTGTGTGTGTGTGTGTGTGTGTGTGTGTGTGTGTGTGTGTGTGTGTGTGTGTGTGTTGTGTGTGTGTGTGTGTGTGTATGTTTGTGTGCATGTGTCCTCTGGTAAGGGTGTCCTCCTGGCTGGTAGCCATCTATTTACCAACCAGACCTGAGTCACACAGTATTTTGCAAGAATTTTCAAGCGTTTAGTTCGACCCGTTGGGACTGCCAGATGGGTGGGGTTTATCACATCAGGGACAATTCAAATAGTGTCAGGTTTGAGATGTATCAAAGACGTATATCGGCCTAAATAGGAGGGGCAAAACAATTTCACAAATAAAGAGGAGGTGAAATATGAATGTCTGCCCTCTAATCCCACACCGGGTTCCTCCATAACCCTGAGTCCATGTCAGGCTTTCTTGTCAAAATGTGTTTCTAGACCGAATATAGATGTTTCAGTCGAATTGTGTTGCTAGGGAACGGCTTCGACCCTCAGCTATGATATTAGCAAACACTGCAACATGAAATAAACTCCATTTAGAATATTTATGTTGTCAAGTTGAAATCCTCTTTATTGCAGAGTTTAACCTGCTGTCGTGTGGCAGTGAAAGAGTTAACCTTCTGTGTATTGTCGCAGTGAAAGGGTTAACCGTTTGGTAGTGTGGCAGTGAAAGGGTTAATGCCCTTGTTGTTGAGATGGACTGCATTTATATACTGTAGCTCTTTTATCCAAAGCACTTTACAATTTAGGCCTCACATTCACCCACCAACGGCCAGTGCCGGACTGGGGAAATCATTTAGGCCCAGGAAATATAGTGCTAAATATAGGCCCAGTCAGGACACCTTTTATGTAGGGGTCTGGGGTCCCCCACTAGGAAAATGTGAATTACAAAGACTTACTTCCCTGCATTCTGGTGAATTTTAGTGCATGTGAATCATAATCTAATGAGCGAACAACTTCTCAGTACAATCTACTGTTATAAACCTCATGCAGGCTACTCAGCAGGCGGTGGCCAGTCCGGGCATGCTGCTGACGACAGAGGCAACTATGAAAGGTACCAACATGCTCATTGGAAGCAGTTAAGGTCAAGTGTCTTGCTCAAGGACACTTTGACATGTTGTTGGGAGAAGCCGGAATCAAACCGGGAACCTTCAGATTACCAGACGACCGCTCTACCTCACGAGCCACTGTCTATTTCCACTTTTGTGTGTGTGTGTTTCCGCTTGTTATATTACGAAGAAACACATCTGATTGGGGGAAAATGGTTAATAAGGGATGTAGATGAGGACACTTACTACCTTTATGCAGAAAACACTAACTGAAATGAATTATCGCTAGTTGTTACCATTTTTTCCCACACTAGTTTCAAGTTTCAAGTTTAATTGTCACATACATTAAAAAGTGCACTGTACAGTCAATGCAATGAGATGCACTTTGCCCTGGCACTCTTGTCACCAGACCCCCATGGGAAGTATCCAGATCTAGGGTTAAAGTGTGCAAACGCACGGATACACTTCCCAAAGGGCTCAGCTGACCTACCACACATGAATTTCCCCAAGACCACAAACAGACACGGGAGAATGCTTAAGAAACAATAAGAAATACTTTATTACAGGAAATATATATAGCATACAAGTTCATAACCTAGATAAATAACTACTAACTAACCTAATCTAAAAGACCAGTGCCCGTAGGCCTAGGGTGGATAAAAGAGGAAGCGCTTTTCTGCACTGTAGGCCAACCCCAAGCTGCTACTCCCACCCCCACTATCTGTTCTGCCCCTAAAACACTGCACACGTGGGAAATGGTGCTGATACTGCACCCAGGTCTGGAAATGGTCACAAACTAATCCAGAATCACACTGCACACTACACTACAAACATAGCCTGAGAATATAAATACCACACATCTGGTCTCAGGGAGTCACAGCACATAATCAAGTACTATTAAGAACAATACACACTGGTGGCACACAGCAAAGATAAGGGGGCATGTCTATAGTAGTGGGTATGGGGTGCTACAAGGTTTAGGTCTGGGGCCAGAATGTTCCTCCCACATCCTAGTGAAGGAAACAGGTGTTTTTGGGTGTTTTTCAATGTATGTGATGTATAGATTGGGGGGAGATGAGAGCATCTAAAGGGGGCCGGGTCAGGGAGGTCGAAATGTGCAGGCTGACGGTGGTGGGAGCAGGAGAGGTGGTTCAGAGCGAGCAGGGTGATTGTGAGCACCACACTGAGCAGGGCCGAATGTTGACATTCCGATCAGGAACACATTGATAACAGCATGCACAGAGTGAGGGAGAGGGGTGACATCCTTAATGAAACAGTAATGAAACGTTTTGAAATGTGTGAAAGGTTATTAGCAGTTGTCATGACAGCGCGTCGCATGAGAACCAGAAGAGAGGCGGGCCGTCGTTGCTATGACGAAGATCCTATAAAGCTGACAGTGGTTCCGGGTAGGGGCAGACTACAATCTGACTGAGACTAAGAGGGAAGAAACCACAAGAGACTCTCATCCCTCTCACCCTCGCCGGTGGGGGGGGAATGACACATCATCATTAGCTTCGGCTAACGGTCGAAGGGTTCTGGCTAGAAAAGGCCTGAGCCACCATTGGACTGAATAACAGCAGAGTCGATAGCAATGAAAATACAATCTGATAACATCTGGGCTGAGGCTTCTGTTTATATCAATAAACAACGCTCTTTCAAGAAAGGTATGCTGTCAAGGTGTCGAATTCTTACGAAGGTGGTGAATTATTATGGTGGTGGATCGCACTAACGGGGAGAGATAAGGATTGTACAGCCAGTATATGAGACGTTAGCATCATTAAAAGTACACAACGCAGAGGGATTGGATGGAGAGAGGATAACACAAGAAGACGTGATACTGGCCGATTGATCAGAATCTAACAGTTGGTTGCCGTGAGCCGGATTTGCAAGAGATAAGAACAACGGAAAAAGACTTTTTCAATAATGGGGCGACAGTGTACAACAGTCATCGTGTGTGGGAGAATCATGATCGAAGCAAGGCCGGCCAGCCCTGGGAGAGAGCGCCGAGTCGAGCGGTCATGATGCGAACCAGCGCTGTAGGAGAAACAGCGCTCAGGAGAAAGATGTGAGTTCACTGTTCACACACGGTTGTTTTGATCTTTTAAGCCAAATAAAAACGAACAGATAGTGCATCCGTAAATAAGTAGCGACAGAGAAGCCAGCTGTAATAATATGAGCAGAGAGCCATGGTGTTTTGAAAACCGAGAAAGGTTTTATCTACAGGGAATGAAAAACAAACAGGGCCGGTGAAGGAAGGCAGTGTTCTAAGGGGTTAATTCCATTTTTGTTGGTCTGTACTATAAGGGTTGTTGTCCTCGCAAGGAGGCGGGAACGTGGGACTGTGAGTCGGGAGAATCTACCTACGTTATTCAGACCTGCCATCATTTGGCATTCAGTTTATTTTTGACCTGTTCAGTACTTGCATGTTTAGTAGATCATCTATTGTCATGTGACCTGCAGACATCATTATGACCTGTTTGGCCGACGAGACTCTAAGAGACAGTTGTTTTGTGTTAGGCCTTGAAAAAGGAGGGCAGCGGCCGTTTGTTTGAGAGAGTAGCCATTATGAGCGAGACAAGATGGCCGCAAGGAGCCATGAGGAGGATGAGATAAGATGAGAGGAAATGTCAACAAAATTTAGTAGACAAGATGGCCGCAGAGCCACGAGGAGGCTAACGGATGAGAGTCAGAGAGTGACGTCAGCTAAAATACTCTAGACTGAGTTTGCCACCATCTAGGGGGGACAGTGGGATAATGCAGGCAAATGTTTGAAGATAGGTCTCTACTACCCTCTAGTGGAGGGGGGGGGGGGTAGTGAAAGGGAGTTTTATCAGGAAGATGACAGAGTGATTCCATAGGTCTCTACTACCACCTAGAATATTGATATACAGGTTAATTAAATAGAGTTTAATTATACAATGGGTTAAATAAGAATTGCACAGAGATATGGTGCAGTTAATTAAATAGGTTTAATTATGAAATAAGAGGGAGTTTGATCTCCAGTGGGGCCTTCTCACACCTGATAAATAGGCAGGGTCTTCAGAAGACACGGTCACCAGACAGAACTGGCGCGTGCTGGGGGCCAATCGTGGGACGAAGAGATAGGGTGACGGAAGTGGGGATCGGTTTAGCTGCTGGTGTCACGACGGAAGACGACGAACAGGGACAGATATGGATGTGGAGAAGGTCGTAGACTAATAGAAAACACAAGGGTCGAGTGTACAGAAAACTGCTGGTGTTGTTTTCTGCTTTTAGGGTCTGGAGATGTCCGACAGCGGTGGAGACGACCAGGAGACAGACTGGAGGAGGATGAAGCAGCAGGGGCCAGGCACCGCAGCCTGGTACACAGATCATCTACAACAAGAGGGAGGAGACGGCGGCGGTGGGAGAGCAGATGTGGAGAGGACAGCCAGACACTGAGCAGTGGCAGACCAGGGGAGAAATCTTTGCCTAGGGGACCACACCCTGGAACGGGGACCAGCTCAGGAAAGGAGCCATCGCTGAAAGGGGCCCTTGCCCTAGAAGACGGGACCGGCCCAAGATGGGGGGTGTACTGTAAGAGGGAAGGGAGCGCTCTGATTTAACATGGGGTGTACCTAAGTAGGGGGGCCAAAGGGTTTAGGTGTGTTGTCTGAAAAGTTGCAAATCTGTGTTTTTCTCTGTCTCTCTCTCTCTCTCCTCCCTGACCATTGTTTATCCTTTCTGGTTTAGGTGTGATGCGTGTAATGGAAAACAATAAGGCAAACAGCAGACGGAGGGGCCCTAATTGTTATGAGTTGTTGTTTTGGGATAATTAATTGAAAAACCAGATAATGATTTATGATTCTGAAGGTTGATTAAGAATCAAAGGGGGGAATGAAGGAAACAGGTGTTTTTGGGTGTTTTTCAATGTATGTGATGTATAGATTGGGGGGAGATGAGAGCATCTAAAGGGGGCCGGATCAGGGAGGTCGAAATGTGCAGGCTGACGGTGGTGGGAGCAGGAGAGGTGGTTCAGAGCGAGCAGGGTGATTGTGAGCACCACACTGAGCAGGGCCGAATGTTGACATTCCGATCTGGAACACATTGATAACAGCATGCACAGAGCGAGGGAGAGGGGTGACATCCTTAATGAAACAGTAATGAAACGTTTTGAAATGTGTGAAAGGTTATTAGCAGTTGTCATGACAGCGCGTCACATGACAACCAGAAGAGGGGCGGGCCGTCGTTGCTATGACGAAGATCCTATAAAGCAGAGACGATAGCAATGAAAATACAATCTGATAACATCTGGGCTGAGGCTTCTGTTTATATCAATAAACAACGCTCTTTCAAGAAAGGTATGCTGTCAAGGTGTTGAATTCTTACGAAGGTGGTGAATTATTATGGTGGCGGATCGCACTAACGGGGAGAGATAATAAATAATAATAATAATAGATTTCATTTGTAATGCGCTTTACAGTTGCGGGGCAACTCTCAGAGCGCTACAGTTAAGGGACTTAAAAGCTAGCGAGAATAAAGGAAAGAAAGAATATAAAAATAGGCAAGACTAAAACATAAAATAGCAGAGAAACATAGAATAATAAAACTGATAAAAGAAATTGGTAAAAGAACATAAAATGTGTGGAGCAAAAAAAATTTGATAAAAGGTCAACAGAAGGCTCTACTAAAAAGGTGGGTTTTGAGGCCTTTCTTAAAAACATCCACAGTCTGTGGTGCTCTCAGGTAGTCAGGGAGAGCATTCCACAGACTGGGAGCGGAGGAGCAAAAAGCCCGATCTCCCATAGTGCATAGATTTGTCCTTGGGCGCTGGAGGAGGTTTGCCTGGCCAGAGCGGAGATGTCGAGAGGAGGAGTGAGGGGTGATGAGTTCTTTGAGGTATAGGGGGGGCGTTTCCGTAGAGACATTTGTGGGTGAGCAGGGAGACTTTGAATTCAATCCTGAGTGAGACAGGGAGCCAGTGAAGGGACTTGAGGATGGGGGTGATGTGATGGTATTTCTGCACTCTCATCAGGATAAGGATAAGGATTGTATAGCCAGTATATGAGACGTTAGGATCATTAAAAGTACACAACGCAGAGGGATTGGATTGTGTGGATCCTCAACACAAAGGAACTGTCTAACCACTGCTCCCCAGACCTGGAGTTTATCACGATAAAATGTCGACCCTTCTTCCTCCCAAGAGAGTTAACGTCCATCATCCTCATCGGAGTGTACATTCCACCACACGCGAACACTGGGGTCGCACTTTCAAAACTTCACGACGAGGTAAACAAACTCCAGACAGCTAATGTTGACGCTGCCATTTTGGTTCTGGGTGATTTCAACAGCGCGCGTCTTAAAAAGGTGTTGCCGAATTTCTATCAGCATGTGACCTGTCCCACCAGAGGCGAGAACATATTAGACCATGTATACTCGCAATTTAAGAATGGGTACAAGTCACAGGCTCTTAGTCCATTCGGTAAAAGCGATCACGCCGCCATATTTCTTTTGCCAAAGTACAAACAAAGTCTCAAGCGAACGCCGGTGGTCTCGCGAGAGGTTAAGCGTTGGGCCGTGACGTCAGAGGAGTCACTCCAAGCTGCACTTGGATGCACAGACTGGAGTGTATTCCGTGATAACACAGCCAATATTAACGAATACACCGAAACGGTGATTGACTATGTCTGTACTCTGGTAGAAGAAACAATCCTCTCCACCAAAATTAAAATCTACCCAAATCAAAAGCCCTGGGTAGACAAATCCGTCCGTGAGGCTCTGAAAGTGCGCACATCAGCATACAACACCGGGCTGGTGACAGGCAACATGGAAGAACACAAGATGGCAAGATACAACGTCAGGAGAGCAGTAATAGAGGCAAAACGGCGTTACAGGGATAAAGTTGAACTTCAGTTTGAACAGGCTGACTCTAGAGGCATGTGGCAGGGCCTCAGAACAATGACAGACTACAAAGGCACCCCCCTCAAACTGAACAGTGACATCTCCTTAGCAAATGATCTCAATTCCTTCTATGCGAGGTTTGAGGCTGTGAATAACAACACCAGCCTACAAACCACGGCAATGGGGGGGGGGGGGGGGTCTGCTGATGGAGACTCAGTGTTCAGGGTAACAGAGCATGAGGTGAGACGGATCTTTAAAAAAGTGAATATCAGGAAGGCAGCAGGACCGGACGGCATCCCCGGCCGCATCCTAAAAGTCTGTGCCGACCAACTGGCCCCGGTATTCACTGACATCTTCAACCTGTCCTTGGAACAGGCTGTCATCCCCACCTGTCTGAAGAAGTCCACCATCATCCCTGTACCCAAAAAATCTACGCCCGCTTGCCTCAACGACTACCGCCCTGTAGCCCTCACCTCCATAGCCATGAAGTGCTTTGAGAAGCTAGTGAAGGGCTACATCTGTTCCTCCCTCCCCATCAACCTGGACCCTCTGCAATTTGCATATCGCCCCAACAGGTCCACGGAGGACGCCATAGCCCATGTGCTGCACACAGCAGCATCACACCTGGACAAGAGGCAGGGGAACTATGTGAGAATGCTGTTCATCGACTACAGCTCAGCATTCAATACCATAGTCCCCTCCAAACTCATAGCCAAGCTCAGGGACCTGGGCTTGAACTATGACCTCTGCCAGTGGGTCTTGGACTTCCTGACGGGGAGACCCCAGGTGGTAAGAGCCGGCAACTGCACCTCCTCATCCATCACGCTCAACATAGGGGCCCCCCAGGGCTGTGTTCTGAGCCCCCTCCTCTACTCCCTGTACACACATGACTGCGTAGCACAGCGGAACAACAACACCATCATCAAATTTGCTGATGACACAGTAGTGGTGGGCCTGATCTCTGCCAACGACGAAAGGGCCTACCTGGAAGAGGTAGAGAACCTGTCACAGTGGTGTCAGGAGAACTGCCTCTCCCTGAACGTCAGCAAAACAAAAGAGATGATTGTGGACTTCAGGAGGTCGGGGGTCAAGGACTACAGCCCCCTCAGCATCGACGGGGCACCGGTTGAGAGAGTGAACAGTTTCAAGTACCTCGGAGCCCACATATCCGAGGACTTGACATGGACCACACACATTGACAGTGTTGTGAAGAAGGCACGACAACGCCTCTACTTCCTCAGGCGCCTAAGGAAGTTCCAAGTCAGTCAGAAGATCCTTAGGAACTTCTACTCATGTACAATAGAGAGCATCCTGACCGGCAACATCACCTCCTGGTTTGGGAATAGCACTGCACAAGACCGTAGCAGACTACAAAGAGTGACACGTTCAGCCGAACGCACAATTGGAGGGGGGCTTCCCACCCTCCAGAACATTTACAACAAGCGGTGCAAGGGGAAGGCTAAGAGAATTATTAAGGACTCGAGCCACCCGAACAACTGCCTCTTTGAACTGCTGCGGTCAGGCAAGCGATACCGGAGTCTTAAGGCGAGCACAGAAAGACTCAGAAGAAGCTTCTATCCCCAGGCCATCAGGGTGCTAAACGAACAATAATCACTATGCAACAACCATCAAATGCACACAGCACACACACACACACGCACACACTCACTCAAACAAACAACACACTGCAGCACCCACTCTCCACACTTTAGATCACACAAACACACTACACTTTATATTTATTGATAAAGGATTTGCACTACAACTCGTACACCTACTGTGAATTGTACCTAAATTGCACCTCGTCCCATTTCTCCATTTCTGCCTTGCACTATATAGTATTGTATATTAGTACACTGCACAGTATTGTATATTGTATGGTAACTACGTCTATTCTGCATCGAACATTGTACATATGTCTAAACTGAACACTGTGACCTCATTTTTTTTTTACTTCTAATTTTACTATGTTATTTTATTTCATACTTATCTTGTCTTGCACAGTCTCTGGAGCGCAACAGTAAGAAGCATTTTGTATAAAAGTATTCTGTACTTCTGTATGACAACTATTAAAGAAACTTGAAACTTGAAACTTGAACTTGATGGAGAGAGGATAACACAAGAAGACGTGATACTGGCCGATTGATCAGAATCTAACACTAGCCTAGGTTGGGGCAGTGAAAAGCGCTGGTCATAGTTGGTAGACAATACGACAAAAAGGATATAACGCGGCCCGGAGGCGCGTGTGCGGGGAGGGTCTCTCCCCCCCTCCCTCTCTCTCCCACGGCCCCGGGCTGAAAAACGTTCCGACTGGGACCGGGGAATAGGGTACTTCTTAGTACAGAGCAGACCAGGGTAATGCGGTAGCGTCCTCCTGGCGGCAAGGAAATAGCACAGTTAATTACACACGTCGAGCTCCTACGTCCGTTTGTTAGTCAATTGGCCGCCCCGTTGTACTGCTCTCCAACGAACGGACCCGTGTTAATAGTAGCAGCGTTTCAGCATGCGGTGCTCTCAATTCTCTTCAGTTTGTAATGTCAGTTTGTATTATCCAAAGTTCCTTATAGCACAGTTCATATATTCCATTTACTGATAGCTTGGGAAACAGTACATTCAACCGGCGCAGATATACCCAAGGGTGTAAAAAGTATGCAGAAATTATACTTAAGTGAAAGTATGGGTACTCTCTCAATATCTGACTCAAGTAAAAGTCAAAGTATCTGGCTAAAAACACACTTGAGTAAAAGTAAAAAAGTCCTACTTTTAAATGTACTTAAGTACTAAAAAGTACTTTTTCTTTTGGAAAGGGATAGACCAGGGGTCTCAAACTCATTCCATCATCGGCCAAGTTTTCATTTGAACTATACATTGCACCAGGTGAGTTAGTTGAAGAGGTGAGCCAATTAGTGAAATCATCAGTTGGTGTTTAGGCAAGGCTGGAATGAAACCAAGCATACACTCTGCCCACAATGGAATGTGTTCTGTGATAGACAATGCTGAAATTAAAGAACAGAGGACACTTTTTTTGCATTAAAATTATTTAATGCACTTCTCCATTGAAGGTAAACTAACATGGACGGCATTCACATCAGAGCATGAATAATATCACAATATTAAAGACCGAATACTGTAGTATCCTGAATAATATGACAATATTAAAAACAGAATGGTGTATCCTGAATAATATCACAGCATACTGGATTATCCTGAATAATATCACAATATTAAAGGCAGAATACTGGAGTACCCTGAATAATATCACAATATTAAAGACAGAATACTGGTGTATCCTGAATAATATCACAATATTAAAGACAGAATACTGGAGTACCCTGAATAATATCACAATATTAAAGACAGAATACTGGAGTACCCTGAATAATATCACAAAATTAAATGCAGAATACTGGAGTATACCCTGAATAATATCACAATATTAACCACAGCATACTGGATTATCCTGAATAATATCACAATATTAAAGGCAAAATACTGGAGTATACCCTGAATAATATCACAATATTAAAGACAGAATACTGGAGTACCCTGAATAATATCACAATATTAACCACAGAATACTGGAGTATACCCTGAATAATATCACAATATTAAAGACAAAATACTGGAGTATACCCTGAATAATATCACAATATTAAAGACAAAATACTGGAGTATACCCTGAATAATATCACAATATTAACCACAGCATAATGCGGATTTTGTACTCCAAGTGAATGTCGTTTAAGGCAAACATTGGAAGTATGGGAGCCCTTCAGTCTTCTGCACCAGAACGCCTTTCAAAGCTTTCAGTGTCGATCCAGTGAGAGGTTACCCCAATGAAACTTCTTCGTCGGGCTGTCCAGCAATCTGTTGTTGTCGCGATCCATTCAACTTCACTCATAGTAGCAGTGACTTTCTCTTTCATGGTTTGAGCAGCTTTGCTGATCTTCGAGCGGACAGTGGGCCTCGTAACGACGTTAGTGCTTGGTCGCAAACCATTTATCAGGTTTTTGAATGATGGCAACTAGGGTTGGGTACCGAATTCGGTTCTTTTGAGGTACCGAACCGAAACACGTCGGTACTACCGAGTATCGATTCAAGTGAGATACAAAAAAAAATACAAAAATTTACTTTTTAATTTTTTTTACTCTTTTTTTTAACTCTTTTTTTTAACTTTTTTTTTAACTTTTTTTTTAACTTTTTTTTTACGTGTCAACGTTCACACGCACAATATATGCTTACCTAGGATTTGACTTCATTCAACAACAAAGCAGTTGGAGCAATGGCAAGCCGAAAACGGTCGAAATTGTAGTTATTTGAAGTTTGGATTTCTTTATTCACAACTGAGGTAGGTAAATAAATTCTTTTTAGACTAAAGTACCGAAAAAAGGTACCGTTGGATACTGGTATCGATTCACAGGTACCGGTACCGTATCGGTTCAAATGTGAAAGGTACCCATCCCTAATGGCAACTCAACAACACTATAAGGTTGGAGTCCTTGAACTATGTATTTTTTATGTAGATAGGGCCATGGATGCTCGTCTTGTCCATCCACGCCGTCGCCGACCGTTTCGTCCTCTTCATCACTCATTGTGGCCATCTTCTATGGCTTGTCACTCTGACTCTATTCTTCTGATAGCAGGTGTTTAATCAAAGATCCCCGCTTTCTAGTCTTGCACAAAGACCAATCAGCATGGGTATGGGCGGGTTCATTTTCCATTGATGGGGATTTGATTGGCTGTTTACCTGCGGTCGCAGGATTAATAACGTTAGTTTGGCCAGATAAACAATTCAAAAATACTAATTAAATGGTTGGACCTGCAGGATTTGTACTTTGTAGGTCTGCATTTTAAATGTAAGGAGTAAAAAGTATGTTTTTCTTCTCTGAAATGTAATGGAGTAAAAGTACAAAGTATACAAACCTAATAATACTTGAGTAAAGTACAAATCCCCCAAAACAGTACTTAAGTATTGTAACGAAGTACAATTACTCAAGTACTTTACACCCCTGGATATACCTATACTTTCTGTTTACTCACGGCATGTAGCGTGGCTACAATGTCTCTCTCTTGGTTTCGGCTCCACTCGTTCCCCAGAGAGAAAGTGAACACAGCAGGCTTGAGCAGTAAGTGTCTTCCGTGGCAAAAGGCACGAGAGAAGGGTAGCGTGTCCTCGTATCTCCGCAGTTCCGCGTTCCTCGTGTCGTCCGTGCGACTCTGTTCTGCTTACTGCCAAACACAAATCCTCCTTTCAACAGCGCCCGTCCTTCCGGGCACCGCCCCTCCACGCCAGCCAGCCAATCCATCTCTTGCTCCCTCCAGCGGCACACCCAAGCTGCGTAAGAAAGAGGGACCACATGTGTAGACTGTACGACTGTAATTAGGTTATCCCCCCCTGGTGGCCCCGCACTCGTCTGCTGTCACTGGCCTCTGCACAAATCACCATCCCCACAGGATGGCTCCCCACGCTCCCACCGGGACTCCATGGACCTCACCTAAGAGGGAAGAAGGGACAGCATGGCGCAGTCCTGCGATAGGAGAGTCCAATACACAACACAGTCGGAATTACACTTGCCTGTTAAAACGGCCAGGTAAGCATCTAGGTCCTCATCAGGACCAACACTGGGCGTGTCCTCCTCTCGGGGTCCCACAGGTACATCAACACACATACATACAGACACACACCCGCGACACTCTCTCAGCCCTTAAAAACCTATAAATAATAACATAAGCTGACCTGAGAATAAAAACAACAACATACAATAAAAACAATAGCAGCATCTAATAAAATAATAAAACATTTAAAAACAATTAAAAAAACGGGGGCGCCAGGGTGGTGCACCACGTTACTGCACTGCAGACCTACGCGGTCGACCCGGGTTCGTCTCCCGAATCCGACATACATTTGCCGCATGTCTTTCCCCCCCATATCTTCTCCCGACCTTCCTCTATCTGGGCCCTATTCCTCGTACCTGGTTCAACTAAGTCGATCAAGAGTCCCATTATCCAGATTCAATTAACCCGATGTTTGAAGCCGGGATTTTCCTGTTCCTCGAAGGTGGATTCAGTCTCGTTAACTCGAACCAGACTTGAGACCCAGGATAAGTGCGCGCGGCCGCTTCAGTTGAAAAGCCAGCACGTATCGATAGCAGAAATCCTGATTTTCTAACGGCATTGATTGATTAATTGATTTAAAACTTTATTAACAGATTGCAGTACGGCTCAATAGCCTCGCCGACAAGTTAAATGCATAATCTATAGGCTAATTTTAAGTCCCTCATTACCCCAATCAATCAGATTATATTTCTTTAAACTTGCCTGCTGGCAGTAGGTTTATGGAATGGATAATCAAATGAGATCTTGCTAGCGAAAATAATTAGTTCTACTGTTATACAGAATAAGGATATGGCTCTCTTACCCATTGATTGATGTATGGTGGATGTTTTACTTATCTGCACTGTGGTGTGACTTTCACGCAGACGACCCGCGTTCGAATCCCACTTCTTCTAGTCTTTTTCTTCTTTTTGCAATGTAGGAATAATTCAATTTGGTGCATGTTGAGAGCTATATAAAGAATGACATCCTCGATGCATGTAGATTTATAACTAATATTTTTTAAACTAGGCTACTTTTGCGTATAATCATTAATATTATAT
>NC_140177.1:103841092-103854031 GCF_963971535.1 Notolepis coatsorum
TGGGTCTTGGACTTCCTGACGGGCAGACCCCAGGTGGTGAGAGCAGGCAACTGCACCTCCTCATCCATCACCCTCAACATAGGGGCCCCCCAGGGCTGTGTTCTGAGTCCCCTCCTCTACTCCCTGTACACACACGACTGTGTGGCTCAGCGGAGTAGCAATACAATCATCAAATTTGCTGACGACACAGTGGTGGTGGGCCTGATCTCTGCCAACGACGAGAGGGCCTACCTGGAAGAGGTCAAGGTCCTGGCGGGATGGTGCCAGGAAAACAGCCTCTCCCTGAACGTCAGCAAAACAAAGGAGATGATTGTGGACTTCAGGAGGTCGGGGGTCAAGGACTACAGCCCCCTCAGCATCGACGGGGCACCGGTTGAGAGAGTCAACAGCTTTAAGTACCTCGGAGCCTACATATCCGAGGACTTGACATGGACCACACACATTGACAGTGTTGTGAAGAAGGCATGACAACGCCTCTACTTCCTCAGGCGCCTAAGGAAGTTCCAAGTCAGTCAGAAGATCCTTAAGAACTTCTACTCATGTACAATAGAGAGCATCCTGACTGGCAACATCACTTCCTGGTTTGGGAATAGCACTGCACAAGACCGAAGCAGACTACAAAGAGTGACACGTTCAGCCGAACGCACAATTGGAGGGGGGCTCCCCACCCTCCAGAACATTTACAACAAGCGTTGCAGGGGCAAGGCTAAGAGAATCATTAAAGACTCCAGTCACCCGAACAACTGCCTCTTTGAACTGCTGCGGTCAGGCAAGCGATACCGGAGTCTCAAGGCGAGCACAGAAAGACTCAGAAGAAGCTTCTATCCCCAGGCCATCAGGCTGCTAAACGAACAATGAACACTACACAACAACAACCATCAAACGCACATAGCACACACATCCACACGCACACACTCACTTTAAACAAACACACTGTAGCACCCACTCCACACACTTTATAGCACACACTCACTTTAAACAAACACACTGTAGCACCCACTCCCCACACTTTATATTTATTGATGAAGGATTGCACTACAACTCGTACATTTTACTGTAAATTGTACCTAAATTGTACCTCATCCCATTTCTGCTTGCACTATATAGTACTGTACATTAGTACACTGCATAGTATTGTATATTATATGGTAACTCAGTTACGTCTATTCTGCATCGAACATTGTACATATGTCTATACTGAACACTGTGACCTCATTTTCTACTTCTAAATTACATGCTATACTATGTTATTTGATACTATCTTGTCTAGCACAGTCTCTGGAGCGTAACAGTAAGAAGCATTTTGTATGAAAGTATTCTGTACTTCTGTATGACAACTATTAAAGAAACTTGAACTTGAAACTTGACTCTAACAGATTCCAAGGCCATTCCCAGTGTCTCTGACTAACAGAGTCCAAGGCCATTCCCAGTGTCTCTGACTAACAGAGTCCAAGGTCATTCCCAGTGTCTCTGACTAACAGAGTCCAAGGCCATTCCCAGTGTCTCTGACTAACAGAGTCCAAGGCCATTCCCAGTGTCTCTGACTAACAGAGTCCAACACCATTCCCAGTGTCTCTGACTAACAGAGTCCAAGGCCATTCCCAGTGTCTCTGACTAACAGAGTCCAAGGCCATTCCCAGTGTCTCTAACAGAGTCCAGCCTGATTAACGTGGGCTTCTAGAGGAGCCACAGTGAGGGAACAGTTGGGTGAGTCTCACCTTAAATGGGAACACAGTAAGCAGCATTGGAGCGTTGATCTGAGGCTAAGATTTCACTTGACAGCAGACCTTAATAAGTCCCAGAGAGAGATGAAGGAGAGGGGGATAGAGGAAGAGGAAGAGAAATAAATAAAAACAATAAATGAGATTGATGCAGACTCACCCTCCCACACTCCCTCTGTCTGGTATACTAGCTCTCTCTTTTACGTATGGACACACACACATACCAGCATGCACACAAACACACACACACACACATACATACACCCACACACACACACACACACACACACACACACACACACACACACACACACACACACACACACACACACACACACACACACACACACACACACACACACACACACACACAATTACCTACAACCAGTGTTGGGACTAACGCGTTACAAAGTAACGCATTACAGTAGCGAAGTTACTTTTTGCGATAAATAGTACTCTAACGCATTACTTTTCAAATTCAGTAACGCTACTTACGTTACTGAATGGTTCGTCACTGCGTTATTTGCGTTATATACGGCGTAGATTGATAGCGAGCGGTAGTGATTATTATTATTATTATTATTATTATTATTATTATTATTATTATTATTATTATTATTATTATTATTATTATTATTATTATTATTATTATTATTATTATTATTATTATTATTATTATCCTCATATCCTGTCTGCCTGGCTGCGAGGAAACGCTATGCTGGGGGCGTGTTTTGTTTACTATTCCTGAGATTCCTGACTGATAATGGCAGCGCCCAGCTACTGCTACTCGCGTATTTCTCTTTTGTCGAGCGAAAAGAAAATAACGTTTTAGTTATGTCATTTGTGTTTTGGCTCAAAGATACTGGAGTATAACGTTAACTACGAGGACTCATCCAAATCCACTCGCCACCCGTGTAGAATGATACGAGGCGACACACAGCAAATGGGACGGAAAACTTTTTTCAACTACTTGGAGAGAGAATATACAGTACAACATGGAAATGAAACAAAGAAAATGTTTAAGGGGCTGCAGGACTAACTTTACATCTCGACAGACACTGGTGAGTGCAGTGATGTGAATGTAAATGAATGGAAACTCAAGTTGATCAATGCATTTCTGACTACAAATCTGCCAGGGAATCTCATCAATACTAATCAAACAATATAAATATAGTCCTTTCATGCACAATTGATATCCTAACTATTCTAACGTTGCAATGCACGATTGATATCTTAAACAACGTTGCAAGACTGTTATAATGAAACGCTCCGGCGACAGATATCAAGGCTGTTCTTCAAGCACTTATTTTCAACCTAGAACGTGCATGCGCTCAACCTAAACGTGCATGCGCGCAACCTAAACGTGCCTGCGCTCAACCTCCCCGAGCAATTAGGCACAGTGCATTTCTTATTACGTCGGGACATTTGTGTTTGTGTCAGATTTGTGTTTATCTAGACCACATTGCTTAGCAGAGTTCAGTGATGTGAATGGAAACTGTCAAGTTGATCAACCGATTTTGAGTATCTGTATCTGGCTGCATGGGAGCAATTTTTTTCTTCTTCAAGTAACTAAATAGTTACTTTTCACAGTAACGCATTACTTTTGGGTGTAAGTAACTAGTAACGTAACAGAGTTACTTTTTAAATGAGTAACTAGTAAAGTAACTGAGTTACTATTTTTCAGTAACTAGCACAACACTGCATACAACACACAAAGTATCTCTCTCTGTCTCTCTCTCACACACACACACACACACACACACACACACACACACACACACACACACACACACACACACACACACACAAAGTATCTCTCTCTGTCTCTCACACACACACACACACACACACACACACACACACACACACACACACACACACACACACACACACACACACACCACACACACAGACACACACACACACACACGCACACATACCCTGACTATTAGTGCGCCTGCTGTCTGGGTGAACCAGCGCCCTCCAAAGTGTTTCCGTGTCGCCTGTTTGAGCCCCAGACAGGCTCAGTCTAATGACCTGGCCTGATAGTTCAAAGCAGCCCCGCGATGCCATGATTAATGATTCTGAGTTGCTAATTTCAGAAGAATACAGCTTATTGTATAAAAAAAAAGCTTGAAGACTGAGACTGAAGTATACAGTACTGTACAACCAGGCTAGTTAACATTCTTCTGTATTTGGGGAAAAAAACTAGTTTTTAAAAGAGAAGAGATCCTGTGATAAGGACAGGAGTTCGCTTTATGTTTCATCCAACCAAATTAAGAGTCGCTTTGTTCTGTCGTCGGTTTGAACTCAAAGTGCTCCAAAAACAACCAACAAATCATAACGAGACATTTACCGGGAGCTGGCATGGTTACAACAGGTTTGTCTCTCTCTCGCTGCTACAAAGCAAGGCAGAAGAAAGAAGAAGAAAAAACTGGACAGGCATGGTAAGCATTTGTCTGAGAGAATACATCTCGCAGGTTGAAATTCCTCTGTCAGATTATGCCTACTTCAATTTGCCCGAGAGGAATTTCTGTTGCTCACCACGTTCCCTAAGAGCTTCCAGATTTGACGCTGCCCTGTGGCACCCACCCCAGGTTGCATAATCAATCTCTCTCACAGAATACTCTCCAGCGAGGCTTAGGAAACAATCAGAGTAACATTACACAGTAATGTCGGAGACCCTGTTTGAAGCGAAAGGCCTCATGATATAATAGTACTATGGTTCCATGCCCAATTGGGACTGAACCATGCCTGTAGGGTTACGGTCGATCAGAATCGTATTTGTCATGAGTCCATCATGCTTAATAGGGTATCCTTTTTTGTGTGTGCTTGTTACGAGTCTCTTCTAGTCTCAAAAGGTTTCCACTACATGCTTGGTTATTTATATTTATTGTGGCATGCCATTTTTGCAGGATATAGGTGGTGGTGTTAGTGAATACCCTGGTCTGATTGGGTATGGTCGTATCATGCCCTGGTCTGATTGGGTATGGTCCTATCATGCCCTGGTCTGATTGGGTATGGTCCTATCATGCCCTGGTCTGATTGGGTATGGTATCATGCCCTGGCATCACGTTCTCACGCCTGTCCCACAACCTCTGTGTGTGTTTTTAATGCTCAGACACCCTTAGGCATCTGAATATGCACTGTGTATGGCCCTCAGTGCTATCTGTAGTCTCCGTGGTTAACTGTATACGTTCACCTTCCAGGAATTGAACCCACTACGTTGGTAGGCGAGTGCTTTTGACCTTGACCGAGACACGCTTTTCCGACAGCCTCACCCAAACTATAACCTTAAACTAACCTTAACCGTTAAGCGAACCTTTAAAACTAACCTTAACCCTAACCATAACCGTTCTAAAGCCTAAACCTTATTAGAAACCTAACATTATACCCTAACCATAACCATTAGGCGACCCTTAATACAAACCTTAACCATAACCATAAACCATAGATAATAATATGGGGATATCAATGAAGGATTTAGGCTAACACCTTCAGGCTGGCTCTTGTAAAGCCCCCATGCTATAGTTAAAACAAACCAGTCCACACAGTGGGACGCTGTTGTTAAAAAAGAACATGCTGGTTCGGTGTATCTAACTCCTGAAAGGTCCACTGACCTTGCGACCTTTGACCGGAGGAAGTGAAAGCAGAGGCAGCCTAACGGAGGCGTGTGAGATACTTAAGGTAGAGGCACAGCTCTCATGTTCAACCTCTAAAACCCAAACCGCACCTTTCAGAAGACACAAGTGTCTGTTTTACATCAGAGAGATGATGTGGTTACAAACACCCACTAGGTAAAAGAAACGACGGCACGGGTTCCCAGCGCTAGCATTTGGCAGGTGACACAATATAGCGGTTGGGAAATTCCTATGGCTCCTCCGACATTTAAAAATAAATATGTCCCCTCACATCGTAATAAATGCAGAGTGCCTGGGAGGGATCAAACTACTTAAGCTGCACACCATTTACAGTGGCGTTGGTGCAGTTGTAGTCGTTTTAGATTTAAAATCACAGTGAGATAGAGTTACAGCCATTTGATCAGAAATGACCCCATGAGGTTGGGACAGCCTGGACCCGTCCAGGGTTGCTGGTATGAGACACCGGGGTGACAACAGAACAGACACAAAGATATCGGTATTAGGCGAATTTCCCCCCAATCAACTCTTGATGTGAAAAAAGCAACAAAAAAAAACACAGAAATATTATGTTATATTATGTCATATATTATGTTAGATATCTCTAATGGTGGGAACATAATTATTCCACAGGTATCTCAATGATTTTTGTTCAATGAAACAAAAGGAATGGTGTAAAGTCTCTATACTGTTATGTGACAGTTTATGTTTATGTTTATTAAAGGATCCCCATTAGAGACACGTGAAAGAGCCTCTTCCTGGGGTCCTGGACAAAACAAATGCAATACAAATGTACAACTAAAAATACAAATTAAAATAAAACAAAAGACAAAATTTTTAAATGAATACAAATATACAAATTCACATTATAAAATCAAATCTAACATTCCAGTCAAATAAATAAAATAAAATTATAGAAATATATATACAGTATTGGATCTGTATCAGTGTTTAGACCTCTGAATTGGTATCGGTAGTGAAAGAATGCTGTCAGCAGTTACCCCCGAACCTGGAGATGATGAGGTTGTGGCACAGTTTTCCTGACTAACCTATATCTCTGATCAACTCAACAAAGCAATCTCCAACCAGTGTCACTTATGTATTTATTTGTTTTTGTTGTTTTTGTTTGCTTATTTGTTGTATTTAATTTTTTTATTATTTTTTAAACAAACATATAAACAAACATGACAACACACGATAAGATATACAAGCATTAATTGTCAGGGCACATCCAATGAGATCACATTTTAGTTAGTTGTCTTATATAAGATATACCCCTAATACCTGTTATCTAAAAAAACCTACACACATATGCTCAGCTCGAACCCCCCCCTCCCGGACCCCACCTTGAGAAGTACCTCCACTATCCCTCGCACCTAACCAGACACTACCATTATAAGCTAGCTTTTATTCTCTCCACCACTTCTAACCACATTGACATTTTGGATTCATTGAGACCCAGAATTCTTGCTGTAGATATTTCATGGTAAATTACATCGAGATATGTAAGAAACCAAACTTTACGGCAAATTTTTTCCGGTTGAAACCAGCGTGATGCGATCAGCTTTTTGGCTACTGTGATACCCGATAAAACCAATCTCTTTAGCTGTGGATTCACTGCAAACTCAAAAACATCATTCAATAATAATACCGAGGGGTGTACAGGTATATTCCAAGATACGAGTTTTGAAATTTGTTGGGTCACATCTTTCCAGAATGCCTTAACTGGTGAGCAGTCCCAATACATGTGCATAAATGTCCCTTCGTCCCCATTTGCACATTGGGTGCATTTGGAATCTTGTTTAAGCCCCATTCGGCACAGTCTTATAGGAGTCAAGTATGTCCTGTGAATATAGTTAAGATTGATTTGTTGATGATCCGGGTTCCTTGATGTAAGTCGGACATTTGCCCAGGCTCCTTGCCAATCAAAGTCATTTTCCAGGTCTGGTATATCCCTCCTCCAGACAGAGTCAAGTTGTTTGCTTATTTATAGATATGTTTAATTGTTGTTTAAAGTGTTAACACTTTAATCGCCGGAAACGCCGAAACTCGTCATTCCCCGCCATGCTCATTCTGCCGAAGACGCCGTAACATGTCTTTGATATCAATATTTCAAAAATCTGTGATCGAAATCATATTTCTCCCCCGGGAACCTGAGATATACTGCTGAGCTCCACTCAACTCTCTAACGGTTCAAGAGCGCCATCTGGTGGCCGATCGGCAGATCGCCCAACAGGAAGTCATGTGGATGAAGTGGTGCTCACCCATATTTCGTCCGGGCACTCCCTATCATTAGCAGGACTCCATCTTGACACAATGGATGTCGATTGGTTGCAAATAAGTCGACAAACAACATGATTTGGACGTATATACTATTATACAACCTGGAAATGGATCGGGTATTTCTACATCCCATAATATGAATATCTCTGCTCCACGCTCATCGCCCAACGGCGCGAGGAAGATACGGTAAGATCCAGCGTTATTTTCCAACGTGTTCTTTACTAACTGCTCTGATGATCATATCACCCACACTAGATGAATGATATAACGTTTCCCACGGAATTATAAACGACCCCCCGCCCATCCGGTCAACATCAGATCATACGTAGTAACTCCTAGAAGCACATCCAGTTGACATTTTTTATCTCGCACATATTCCTACCAAACTGTATTTGATCATCAATATAATGCATTTAGGGCTATAAATCAAGTTCTGGAGAAAGCTGCAGAAAACGATAAAAACATACTTATACTTTAGACCGTATTTTAGTATGAATATGTGAATGAAAAAGTATAACGTTGCTACACCCTGCACAATAGATATAGGACATTGAATGGGCCATAATAATGTCAATTTAGCAATACAATTTAAAAAGTTATAGCCCTGCAAAGAAGGGGAACTTCTCCATAGACAAATAGAGATGGCGAGGGATGGTAAATTATGAATTTAACCATTGCGATCAAAGTGTTAATGAGAGATAATAGTGGCTATTAAAAAATTGATAATTAAGTTCCACTTTAGAGTTTTGTAATGTGGATAAAGACACTCTTTACTCTATGGTAACCTCTATTTCAGTGGTTCTCAAACTGTGGTACGCGTACCACTAGTGGTACTTGGTGGTACTGCTGGTGGTACTTGAAAACATTTACAAAAAAGCACAAACATTTTTTTTTTTTTTTTTTTTTTTTGGGCCACTGAACTTACAGTAGAAGCCCTTAGAAGTCAGGCATTTACTGCTACTCTGCCACTACTTCACCACTCTGATTTTGTGACTCCTATTGTTCTCGACCGGGCCAGATTTCACACCTCCACGGCTGGGGAGATTTTTATCTTACATTTTTATTCGTCCCAAATGTCCCAGCCCCATCCTATTTCTTAGATTTTTTCACTGTTTATTTATCATGCATTGCAACACTAATATATGGTCAGTACGCCAAGTCAGACTGCCCATATAAAAATTATCTTGGGGGTCTGAGGGCAGTAGCCCCCGACCCCCTCCCTGGGGAAGCACTTAAATTAAGTACCAGCCCCCGAAAATTAACACCTGAGTGAGTTCTAAAGTGACATTGGAGTGGTAGATGAGTGGCAGTGGGGACGTGATTCTCGAGGGCTTCTACTGTAGAAGCAGGCCAGGCCAGTGTTTTTGGTTGCGGTGGCGCGATAGTTAGATAACCTAAGTGTGGAACAACCAGGAGATCACTGTGACAGAGAGTAATGCAGTCTAAACAGTCATACATCTTTAATTCAACTTCAGCCCTGATCATAACCATTTATTTTTAGATTTTTTGTAATGTCAGATAAAAAATGAAGTACTCCCACTTTTCTGAAAAGAGTTGGTGTTAAATCTGACATTACAAAAAATCCATCAAAATCTGTGTTGCTGCTAATCATTGACACATGCCTATAGCCTGTAATAATCCCCCTCAGAAAAATGTACTTCGCATTTGATATATTGAAAATATTTTACTTTTTTTGTGTTTTTTTAACAATAATTTGTGATGCCATTACACAAACTGGCATTTAAAGGGTAAACATTCAAAAATGTATTGAATATGTGTTTTCTTTTCTTTTTTACAATAATTTGTGATGCCCATCACAAACACTGGCATTTAAAGGGTAAAAATTCAAAAATTCCTGCACCAGAATGCAGGAAATTAAGTTTTTGTAACTAAATAATTGTGTGTGTGTGTGTGTGTGTGTGTGTGTGTGTGTGTGTGTGTGTGTGTGTGTGTGTGTGTGTGTGTGTGTGTGTGTGTGTGTGAGAGAGAATGACGGACAATTGCTTGCTGTGTGAGAGAGAGAGAGAGAGAGAGAGAGAGAGAGAGAGAGAGAGAGAGAGAGAGATAGAGAGAGAATTAAGTACATTTGCTGAAATACAGTTGTTCTTAATTTTCTCACTTGCTATGAGAATGTTAGTTATTATGTTCTCAATGCCCCTTGTATTGTATGAGTTGTGTGGAAGCGTTTGCTAGTTCTAGTGCTATCCCTTTGTACATTGTGGCTGTGTCTGACAAAAGTTAACAATAAATAATGGTATTAGGAATACATTTGCCTCCTGCGTGAACTGTGCATAGCTGAATAGACTGTATTTTAACGCCGGTCATATGGTGGTACTTGGAGAGCCAGCTATGTTCTCAGGTGGTATTTGGTGTAAAAAGTTTGAGAACCACTGCTCTATTTAATTACAAATTGTGTGCGTGTGCATGTCTTTGAATGCGAGTGTGAGCCGGCGAGTGAGTCAACGAGAGCATGTTCGCAGCGAGTCAGTCAGTGAGTCAGCGAGACCATGTCTGCAGCGAATCCGTCAATGAGTCAGTGCGACTACAGTGGCATCTACTGCGGTCTTGTAACGCAGGTATCGTAGAATTAAGAATTCAGACGTTAGTATTATGCATTATAGAAAGCATGGATATCAAAGGCAGATTCACAATCTTTAGAAAGAGTGCATTGTGTTCCTCGTTATGGACGGTTTCACTGGAATCCTGTTGCTAGGGAACCGTTTGGACCAGAGTGTATTTCCTGTCAGTTATATTGCATTAGCAAACACTGCAACAGACATAGGGTCCTTTTAGAGTAATTGTCACTGTGAAACCTGAAGACCTGAAGACCTAATTGATCTCCCTCACTGACCCACTGACACACACCATGTAACACACACACACACAAGCATGCACGCTCACACACACACACACACACACACACACACACACACACACACACACACACACACACACACCGGAGACCACCTAAAGCTTAAAACACCTCGTCAGCCCCAGAGCCCCTGAGAGCTATTGAGATCAGCGGAAATGGAAGCAGGGTGTGTGTGTATGTGTGTGTGTGTGTGTGTGTGTGTGTGTGTGTGTGTGTGTGTGTGTGTGTGTGTGTGTGTGTGTGTGTGTGTGTGTGAGATCTAGAGAGAGAGAGAGTTATAGAGAGAGTTATAGAGAGAGAGAGAGAGAGAGAGAGAGAGAGAGAGAGAGAGAGAGAGAGAGAGAGAGAGAGAGAGAGAGAGAGAGAGAGAGAGAGAGAGAGAGAGAGAGAGAGACTGTGTATGTACAGTATGTGTATGTGTGTGTGGGACAGAATAATATGCACATTAAATCTGCGAAGGGTCACACTAAGACTTCCTGACCACCACTGGCTCCACACACACACACACACACACACACACACACACACACACACACACACACACACACACACACACACACACACACACACACACACACACACACACACACACACACACACACACACACACACACACACACACACACACACACACACACACACACACACACACACACACACACACACACACACACATACATACATCCCAACAACGTTCACCTGCCACCATCACGTATAGGCTACTACACCCTACAATACTGCAATATACCACCAACAATACACTAGTAAAATTTCACAGGAAACCCAACCCATTTACAGTACATGCTTTATAGGATTATAAGAAGACAAATGTGCAGGATGGTTTATGAATTGTAAACCTTTGTGAGGAAATCTAAGCACACACAAAACACTTAAATAAAGGAAATAAAAATAAATTAAACCTGAGGTTATACTTCAGCGGTTGTCCTTACACGTGTCTATAATTATAACAACCCATAAAACATTTGGAAATTATTTACTGATAGTTTATGAATCCTTCTTGGGTTGTAAAATCAAGTGTCTATATACACCCAATAAAACTGCAGAACAAGCACGTAATATTATTTTAGGTCGCAGGGAGCCTCACAGCCAGGCGGGCAGGCCCGAAAACAGGTGGCAGGTGTGAGCATAGATTTAGAGCTCTTCACAAAAGCTGCTGATGTGAAAAGAAATCCACTGAACACATCAAACGAACATTTGATTGTTGTCACAGCAAACACTAAAGACAAGAGCCGTGACTAATGACAACTCGGTACTTACATAGCAACCGGGCACCGTTACGCACCAGGAAGAAAGAAAGATGCCAATTAATCAGTCCACTCGTATTAGTTCTGTTTACTCGTCAAATCAAATGTTTCAAAAGTCAGAAAGAAAATATTCTTTGCCCCATGCTGTTGACTATATGTTGCCATGAAGACAGTGTTAAGTGGGTTAATTCAAAGTAAATGGTGCGTTACTTACCGGCTACCCCGTGCGCATTGCTCCGGTCCGAGCGCGCACCGGCGCGTTCGGACCCGCGTGCTCCTTGTTGGCTGTAGTAGAGCATGGCTTTTGGCGGTGAGTATCCACACACTGCGACCCACACTGTCTTTTCAAAGACACATTATTCGTAAGCTTCCAACCTTTTCGGGGGTATGTCCTCTTTGGCTCAAAGACTTGCGGTTAATAAAGGCACCTCCTCCTCCTCCTCCTCCCTGGTTTGCGCGGCCAAGCCTTTTCTCTCAGCGCTCACCAGAGTCCCACTGTCCGCGCGGCACAGCCACCCTGCACCCTGCACGAGAGGACACGATGGGTAAATGATGCCACTTATAGTTTGTTCACCTGTGCAGGGATGAATATATTCAAAGTTATCTAAAACCAGGGCAGGGATATACATCTATACTTCACAATTCCAAAAGTGTAAGATGTCGAGTAGGCTCGGTCTAATTATACAATTATTTGGGAACATGTTTATGATTGGAGTTACTTAAACTATGTAACTGTGTGTGTGTGTGTGTGTGTGTGTGTGTGAGAGAGAGAGAGAGAGAGAGAGAGAGAGAGAGAGAGAGAGAGAGAGAGAGAGAGAGAGAGAGAGAGAGAGAGAGAGAGAGAGAGAGAGAGAGAGAGAGAGAGAGAGATTGTAAAATAAAGAGAAGCTGAAACTTTATGGCAGATCTTGTGAGTTGTGTTGGCTTTTTGTGATTCACGTTTAAACACATTTACAAGGCGATTCAATTAAGCTATAATAGTCTCGACATGTCTCGTCCCCTTACCTTCAGCTGTTCAGCCTTGCCTCCAAACATTTACCACTTGCTTAATGAGTAATCAACAAGCCATGGAACTTCTCGGAGCCTTTATTCCTCCTTGGGTAAAGTTATTCCACGGTTAAAATATCATCTCAAAACCTCCTAAAAGAGACGACTGCTGG
>NC_140177.1:103854231-103883057 GCF_963971535.1 Notolepis coatsorum
GTGCGCTGGTGCCGTGACGTGAGTGAGTGCTGTGATTGTTTTTTTTTTCTTCTTCTTCTGCCTCGACCGACCACATAGCTCAAATGTCTTTTTGTTGGGAGGAGGGCGCATGCGACTGTCATACAGGAAAGTCTGTGTGTGCGTGCGTGTGCGTGCGTGTGCGTGCGTGCGTGCATGCGTGCGAGTGAGTGAGCGAGAAAGCATCAATGTGTGTGTGTGTGTGTGAGAGAGAGAGAGAGAGAGAGAGAGAGAGAGAGAGAGAGAGAGAGAGACACAGACAAAGTGTGTTTTCAAGTGTGTGTGCATGTGAAAGAGCATGTTCTGAAGTGTGTGTGTGTGTGTGTGTGTGTGTGTGTGTGTGTGTGTGTGTGTGTGTGTGTGTGTGTGTGTGTGTGTGTGTGTGTGTGTGTGTGTGTTGAGGGTCCTGGTGTTTTAGAACGGGGAACATCTCTCACTGTTTACATATCCAGTCTCATAAATCTCAAGTTTTTTTTTACTACATTCCTTATGGTGGCACACAGGCACACGGTCATGCACACACACACACACACACACACACACCTACATGCAAGGACACACACGTGCACACATGCACGCACACACACACACGCATATGGACATAAATAGGCTACATGCGCACACAGACATGCTTGGATGTATGCCTACATTAATACACATATACATACACATTGCACGCTTGGGCACACACACACACACACACACACACACACACACACACACACACACACAAGGACACACAAACAAGGACACACACACACACACAAGGACACGCACACACACAAACACAGACAAGATACACAAACAGACATACACGTTAACTCACACATACACATATGACTGCATGTACACTCTCTCTCTCTCTCCCTCTCTCTCTCCCTCTCTCTCACACACACACACACACACACACACACACACACACACACACCACACACACACACACACACACACACACACACACACACACACACACACACACACACACACACCCACACACACACACACGCTCAGTCCCTCAAACTCCCATGTAAGTGACACATACTGTGTGTTCACCCCCTCAGTGTTTGTTTGCCCTGGACTCTCCAACACACTGTGTCACCAAGTCTACTGTTGAGAACTAGTGAAGGAGAGATGGATAGAGAAACACAGGGAGGGGGGAGAGAGAGCACGGGAGAGAAGGAAGGAGAGAGGGAGGGGGAGAGAGAGCACAGGAGAGAAGGAAGGAGAGAGGGAGAGAGAGAGAGCACGGAGAGAAGGAAGGAGAGAGGGAGGGGGAGAGAGAGCACAGGAGAGAAGGAAGGAGAGAGGGAGAGAGAGAGAGCACGGGAGAGAAGGAGGGAGAGAGAGCACAGGAGAGAAGGAAGGAGAGAGGGAGAGAGAGAGCACGGGAGAGAAGGAGGGAGAGAGAGCACAGGAGAGAAGGAAGGAGAGAGGGAGAGAGCACAGGAGAGAAGGGAGGAGAGAGGGAGGGAGAGAGAGCATGGGAGAGAAGGAAGGAGAAAGGGAGGGGGAGAAGGACATAAGGAATGAGAGAGGGAGGGAAGGAAGGAGATATAGGGGGAAGGGAGAGAAGTAAGAAGAGAGAGAAGGAAGGAGGGAGGGAGGTTGCAAGGTAGTGGGGGAGGACATTAGGTGAGAAATGGAGGGATGGAGAATGGAGGGGAGAAATCAAGGGAGGATGAGAAAAGGTGAGGGAGGCAAGGGGGTGAAAAAAGGGTGTGGGAGGGATGGAAAGAGAGAGAGAGGATGGCTTGATTTAGAGTTGAAAAAAAGATAATATGCCGGCTAAGCTTGTCATTTGTTGCGGTGGGGAGAGAGAGAGAGAGAGAGAGAGAGAGAGAGAGAGAGAGAGAGAGAGAGAGAGAGAGATAGAGAGAGAGATGGGGGAAGATAGTGGGATGTGTGGGAGAGAGGAAAAGGAAGGGAAAAGAGGAAAATAAGTGAGGGAAGGGTAGCAGGGAAGAGATAGGGTGAGGATCAAGAAATAATGAGGAAGAGTGTGCCTGCGTGCGTGTGTGTGTGTGTGTGTGTTAGTGTGTGTGTGTGTGTGTGGCAATTGGAGGCAGAATGTCCTTAACTCCTGGAGGGAGTTCATGTGTATGAAGTCTGAAACACTTCATACACATGGCTACTCATGTGCCCCTCTGGTCCGTCGTCCACAGACCCTACTGATTACTGATATAGGACACCTAGCCCCTAGCTTCAACCACTACACCCTACTGATATAGCAACAACCAGCTCCTAGCTTCAACCACTACTTATAGGAACGCTATCTCCTAGATCCAACCACTACACCCTACTGTTATAGGACACCTAGCCTCTAGCTCCAACCACTACACGCTATTGATAGGAACCCTATCTCCTAGCTTCAACCACTACACCCTACTAATATAGGAACAACCAGCTCCTAGCTCCAACCACTACTGATAGGAACCCTAGCTCCTAGCTCCAACCACTACACGCTATTGATAGTGGACTCCTAGTCCTTAGCTCCAATCACTATACTTGTATATAGGGACCCTAGCTCTTAACTACAACCACCACACCCTACTGATGATAGGAACCCTAGCTCCAAGCTACAACCACTGCACATACCTAATCTGGCTAAACTGTAAAAATGACAAGTTTTTAACTTAACCGGCACCGACCCGCCGGCGGCTCGGGTGTGCCGTGTGCATATAGAGCAGGGGTCTCAAACTCAATTTACCTGGGGGCCGCTGGAGGTAGAGTCTGGGTGAGGCTGGGCCGCATCAAATATTCCACAAAAAAAGGGTTTCAAGTATTCAAAAAAAAAGTACAACTGATCCAATCTTCTCAATCTTTAGCAATAACATTTCAGAACATGAACAGTTCTTCAGAACATGAACGGTTCTTCAGAACATAGGCTTCTCAGTGGTGTCAGTGGACTAATCCACATGCAGCTATGGAAATGCACGGTGCGTTTTTTTATTCTATCACAAAGCTGTTTAATCAAATTACCAGACAGTATTTCAGTTATTCTGGTTGCTGTGCGATCTGAGGGGGATTTGCTTTTGTTTGCCTTCAAACATGGTCTCCATCACTTCAGTCATACATTATTTTATTATGTATGCATCAGAGAGAGAGAATGGCTTCTTGTGTTTAGCCAACACCCATGAAACTGAGTGAGGACTTGGTTGCTTTTTCTCATTGTGACATAGATTTAACAATAATTCTGCTTGCAGCTTGATATGATGATTTCATTCCATTTATTTTTGTGGTTCTTAGCATTGAATCTTGAGGAAAGGTTGCATAAAAATAACTGTGTTTTGTTTCGTAGTGGCATTTCAAATTGCCACTCTTCACAAGAGCTACCGTTTCTTGGCATATTAGGCCCCGTTTAGACGGAAACGCTAGCAGGTGAATCCGCAAAAATATTTTTACGGATGTGCCTTTCGTTTATACGGGAACGGCGTTTTTACGGGGTGAAACCGCAAAAAAGTGAGACTACCTTCCAGGGTGGAATTCCTAGAAACGCAAAAGCTTTGCGCTTTCGTCTAAACTGTCAAACCGTATAAATCTGTTAAAACGATGACGAAAGGTTTGTCACGGCTCTGGACGCGCGTACTGCTTACGTCACAGGTAGCAGGTATGCGCCAGTAGCCGAGACGTAAACAAAGCAAGTATGTCTGACTTATATCAACGGAGATCACCTGAAGGCTACATTGGCAGTACTTTTAACCCTTTCACTGCCACACGACAGAAGGTTACCCCTTTACTATCACACAACCGGCTGTCGTGTGGCAGTGAAAGGGTTAAATACACAAGAATCTGTCCCGCCGCGGCGTGAGTGGACCCACTGTCTGTGAGTGACTCTGCTTTGGTGCAATCACATTCCCCATCCACAGTCTGCGAATCAGAGGCAGAGTAGGGCGGGTCTTCACAGCACGTCATGTGACATATGCGCCAATCGTGTGACAGCGGGTCTCCGTCGTTACAGCGTCGTCTGCACGGAGAATTCCACTCCAAAACGCTTGTCTAAACGTAAAATTAAAAGTGAAACCGCAAGATGACTTTTGCGGTTTCTGTTCACAAAACGCTTGTCTAAACGGGGCCTTAGTCACATTGGTTTGGTGCTGGGACTCAGGATGAATGCATATTTTTCAGTCCATTCACCTTTGAATTGCAGTCGACTTTTCTTTTACTGCCCATCTTTGAACATGCCATATTTTTCTGCTGGCTGCCTGCTGGCGAAACTAGGCTACTATAGCTACATTTATCTCACAGAGATAAAACTGGGAACGAGGTTACTGTAGATGCGCTGTCAACTCTCTGCTCTGACTTGGACTGAAAGAGAGAGACGACACGCATTCCGTGAAGACCCGCCCTACTCCCCTACTCTGCATCTGATTCGCAGACTGTGGGTGATGGGGAAAACGCTGACGGGATGCTGAATGTGATTGGACCAGAGCAGAGTACACAGACACAGAGTGGCAGTGCAGCCGGAATGATTGAATGAATGAATGATGAATGAATGAATGATGAATGAATGAATGAATGAATGAATGAATGAATGAATGAATGAATGAATGAATGAATGAATGAATGAATGAATGAATGAATGAATGAATGAATGAATGTATGAATGAATGAATGAAAATGTTATTTAACAGATTGCAGAATGGGTACAATACAGTACGGCTCAATACACAAAATTGTTAAGGGGATGCAGACCAGAGAAAGACGTTTGTCTTGTTTACATCAGGGTCCCCCATTTTCAATTCATAGTGAAGTGAACATGCAGAGCACTGCTTGCAGAGGAGATAGCGAGGATGCATTTGCCTTCCACTTTACTTGGTATCACTCCTTAATCACGTTTCAACCAAGTCACTAACGTAACGTTGCTGTCATGAGCCTGCGCTATGGTAGCCTACAAGTGATCAAATAAATAAAACTTTCAACTCACGCAACGACTCTGCAAAAAGTTGCATGCGGGCCGCACTAACACTAAACTTTGATGTCAAGTAGGGGGCCGCAAAATATCATCCGGCGGGCCGCGAGTTTGAGACCCCTGATATAGAGGTTAAGCTGTAGCCCTATTTCGCCTAAAGGTACATGCCTAAGTAAATGGAAGATTGCTCTACTTCTGCAAGGTCAATTAGCATGTTCTTGGTATCTAGGAACATCTAAGGACCTGGGGTATGTATTTCCAGTGTCAGAAATATTGTGTCTGTTACTAGTATAGGCTTGAGTAAATTGTAATGAAGAAAAGGAGAATATAAATTATGATTTATTTTTGCATCTGTGCCGGTGAATAACACCATGTTACAATTGTGCCGTAACCGAGGTCGCTCACTGAGCTCATTCACCACCTTATTGAGATCAAGTGTAAAGAAAATCTAAGCAAATGAATAAAGGGAAGATTATTAAACAGAAGGATTTGTAGATACAGTAATAAATGATAATCGATTTTATTTATGAATTCATATTTGACCTTGAACTTGACCTTGACCTTATTATGGCCAAATCATACACATCTATGGATAGGGAAAATGTTCCTCTTTCCAATGGCAGGGTTGAATCTGGATTTAGTCATTTCCTTGCGGCTTTACGATAATTCGCATTTTTTAGATACATTCGTATTTCCGATAAATCGTATAAAACATCGGTAAAAATGAAAATATACACTTTGACTACTGTTTTTGATAGGGTTATGGTCTTTACTCTTGGCTACAAAAAAATAAATAAAAAAAACATTAACCTCTTAACATCCAAGGGCCCACATGTGGACGATTCGCGATGCCACTTTGCCGACCTCTAGTGGCTCGGGTGTGCATTTCCTTTAATACAATATATAGATAGAATTAAAGCGCTATTTGTTGCCTGTCGATTGCCCTTTCAGGTGACAAAATCCGTTCAGCGGTTCTCGAGTTACATGCCGATATGTGAGGCGTGCCCCAAAGTATGCAAAAGTACACATTACCACCCCGACTCCCGGGGCTCTAGCTCCGTCAATCATTTGGCGATCCCGAAAACCTTTGCACAGGGTTGTAGCCAATGAGTGTGGCTTTCCAATGATACCCCATGATATGATAATTGGGGATCTAATACGGTCTCCATTGATCGATTTATGATAAAGAAAAGCTTAAGTCGTTTTAAGAAACAAACAAAAATATGCCTTTACAATAAGACAGTGCAACTTAAAAAAAAACTCGTAATTAGCTTGATAACACCAAAAATAAATTGAAATGCTTGCTAAGCCCCCCCCCCCCACCACCACCACCAACACACAGAAGGGCCCTCCAACTGAGGCACTCCCAGTAGGGCAACACTGGGGCCTGGTACAGCACAAAGCCTGGGCAAACAGGGCCTTGCTCCCCTCCTGAGCTGGCTCTCCACACCACAGCAGAGACAAATGTAGGGAGGATCCCTGCATGCCGTGGCTGTGCTGCTATTAATAAAACAAGGCTACAATACATACAGCTGAGCCACTTGACATGGTGGAATGTAAGCCAAACAATTAGCATGACATCAGCAAAGACAGAGATGGAGAGAGAGAGAGAGAGAGAGAGAGAGAGAGAGAGAGAGAGAGAGAGAGAGAGAGAGAGAGAGAGAGAGAGAGAGAGAGAGAGAGAGAGAGAGAGATAGGGGGGAGAGAGAGAGAGATTTGTATCAATGGCATTGCTTTGACAACATGAGTCTTGTTTTTCATGTAAAGCACATTCTAATTAAATTCAATTGAAATAAATTGAAAGAGAGAGAGAGAGAGAGAGAGAGAGAGAGAGAGAGAGAGAGAGAGAGAGAGAGAGAGAGAGAGGGGAGAGAGAGAGAGAGAGAGAGAGAGAGACACACACACACAAACACACACACCCATAAAAAATATAATAAAAACATTAAAAAAAAATATTCATTATCATCTTCCAAGATTGTTACAGCATACTTGCTATGCGGATGCAACTTCAGAGGCCCATGCTGAGGAATGAATTACAATATTAAGAACAAGGAAATCCACTGGTGATGACAAAGAAACAAACACAGAACATCAAAATGCATTTGCTCTGGTTGCACAACAGACAGCTTCAGGTCGTTGCCTATGACTAGACTGAGGTCAAATTGTAGTTGTGATAAAAACAAATTAATAAATAAATAACCTTCTTTACCCAGGAATGATACCCTGCATGTACACCTTGGAGCTGTCCAGCACAACCCCATTGTTCTATCCCCAATGGAGCAGCTTCACTGAAGAAGCTGAGGGTTACATGCCTTGCTCAAGGGTAACGTTAACAGTAATTCTGGAGGAAAGGGAGAGCATTTCTCAACAAGATCCCCCTGCTGGTCAGGGGGTTTCGAACCAGCGTCCCGGAGAGGGTGGGTTTACGGCATCAGGACATTTCATATGGCAGGTCAGTTGTCAAAATTGCACACTGAATTGATTATTGAACGGTCTAAACGTTCTGGCAAACGTTGCATCGTCCTATTAGACGGTGGGCCGAAGGTTGCTAGAGGCTTCCGTTAATGAAATTATTGATCTGGTTTTAGAGAGTATATGTTATTGTAATATGAACTACATAATATACTATAATAACACATTTCCGTTTGTTGGCAACGGTTTTTGGGTCATATCTTTATGAAAATGAATGTGTTGATAAGATAAAAACTACCTACGTTTGTGAAAAGGGGCGTTGCTGCGGAACCAATCAAAACGTGTTACAACGTCAGGTGACTTGATTTCTCCCAATGACATTCCTCAAGCTCCGGAAACTAGGAGGTAAAATTGCGACTCGTCTGTTGACAACACTGGATTTAGCTCTGCATCGGTAAGCTCTCAATTCATATACATTACTATTGAAATGCATTTTTACTTAACTTTACAGCATTATTCAAACGTGATAGGAAGTTATGAGTCATCAGCAGTTTATATGCAGTCCGTTTTGACTTCCGATTACACATTGGAAAATGTTGTAGCCAGCTCACATAGACTATAACGTTACGTTAGCATTTTAACTTTCTCAGATAGCAATCTAACATTACGTTAGTGTAAATCAAACAACTCTAACCCAATACTAATAATAGTAACTTGTTTCACATTCTTGCTGTGTGTTACACTATGGTATAGCGGTCTGTGTTGTTGCCTGTGACGTTGTCACAACCGTTACATATGTACAAAATATACTGTCTCATAAATATACTCTTCCAATATATAAATATACATATAAATATATTGTTTTAGATGCTGTTGTCACTATGAATTACAAATGGGGGGCCCTGATGTAAACAAGACAAACGTCTTTCTCTGGTCTGCATCCCCTTAACAATAGTTTGATATTGGATGGTCCCTGTGCTGTTGTTTACTGTCTATCTGTATGTCATGTATGTAATATTTTATGATGAATTGAAAATGGGGGACCCTGATGTAAACAAGATGAAAGTCTTTCTCTGGTCTGCATCCCATTAACAATTGTGTGTATTGAGCTGTACTGTACTGTACCCATTCTACAATCTGTTAATAACGTTTTCAATCAATCAATCAATCAACATTTATAACACAATAACAAGTGTGAAAATAACATGTTATTTATTTGAACAGTCAGAAAAAATAAATAACGCACATCCTGTGAGGATTCGCCTGTTCCCTGGACCTTTATTCCCTGTCTCCTCACCTCACCAGCCCCCACCCTTGCGAGAATTTTCCCTGCCTCCTACTCTTCACCAGCCCCCACCCTTGTGAGAACTTTTGCCTGCCTCCTACTCTTCACCAGCCCCCACCCTTGGACATTCTGTTCCTCTACCTTCACGCACCTGTTGGGAGTTTGCAATCACCTCGGGAGAGTACATAGGTTGCAGACTCCCCTCCAATCCTTGTCGGGTCGTATCTGTATCTGTGTTCTGGACTCTGTATCTGTGTCTGTGTTCATGGAGTTCTGTACGTTACCATTCTGTACGTCACCATCACCTGCCGCGTCTCCGGCGTGAGACGACGGCCCAGCCATCACCACCTGTCGCCGTTTGCCTGGAGTGGGACACCGTCTTCGCTCTCTAATGCTCTACGGGAGGTTTTCCAGTGTTCCCACTCCAGACGTCAAGCCGGCTCGTCATCGCTCCCGATTCCACGGGAGGAAGGCGTCTCTTCGTGATCCTCGTTCCTGGGGTGAGGCTCGTCGTCGCTCCCTAGTATTCCACGGGAGGACGGCGTGTTCCCATCCCGGTCCCCTGGGACCCCCTTTGTTCTGCGCTGCCCGTCTGCAGCATCCGAGTAGGGACGAAGAGGATCTCCGTGCCAGGCCTCCGCCGTCGGGCCCCTGTCCCCGTGCCAGGCCTCCGCCGTCAGAACCTTGTCCTCATCCCTGTAAGCAGCTCTGGCCCTCGCCCTGTCCAAGGCCTTAACCCTGTTCTCTGTCCCTGTCTCCAGCCCGCCTCTCCGGGCCTCTGTCCCTGTCCCCCTCTCCAGTGCCCCTGGTCCTGGTCCTTGACATTTAGCCCTGGCCCTGTCCCTTAGCCTTAGTCCCTTAGCCTGTTCGCCTCTTAAAGGCACAGTGCCGCATTTTCCATATTCCTTGACTCTAGTGTTTTTGTGTTCTCCCTTAAAGGGACTGTGCCGCTTTTTGTTCTGTAATAAATAATTGCCCTGTTTTGGCTTACTCTCATACCTGTCTTGTGTTGTGCGATTGGGGTCGGTTTCAAACCATAACAGTACGACCCGACAAGTCAACGACCCCAGCCAGCACAGACAGTGTATGTGAGTTAGCCCCTGTTAGTTCCCTCTAGTTCCCTCTAACCCACTCTAGCTCCCTTTTGTTCCCCTGTTAGTTCCCCTGTTAGTTCCCCTGTTGACTCCCCTGTTAGCCTCGTTAGCTCCCCTGTTAGTTGCCCTGTTCCCCACAGCTAGGACTGTCCTTCCAGCTAGCTTGTTTCTCCTTTGCTAGTCCAGCCCTGTCTGCTAGCCTAGCTCCGGCAGCTAGCGCAGCCTCTATGCTAATGTAGCAGTACAGCTAGCATAGACCCTGTAGCTAGCAATGCTCTGGCAGCTACCCAGTCCCTCTGCTAGCCCCACTTTAGGTGTAGCTTCCCCTGCTAGCATGGCCCAGTTTTTTTTTGTTTGTTGCTTTGTCTTGTCCCCTGCCCCGCTGTCTGGTTTTTTGGTCGCCCGGTGGCTCCCGTGGAGGGGGAGGTACTGTGAGGATTCGCCTGTTCCCTGGACCTTTATTCCCTGTCTCCTCACCTCACCAGCCCCCACCCTTGCGAGAATTTTGCCTGCCTCCTACGCTTCACCAGCCCCCACCCTTGTGAGAACTTTTGCCTGCCTCCTACTCTTCACCAGCCCCCACCCTTGGACATTCTGTTCCTCTACCTTCACGCACCTGTTGGGAGTTTGCAATCACCTCGGGAGAGTACATAGGTTGCAGACTCCCCTCCAATCCTTGTCGGGTCGTATCTGTATCTGTGTTCTGGACTCTGTATCTGTGTCTGTGTTCATGGAGTTCTGTACGTTACCATTCTGTACGTCACCATCACCTGCCGCGTCTCCGGCGTGAGACGACGGTCCAGCCATCACCACCTGTCGCCGTTTGCCTGGAGTGGGACACCGTCTTCGCTCTCTAATGCTCTACGGGAGGTTTTCCAGTGTTCCCACTCCAGACGTCAAGCCGGCTCGTCATCGCTCCCGATTCCACGGGAGGAAGGCGTCTCTTCGTGATCCTCGTTCCTGGGGTGAGGCTCGTCGTCGCTCCCTAGTATTCCACGGGAGGACGGCGTGTTCCCATCCCGGTCCCCTGGGACCCCCTTTGTTCTGCGCTGCCCGTCTGCAGCATCCGAGTAGGGACGAAGAGGATCTCCGTGCCAGGCCTCCGCCGTCGGGCCCCTGTCGCCGTGCCAGGCCTCCGCCGTCGGAACCCTGTCCTCATCCCTGTAAGCAGCTCTGGCCCTCGCCCTGTCCAAGGCCTTAACCCAGTTCTCTGTCCCTGTCTCCAGCCCGCCTCTCCGGGCCTCTGTCCCTGTCCCCCTCTCCAGTGCCCCTGGTCCTGGTCCTTGACATTTAGCCCTGGCCCTGTCCCTTAGCCTTAGTCCCTTAGCCTGTTCGCCTCTTAAAGGCACAGTGCCGCATTTTCCATATTCCTTGACTCTAGTGTTTTTGTGTTCTCCCTTAAAGGGACTGTGCCGCTTTTTGTTCTGTAATAAATAATTGCCCTGTTTTGGCTTACTCTCATACCTGTCTTGTGTTGTGCGATTGGGGTCGGTTTCGAACCATAACACATCCTCCGTTTGTTGGTGCTGAGCCAAACTGTAAAAACAGTAATACATAAGAACAAAGCGGGGCTCGCAACTCACTTGTAGTTCCAAGGTGATTTTAATAAACAAAAAAGGCAGTAGATGCAACGTTTCGACCTTACCGGTCTTCCTCAAGCATGCCATTGACTGTCCCTTTGAACCTAAACATCTTCTCTTCTGCACTTCTTCACTCAGCTCCAGTGGGCAGGATGGGAAGGCAGAGGAAGAGGGTGGTGACCGGTGAAGCTGCTCCCCTCCAGAGGAAAGAGGAGAATCCTGCTGCCTTGCACCGCAAGGAGAAGAAGAAGGTTGACATGGGCAAAGTGTTCATCAACATCTCCATCGGCCTGTGCATCTTCAGCCTTGTCTGGTTCTTCTATGCCCTCTACATGCGCTCTGCCCTAGCTAAACAGGTGGTGACAATCCACCCCTCACCTCCTGTGCTTGACGCCAACAGCACCATGTCTGGGAAAATGTATGCCGCAATTCATATCTTACAAGAGATGCATTGATGTATGTGCAGGCTATTCTGCCTCCGTCTGATCAGTATGTAAAAATAACAAAGTTGGGGATATGGATGGGAATATATTTCACTGATTAAAAGAAAAACCAAAAAAAGAAGCAAAACTCATTCTGTCTCTAGTATTATTTGTTCACGCCAACTGTGGAAGAAAGTTGGAGCAGCGTGAGGCTGAAGTTGTATTTTCTTTTTCTCAATTCCTGACTTGTGGTGGTACAGTGTCTTCAACACCCATGGGGGTAATTTGGCAGTATGTTTTTATGGGGGGGGGGGGGGCATTCATTCTGTGTTTATTGTGTCATACTGGGGAATAATATTAATATTATTATGTCCTATTGGGGACATAATTTAAAATTCTGAGCAATTCAATCGTTTTTTTTATGGAGAGGACGTCTGACATTAATTGAAAACTGTATTAACAGATTGCAGAATGGGTACAATACAGTACAGCTCAATACACACAATTGTTAAGGGGATGCAGACCAAAGAAAGACTTTCATCTTGTTTACATCAGGGTCCCCCATTTTCAATTCATCATAACATATATGACATACAGATAGACAGTAGGCCTACTGCTACATCTATACATTTAATTATGACATACCAGATTTGCAAATACAGTACTGTTTATGATACAAAGAGTCCAGAAAAGTATCAAACAATTGTTAAGGGGATGCCGACCAGAGAAAGACGTTTGATTTGTTTACATCAGGGTCCCCCATTTGTAATTCATAGTGACAACAGCATCTAAAACAATATATTTATATGTATATTTATATATTGGAAGAGTATATTTATGAGACAGTATATTTGCAGTCCAGAGAAAGACTTTCGTGAGAGACCAACAAAGTGAGGTATGTAAAAACTTGGAATCAAATTGTGGTCATAGATCTAACGTTAATATCACGTTAACAATCGAATGGCTAGCAAGCTCATCTGTGACGTCGGTATGGTTTAATACAGTGCGAAATACAATCTTATAGTAACAAAACAATACACAAATTGAACATAGTTTTGAACGTTTTATTACAATAGTATTTACTGTCTCATGTTGCAATGTATAATCCAGCTAGCGTTCCAGTCAGATCCATTCTCCGTTGTCCTTGTTGACAATTTTGGCGTCCGTAACTCCCGTTTCTGTATCCTGATTGGTTTATCAGCTAGAGGTGTCCAAAGATATGCATGAGCAAACATTTAATTTAAATGTAAGATTACGATAACCGATGACCACCAGACGGCTGGCCAACAAACGTATTTTGACTCAACATAATAACTAGATATCACACACAAAGAATTGTGTAGTCTCCCAACATGGATCAATCAAGTTCACTTTAGACAGACTCGGCCTGCCATCTATATGTGGCAAAACCCCATCCATCTGGTATTCATCGATTGCACCACTGTCTCCCCTTCCTTCCAGGCCTCAGCGTGAGCCTTGATCCCTCTCTCTTTCTCTCTCTCTCTCTCTCTCTCTCTCTCTCTCTCTCTCTCTCTCTCTCTCTCTCTCTCTCTCTCTCTCTCTCTCTCTCTCTCTCTCTCTACTGGTCAATGTTAGCATCGTGTTATTCACAGTCAAAGATGGGGGGGGGGGAAATAATAAAATAATAATTGATATTCTCCATTGGTTTATTACACAATTTACTCAAAAGCATAGTAATATTTCGGACACTCGGAATACATTCTGTGAGGTCCATAGATGTCCCTACTCCCTAGATACCAATAAGATGCAAATTAACCTTGTAGAAGTGGAGAAATCTTCCATTTACTTGGGAATGTACTTTTAGGCAATTTTTCTGAAAATATGGCTAGAAACAAACAAAAATTAAATATGCCTTTATAATAAGACAGTGCAACTTAACCCTTTCTCTGCCAAGGACGCCTAAACTCGTCATTCCCCGCCATGCTAATTCTGCCAATGACGCCGTAATCTGTGATCGCAATCATATTTCTCCCCCGGAGACTTGAGATCTACTGTTGATCCCCTCTCAACTCTCCAACGGTTCAAGAGCGCCATCTGGTGGCCGATCGGCGGATCGCCCAAACCGGAAACCGGAAATGGAAACTGGTGCTCATCCAAATTCGGTCCGATCACTTGCTATAGGTGCCGGGACTCGAGCGCGACACAATGGATAGTGATCCGTTACCAATAACTCGATAAACAACATGATTTGGACGTATATACTATTATACAACCTGGAGATGGATCGCATATTTCAACATCCCATAATAGGAATATTTTTGCTCCACGCTCATCGCCCAACGATACGAGGAAGCTGCGGTGAGTTTCAGCGTTTTTTTTTACCGTGTTCGATACAAACTGCTCATATCACCCACACTAGATGAATCATCTAACGTTGGCCACGGAATTATAAACGACCCCCCCCCCCCCATCCGGTCAACATCAGATGATAAGTAGTAACTTCTAGAAGCACGTCCATTTGACATTTTTTATCTCGCGCAGATCGCTATCAAACTGTATTTGATCATCAATATAATGCATTTAGGGCTATAAATCACGTTCTGGAGAATGCTGCAGAAAACGATAAAAACATATTTATACTTTAGACCGTATTTTAGTATGAATATGTGAATGAAAACGTATAACGTTCCTACGTCCTGAACGATAGATAATTGACGTTGAATGGGCCATAGTAATGTCAATTTAGCAATACAATTTAAAAAGTTATAGCCCTGCAAAGAAGGGGAACTTCTCCATAGACAAATAGAGCTGGCAGAGGATGGTATAATGATGTACATAAGCCTGGTGAAGAAAGTGTTAATCGTAATTAGCTTGATAACACCTCCCACGACCTGCTGCTGAAACACATCATCTCCCCCCGCCTTGACTACTGCAGTTCACTCCTCTACGGCCTCAGTGCTATAGCTCCAGCAATAGACTCCAACTGGTCCAGAAAGCATCTGGCCGACTTCTAACTCACTCGCCAGTGGCCCTGCTGAAACCAGTAGCACTCTGGTCATCGTCGAGGATGACATGTGCAAGGAATTCAAGTGCATTAACCCCTTCACTGCGACAATACACAGAAGGTTAACCCTTTTCACTGCCACACAACAGCAGGTTAACCCTTTCACTGCCACACTACAGAAGGTTAACCCTTTACTATCACACTACCGACGGTTAATGTACGCAAGGCGGCCGGGCCAGATGGCATCCCAGGCAGAGTGATCAGAACGTTTGCACAGCTGTTCAATGACATTTGTAACCTCTCCCTCTCCAAGTGTACAGTCCCCTCCTGCTTCAAGTCATTCGCCATTATGGCAGTGCCAAAAAAAGAACAAGGTAACATATCTGAATACCTGAATAGCTCCCATAGTGAGCACATGCTTCGAGGGGCATGTCAAGAAATGTATGTGCAGTGGACTATTGACCATCAGCGTTTAAGATCACCATCAATGTGGCTGCCGGAAAAACAGATCCACCCACGATGCAATAGCCACAACACTCTACAACGCCCTCAACCACCTAGAGGGAAAGGACTCATATGTGAGAATGCCGTTCATTGACTACAGCTCAGTATTCAACACCATAGTCCCCGCCAGACTCGACACAAAACTGAGGAACCTGGGACCCCGACCTGTCAGATCGCCACCAGGTGGTTAGGATGAGACCCAACACCTCAGCTCCTCTGACCCTCAACACCTCCTCTACTCCCTGTACACCCATGATTGTGTAACCACACACAACTTCAACATGGTGATTAAGTTTGCAGATGACTAGGGCTGACCCTGATTAATAGTCGACTAATCGTTCGAAAGGAGCCGTAGTCGACTGCCAACCTTTTAGTCGAATGCCAAAAAAATTCAAAACAATTATATTTATATTTTCTTTTAAGAAAAGACGTCTAGAAGCGTGGCTAACGCTAATGGCGCACATACCAGCGAGGCTAACTGCCTAAGAAAACGGGCACAGAGGCACTGAAAGAGGATTTCACCTAATGAACACACTAGACTAGACAAATATCAAGATGTATCCATCAGTGGACCAATTGCATGCTTTCGCAGAGGACAAGAAGCCTTCAGTCGACTCCTTCAGACATTAAGCACCCCCACAGCCCACATGGAATGAGGGGGCGTAGTCAGGGGCGTAGTCGACTACCAGTTGACTATCAGCTAATTTCTGCCAATCAAAGTCGACTATCCAAATCCTTAGTCGGGGACAGCCCTACAGATGACACAACAGTGATAGGCCTAATCACCAACAACAATGAAACAGGGAAGAGATGGATAACCTGGCACAATGGTGCAGCGCAAACAACCTCTCCCTCAACGTTGACAAGACGAAGGAGCTGGTGGTGGTACAGGAGACGGGAGAAAGGCTGGACCCCATCAACATCAACAGGTCTGCTGTGGAGAGAGTCAGCAGCTTCAAGTTCCTCTGTGTTCATCATCACAGAGGACCTCATCAGGGACGAGCACACCGGACATCACAGAGGACCTCATCTGGGACAAGCACACCGGACAGCTGGTGGAGAAAGCACAACAACGCCTCTTTCACTTCAGGTGGCTGAAGAAGTTCAGCATGGAGCCCCAGATCCTACAGGCTTCTACAGAGGCACAAGGGAGAGCATCCTGACTGGTCTTCTACAGAGGCACAAGCAAGAGCATCCTGACTGGTCTCCTACAGAGGCACAAGCGAGAGCATCCTGACTGGTCTTCTACAGAGGCACAAGCGAGAACATCCTGACTGGTCTTCTACAGAGACACAACCGAGAGCATCCTGACTGGTCTTCTACAGAGACACAACCGAGAGCATCCTGACTGGTCTTCTACAGAGACACAAGCGAGAGCATCCTCGACCGCAAATCGCTACAGAGAGTTGTGAAAATGGCCCATAACATCTGCGGTTGTGAGCTCGCCTCCATCCAGGATATATACAATGGACGGTGTGTCAGGAAAGCCTGCAGGATTATTAAGGACCGAAGCCACCCCAATCACAAACAGTTTCAGCTGTTGCCATTCAGCAAACGGTAACACAGCCTCAAGGCCCAGAACAGCAGACTCTAGGACAGTGTTTTCCCCCAGGCAGTCAGACTTACAACACTAACAGCCAGCCATCACCCTGTGAACTGAGGAAACCACATTATTGCTATCCCTGATTTGCACACAATACTGACTTGCACACACCACAGATATGCATACCTTTCTTTTGGTTATTGTATGTGCTATGCTGCTAATTATTTAAATTATGCCAATTAAACACATTGTGATGTGTACTTTCACATAGTGGAGGGAATACTTACTGTCTGTGGTGTATATTCACATTGTGGTTAAAGTGTGGTGTCACTAATTGGTGGTTTGTGTTTCTTTCTGCTGTCTTCCTTGTAATTAAAATGGCTGCTTTCCTAATTGAACACAGGTGTGGTGATCAGGCTCCACGCCCTACCTAAGCAGACCAGAGTGCAGTCTGCAGTTGTCTCCAGAGTCGCTTACCAGCTCTCACCTTGTGCTCTCACCATTTTGGCCATTTTGCTCTTTGTTATATTTTTGTCCATGTGCTATTTTTTGTTACGTATATCCTGAACCATGGACGCTGGAGCACTCAGCTCTCCATTCTTTTTTGTCATTTAGATAGTTGTTCAAATAAATATTGTTATTTTTGGTAAAACTTGTCCGATTCCTGTTTTCCACCATGCTACAACCAAGCCATATTCCTGTGACAATTGAGGCCTTAGGGCAAGTCACATAGGCTTGGTCGTAACACACATGAAGAATAATAATAAGTACTCTACCGCTACTCTTTAACTATCAATGAACACAACATTCCAACTCACCATCTTTAGATAATAAAGTTTGAAAACATTAGTTATATGGTGCTTTGTCTGAGGTACTCTATAATAATTTTTCAAGTACATTTTGACCCAGGTCAGTCTGGTAGTTCACATAAACCTTTTGGAGCAAAGCCAGATTTCTACCTATGACTCACTTGTCTGTTTATTGACACAGACTGCTTTACAGTGGTGATGAATCCAATGTGTTTTTAAAGCGTGTGCTTCTCAAATCGCCACTGTCTGATCAGAACCTCGTATCTCACAACAGTCAGTTCTGTCTGATCAGAACCTCGTATCTCACAACGGTCAGGTTGGCTTCAGAAACAGCTGCATTGTCACGTCGATGATCATGCAATTTGGACTTCAGACAGATCAGAGCGATAACGATGATAGTTTTATATGAAATGAGGGTACAGAATATAACATGAATGTAGCATAGCAGAATATATCAGGAATGTATCATAACAGAATATAGCATGAATGTATCATAGCAGAATGAATAATGCTAAGGGGCAAATTCACAAAGGAATTGCGTGTCTTTTTCTGACACTATGCCGGCGCAAATAGCTCTGAAACACAGTTTGCTATTCACAAAGCAAGCGCAAAGGGTGAAATACGGTGGTAATTGCGTTGCCATCAGCATTGCCTCTCGGTGCGTCGGTGGTATTTGCAGGTATTTAAATGAGGTCATATGGGCGGAACATGTGCCCCTTTCTATGCAAATGAGCCTCATCCAAAAACACTCCCAATTCACAAAGATCGGCGCTAATTGCCACGCGCAGTTAAAGCGACGTATTTACGTTTTGAGAGATTTGGTGGTAACTAAGCGCATTTATAAAGGGGTGTCATTGCCAGCGTCTCAGGTGATCATGGCAGCAGTAATTGTTGCCAGGCAAAGGCAACAAAATACCAGGCGTGCTCGTGAAAGAATATTTCAAAGGATAATATCACTTTTTGATTTAAGCGAGACCGAAATCATCCGGAGACACAGGTTGCCAGCTCAAGCAATTCTTGATCTACTCGATGAAATCAAGGATGATATTGAGCCAGCCACCCAGAGATCCCATGCAATCTTATTTATTATTTAAATATTGTTATTTAACGTTAACACATTGGACGCCAGAGGTCGCTGTGGGCGTATGGCCATTTGTGCCAGCGCTGTAATGCAATGGGGGTAGATGCCGGTGTTTGCAGTGCTAAAACTATATTAAATATTATAGCTATGGATCTAATAACAACGTTGATTGTCAGTGAGTTTCTTCTGGTCAACATGCAAAAAACAGATTTTTTCATCCATACAGTTCCGTTTTATACCGTGGTGAATATGAGTAGTTCTAGAGTGATTCTGTGTAATCCCAGGGAACTCCGCCAAACAGCGCTTTACTGCATTCCACTATAAATCATGCCACTCCTCGCCTGGATCAATAATCATCATGAAATTAACGCTAGATTAGCGGTATTATGTTTCATCATCGATGCATGAAAGGGGGGGGGGGGAAGCCGGCCCTCCGTGCTTTGATCGCAACCAGCGGGACACGGCCCACACACACACCACAGACACATGCTGCGATCGCGGGAAAAAAAATATCGGATCAACGCAAGATTGATGATATATAGTCCTTACCTTGTCTATGATGTACTGCAAAAAGAATAATCCAATTATCTGATCGCCATTCCAAATACTGGTTGCGATCGTGTGTCCAACATTATCCACCAAAGAAAATTAACGGGGGGGGCGGGGACCCTCGTCGATGCCATCCCTATAAGCGCTTGTCTTGCTGGAGTGTTCAGACCCCACCTGCACGCTGCAGCTCGGCCAGGAAAACAAACCACATCATTTCAAATGGAGTGCAATAGCGGCCGCAAGGCGTTGGGCGGCGGTATCGGACCGTTGCGGTCTCAGACAGAGTGCCACACAGTCCTTCAGCATAGCAGGATGAATTATGAATGGAAATAGCGAATAAAAGAAATAACGATCCAATAACGAGTTTACTGGTTGTTGGCAGAATTCGATTGGCGGGCTATAACGAGTTAACTCGTTTTTGGCAGCCATTGTGTTAACGGCTTCCCCAATGTTGTCGGCGTTATTGATTGATTTTGTAATGAGATTTTGATTTTGCATCATGCTGCAATTTTTATTTGTGTTATGCATTGCTCTTGCTGCTTGTTTTATTGTCTTCATTATATAAAGCACTTTGAACTGCAATCATTGTATGAAAGGTGCTATATAAATAAAGTTTATTATTATTATTATTATTATTATTATTATTGACTGCACTCACGTTCCAATTGTACCACCAAGTGAAAACTAACATGTTTTTAGAAATAGGAAGCACACGTATTCAATCAACACAGGTAGTGTGCAATGGCAGTATTATAATAACGAATGTGGTTGCCAATTCCCTGGGTCCACTTGCCGTGCGTAATCCTGCCAATGTTGGAGAGGCGGCGTGCAATCGGGCTCACATCAGAACATGCACATTTGATCGAGCGCACATTTGGCATCTTAAAAAGCCAGCTTAGATGCCTGGATCGTAGTGGTGGGGCAATGTATATTCTCCACAAAGCACATCACTCCTTTTGGTGCTGCATGGGTTAGGTAATAATCACAATAAAGAGAATAGAACCTGCACACTCATATGCGACAGAATAAACATTTAATTTATAACGTTTCGTCAGGTCCATGAGGAGTAGACGCTGGAAACAGTCAATGAGTTTATTCTGGAGTATATGATAATGCAGGTTCTATTTTAACTAAACATTAAATACAACTTTCTCACTCAGAAAATATTCCTAAATGAGACAATATTTTCACTGGCACAGTGCCTAACTTGGATCTAAAGATTCAGCACCATGGACAGGTCTGCCCAAAATAATTTATTTGGGAAAGACATGACAAACAAATGCAATGACGAAAGATAGTGACAAAAACAAAAGATGCAATGTGTCATGAAAATACAAATTAAGCAAGCTCTATACATTACGAAATAAACTAAATACAAATATGAAATAAACAAAATACAAATGGTGAAAAATACTGTTGTCTATGCCTCATTTCGGGTTTATTTTTTCCCCTTCCTGATATCTGCCAATAGCACTGCCAGGTGCAAACTGCTCCGCGAGCCAACTGCGCTGGAGCAAATCAGGAGCAAATTGGGCGTGTTTGCGCTAATATATCATCCGCGTCCACGCAATATCTAGATACCGCATGCTAATCGTGCACAGTTAACCCTTTAATCGCCAATGGCGTGTTTAGACGTCATTCCTCGCCATGCGTAATCTGCCAAATGACATTTTACAGCGTCTTTGAGATCAATATTTCAAAAATTTGTCATGGCAATCATATTTCTCCCACGGAGACTTGACGGGTGCTGCAGATCTCCTCTCAACTCTCCAACGGTTCAAGACCGCCATCTGGTGGCCGATCGGCGAATCGCCAAAACCGGAAGTGAGCGGCCGGAAGTGGTGCTCACCCATATTTCGTCTGGCCACTCGCTATCGCTCCCGGGGCTCCATCTCGACACACTGGATAATCGATCGGTTGCCCTAACTCAATAAACAACGTTATTTGGACGTATATAGTATTATACAACCTGGAACTGGACCAACTAGATCGACATCCCATAATAACGATCTTTTTGCTCCAGTAGCATCGCCCAACGCTACGAGGAAGCTGCGGTGAGTTTCAGCGTGTTTGATTATTATTATCCATATAAACTGCTCTGATCGCCCATACTACATAAATGATTTAACGTCGGCCACGGACTTATAAACCCCCCCCCCCCCCCCCCCCCCCTCCGGTCACCAGCAGATGATGAGGCATGACGTTTAGGACCTTGTACAATTGAAATTTTTTATCTGACGTCAATCGGTATCAAACTACATTTGATGATCTAATATGTATTTATGGCTATAACTCACGTTCTGCAGAATGCTGCAGAAAACGATAAAAACATATTTATACTTTAGACCGTATTTTAGTATGAATGTGTGAATGAAAAAGTAGAACGTTGCTACATCCTAAACGATAGATAATTGACGTTGAATGGGCCATAGTAATGTCAATTTAGCAATACAATTTAAAAAGTTATAGCCCTGCAAAGAAGGGGAACATCTCCATAGACTTACAGTGGTGGCAGAGAGGGGATTAAGATCAGAATAATCCCTGGCAGATAAAGGGTTAAGGGTGCTATTAGTGTCGCGCCATCCATTCTTTGTGTATTCGCTCCTAAGTCTTTGGCGCAGGCCCCATTGCTGACGAGGAGCACATGACAAACCCCTGCTATGTAGCTATATGGCAGGCAGCTCTGAGTTTCTAGTTTCTTTAATAGTTGTCATACAGAAGTACAGAATACTTTTGTACAAAATGCTTCTTACTGTTGCGCTCCAGAGACTGTGCATGACAAGATAAGTATGAAATAAAAACATAGTAAAAATTAGAAGAAAAAAAAGAGGTCACAGTGTTCAGTTTAGACATATGTACAATGTTCGTAGACGTAGTTACCATACAATATACAATACTGTGCAGTGTACTAATATACAATACTATATAGTGCAAGGCATAAATGGACGAGGTGCAGTTTAGGTACAATTCACAGTAGGTGTACGAGTTGTAGTGCAAATCCTTTATCAATAAATATAAAGTGTAAGTGTGTTTGTGTGATCTAAAGTGTGGAGAGTGGGTGCTGCAGTGTGTTGTTTGTTTGAGTGAGTGTGTGTGTGCGTGTGGGTGTGTGTGCTGTGTGCATTTGATGGTTGTTGCATAGTGATTATTGTTCGTTTAGCGATTATTGTTCGTTTAGCAGCCTGATGGCCTGGGGATAGAAGCTCCTTCTGAGTCTTTCTGTGCTCGCCATAAGACTCCGGTATCGCTTGCCTGACGGCAGCAGTTCAAAGAGGCAGTTGTTCGGGTGGCTCGAGTCCTTAATAATTCTCTTAGCCTTCCCCTTGCACCGCTTGTTGTAAATGTTCTGGAGGGTGGGAAGCCCCCCTCTAATTGTGCGTTCGGCTGAACGTGTCACTCTTTGTAGTCTGCTACGGTCTTGTGCAGTGCTATTCCCAAACCAGGAGGTGATGTTGCCGGTCAGGATGCTCTCTATTGTACATGAGTAGAAGTTCCTAAGGATCTTCTGACTGACTTGGAACTTCCTTAGGCGCCTGAGGAAGTAGAGGCGTTGTCGTGCCTTCTTCACAACACTGTCAATGTGTGTGGTCCATGTCAAGTCCTCGGATATGTGGGCTCCGAGGTACTTGAAACTGTTCACTCTCTCAACTGGTGCCCCGTCGATGCTGAGGGGGCTGTAGTCCTTGACCCCCGACCTCCTGAAGTCCACAATCATCTCTTTTGTTTTGCTGACGTTCAGGGAGAGGCAGTTCTCCTGACACCACTGTGACAGGTTCTCTACCTCTTCCAGGTAGGCCCTTTCGTCGTTGGCAGAGATCAGGCCCACCACTACTGTGTCATCAGCAAATTTGATGATGGTGTTGTTGTTCCGCTGTGCTACGCAGTCATGTGTGTACAGGGAGTAGAGGAGGGGGCTCAGAACACAGCCCTGGGGGGCCCCTATGTTGAGCGTGATGGATGAGGAGGTGCAGTTGCCGGCTCTTACCACCTGGGGTCTGCCCGTCAGGAAGTCCAGGACCCACTGGCACAGGTCATAGTTCAAGCCCAGGTCCCTGAGCTTGGCTATGAGTTTGGAGGGGACTATGGTATTGAATGCTGAGCTGTAGTCGATGAACAGCATTCTCACATAGTTCCCCTTCCTCTTGTCCAGATGTGATGCTGCTGTGTGCAGCACATGGGCTATGGCGTCCTCCGTGGACCTGTTGGGGCGATATGCAAATTGCAGAGGGTCCAGGTTGATTGGGAGGGAGGAACAGATGTAGCCCTTCACTAGCTTCTCAAAGCACTTCATGGCTATGGAGGTGAGGGCTACAGGGCGGTAGTCGTTGAGGCAAGCGGGCGTAGATTTTTTGGGTACAGGGATGATGGTGGACTTCTTCAGACAGGTGGGGATGACGGCCTGTTCCAAGGACAGGTTGAAGATGTCAGTGAATACCGGGGCCAGTTGGTCGGCACAGACTTTTAGGACGCGGCCGGGGATGCCGTCCGGTCCTGCTGCCTTCCTGATATCCACTTTTTTAAAGATCCGTCTCACCTCATGCTCTGTTACCCTGAACACTGAGTCTCCATCAGCAGACCCCCCCCCCCCCATTGCCGTGGTTTGTAGGCTGGTGTTGTTATTCACAGCCTCAAACCTCGCATAGAAGGAGTTGAGATCATTTGCTAAGGAGATGTCACTGTTCAGTTTGAGGGGGGTTCCTTTGTAGTCTGTCATTGTTCTGAGGCCCTGCCACATGCCTCTAGAGTCAGCCTGTTCAAACTGAAGTTCAACTTTATCCTTGTAACGCCGTTTTGCCTCTATTACTGCTCTCCTGACGTTGTATCTTGCCATCTTGTGTTCTTCCATGTTGCCTGTCACCAGCCCGGTGTTGTATGCTGATGTGCGCACTTTCAGAGCCTCACGGACGGATTTGTCTACCCAGGGCTTTTGGTTTGGGTAGATATTAATTTTGGTGGTGGGGATTATTACTTCTACCTGAGTACAGACATAGTCAATCACCGTTTCGGTGTATTCGTTAATATTGGCTGTGTTATCACGGAGTACACTCCATTCTGTGCTTCCCAGCACTGCTTGGAGTGACTCTACTGACGTCACGGTCCAACGCTTAACCTCTCGCGAGACCACCGGCGTTCGCTTGAGACACTGTTTGTACTTAGGCAAAAGAAAAATTGCTGCGTGATCGCTTTTACCGAATGGACTAAGAGCCTGTGACTTGTACCCATTCTTAAATTGCGAGTATACATGGTCTAATATGTTCTCGCCTCTGGTGGGACAGGTCACATGCTGATAGAAATTCGGCAGCACCTTTTTAAGACGCGCGCTGTTGAAATCCCCCAAGACCAAAATGGCCGCGTCAACGTTAGCTGCCTGGAGTTTGTTTACCTCGTCGTGAAGTTTTGAAAGTGCGACCTCAGTGTTCGCGTGTGGTGGAATGTACACTCCGATGAGGATGATGGACGTTAACTCTCTTGGGAGGAAGAAGGGTCGACAATGGTATCCTGCCAGGTAGATCGTAGGAGGCTCTGGAGCAATGGTATCCTGCCAGGTTGATGGCAGGGAGCTCTGGAGCGATGGTATCCTGCCAGGTTGATGGCAGGGAGCTCTGGAGCGATGGTATCCTGCTAGGTTGATGGCAGGGAGATGGTATCCTGCTAGGTTGATGGTAGGAGGCTCTGGAGCGATGGTATCCTGCCAGGTTGATGGCAGGGAGATGGTATCCTGCCAGGTTGATGGTAGGAGGCTCTGGAGCAATGGTATCCTGCCAGGTTGATGGCAGGGAGATGGTATCCTGCCAGGTTGATGGTAGGAGGCTCTGGAGCAATGGTATCCTGCCAGGTTGATGGCAGGGAGATGGTATCCTGCCAGGTTGATGGTAGGAGGCTCTGGAGTGATGGTATCCTGCCAGGTTGATGGTAGGAGGCTCTGAAGCGATGTATGTTGTATGTGATGTTGACTTGACTTGTATGTGATGATGACTTGTATGTGATGTTGACTTGACTTGTATGTGATGTTGACTTGTATGTGATGTTGACTTGTATGTGATGATGACTTGTATGTGATGTTGACTTGTATGTGATGTTGACTTGTATGTGATGATGACTTGTATGTGATGATGACTTGTATGTGATGTTGACTTGTATGTGATGATGACTTGCATGTGATGTTGACTTGACTTGTATGTGATGATGACTTGTATGTGATGTTGACTTGTATGTGATGATGACTTGTATGTGATGTTGACTTGCATGTGATGTTGACTTGTATGTGATGTTGACTTGTATGTGATGTTGACTTGCACATCACATACATAAACTGCCACAAGCTAACAAATGCAAACAGGAGGCTGGTGCTAATTGATCAGAAACCAAAAGAAAGACACAAAATGTTTTGTCCTTGTTGATCATAGACGTCTCATGTGTGTCGTAACGGTTCTGCCCAAATAAGGGAGGGTGGTTCATGACATGGGAAGATGAATGGGTTATTAAACTTGTTTCGTCTGTGGTCCACACAGGCTCTTTACCTTAAATGAGATCTACTGTAAGGCTGAGGATTTCGACAATCACTTGCCAAAACTAGCTTAGCATTAGCAGCAAAGGTCCCCCAACATCACATTCTCATAGTGGGGCTGTAACGAAATCACAACAGCCACTCCTTTAGTGTCAGCACTGTGGATTTAAGATCAGCTAGTATGCAAAACATATACTCCTCCTGTAAAACTCTCACACCAAATGCAGAATAAAGGACAAAATGACTGGTAAAAAGTGTCATTATGACGACAGCGGAGGCGTCTCTGTGTGACAGAAAGCCTCAGGCTTCACTTTGATGAATGGAATGTTAGTGAACTTGTTCACTATTGTATGGGGCCTTGTAGCACCGTGCTAGTACCTCAACAACACACACATGCACACACACACACACACACACACACACACACACACACACACACACACACACACTCACACCACACACACACACACACACACACACACACACACACACACACACACACACACACAAACTAGATGCACACACATAGATACATACAGAGTGTGCACATAAATATTTGCACAGAGTATACAATTGTATCATCAAAGATGCAAACATCCACCCTCTTTCTTAAAAAACAAAAACAAAGAGTAGCGCATCCCAAACGTTTTTTTTTTATGACAGAAGAATACATGTTTATTTAGGCGCACATTACAAAAGTGAAACTCTTACACCCTTTTTTAATGTAATTTTTTTTAATAGTTTTGTCTCAGCTTTCCTCCTACTGTGAATTTCCTTTGTTGTCTCTCCTCTACACACCCTGTCACACACATGTACACACACATGCACACACCCTCTGTCACACACATGTGCACACACATACACACACCCGACACACACATGTGCACACACCTACACACACCCTCTGTCACACGCATGTGCACACACATACACACACCAGGGGCGTCCATTTGGTATGGCAAGGTATGCCACTCGCCATACCTTGGCAAATAAAAATGTAAAAAAAAAAAAAGAAAAAAAAATCTTTTTTTACATTTTTTTATGTTGATTTATAATTTGAATGTCAACATTATGAACGAAGCTTCGAACTATTCGGTACAGCCCTAGCATGTTTTGATATTGTCAATTATCTCACTTTTACTAGGTGACTTTTACTGTGACTAACTGAAATATGCCCAAAAAAAAGGAAAATGGACATAGGGAGTTTTTTTTTATCAAAGGGCAGCAGAGACAAGTGATACAGGGACACAGGTAAGGTCTGGCTTAGTGATTATAATAGTGCAGTTCAGCATTCAGTAACCCATACTTTTTGTGAATGTGTTTTTGATACTACATTCTGTTGAACACACAAATTGGCTCAATTGCAAGAAAAGTAATAGACAGTTATGATATTACATTCTGCATAATTCGTATGCAAAATATTGTGGTTCCCTGCTTTAGTCTGTTGACACCCCCTTCACCCCCCCCCCCCTCTTCGCCATACCTTGCCTTTCACTGAAAGGACGCCACTGACACACACCCTCTGTCACACGCATGTGCACACACATACACACACCCTCTGTCACACGCATGTGCACACACATACACACACCCTCTGTCACACGCATGTCAAGTCTTTCAGAAGCTTTAAAGTTTAACCCAGTTTGGGTATATTTAATGATAATAGAATGGTCAAGGATTCAGGCAGGGCTCGATACACGGGAACAGAGTAGTCAGCCAGGCAGGGGTCAAAGCGGGTACAGGGTAGTCAGCCAGGCAGGGGTCAAAGCGGGTACAGGGTAGTTAGCCAGGCAGGGATCAAGACGGGTGCACGTCCTCATACGTTCCGGGAAAGGCAAGGAGAGTTTGTCAGGCAGGCAGGGGTCTTTGTCGGGAGCCAGCGAACAGGGTGAAGAGCCAGGTAGGACTGCGGGTGGATGGGAACAAGGGTTAGACACGGTCGAAGCACAATGGATTAGATAACAATACAAGCGAGAGCAGAATAATACGACTAACTGGGAAATACGAAGTTACGATCTGGCAGCCTCATGACATCTGGGGCGGGGTTATATTACTGCCGTAATTGGCCCACAGACGCAGGCGCGGAAATCCCATGGTTTCCAAAAGATTGCTACCCCCCTCGCATTTCCTTCACAATGGTTTGATCAACTGCCTCCCGAGTCCCACCCCCAGCACGCAGTCAGTGGTGCATGATACAGGTAGGCTCAGTGCTGTGTAAATATCACCGCGGCAGACCTTTCCAGTAAGTTGTTCAAACAAAGGATATCTTAGACATGTCTTTACTTCTACCACTCAATACAATAAAACACATTTATAATATCACTGTCTCTTCATTTTCGCTGCATTGAATTACAGATCACTCTTTATGTAGCTAGCGGTTAGCTGACGTTGCTAGCTGCTAGTAACATCAACCAGTGTTTGACTAGCTAGCTACCTGGTAGATCGAAGCCCATTATAGAATAATAGAAGATAATATGATAGAAGCCCATCTCCTACTGTAAATAACCTGCACACTGTGTGTGTGTGTCTAGCCAGCCAGTCAGGTAGAACATGGCAGAAAAAAGACCGACATCAGAGCCTTTTTCAGTACACCAAAACGCAAAGTAATAACCCTAGTAGCCTAATATCTCAAAGACTTAGACTACAGAGGTTGAAAAATGTTCATACGAAAGAGGTGAAATGCTAAAATCATTTGATAATGATGTCATTAGGCAGAGCAGGCCAGAAATGGTACACAGACACTGACAGCAGAGCTGGGGACAGATACAGTAGGCAGGAACAGACTGGCAGAGACAGGGAGAGTCTCAGGTATGTTTGTTGAGTTTTTGTTTGGCAACATTATGAAATGTTCGCTATTTCTTAGACTTGTAAAATATGGACATATTTTTATTTAATTTATTTAACCTTTATTTACCCAGGCAAGCAATTAAGAATAAATTCTTAACATTTATTTGAACATAATTGGACAATGCCATGGATTGTTGCCACTCTCAAACTTAAACTGGTGACTGAACCACGATTTGTCAACATAACATATCAAAGTGCTTGACTTAAACATAACATATATCAAAGTGCTTGACTTAAACTTAAAAGTCTCTTCTAACATACAAAATAACTCTGTTCCTCAATATACATTTAACATATTAC